>NC_134363.1:92278969-92599919 GCF_048569485.1 Anomaloglossus baeobatrachus | reverse complement strand
TCCTGCTCCACTGCTGGCGTGTCATCTCGTGCCGGAGCGGACGATTCTTTAGGTGGATCCGGAACCTTTTCTGTTTCTGGCTCGACCAACTGCGGAAACGTCAAAACTGGTACCACTATGGCATTGTTTATTCGGGTCCAAGTTTTGGGGAACTTTCCAAGGATGGTTTGAATCATCTCCCCTCCTTTCTCTTGACTTTGGGGACTTCCTTGTACTCCTTCCATTTCTCTTTGGATTCTGCACCGTTCAGGGCACGCTTTCAGGCGGTCTCGGGAAATTGCTTGATAGGTCTTGCCTTCATCTTTGCTTATGAGGCATACCTTACTATTGTCAAAGTTGGAGGGGATAATGGTGTAGGGCTCGTTTTCCCACTGATCATCCAATTTATGCGTCTTCCGCTTCTTCTTGAGGACTTGTTCTCCAGGTGCTAAGGGAGTTGCTGGGGCTGTTTGATTGTAATGCTGTTCTTGCCTCGTTCTTGCTTGAGACAGGCTCCTCTCTACGCACTCCTGGACCTTACGGTACCGCTGCTGCCGTTCTGTATCCCAATCCTCTATTTCTTGAACCGCCTCAGGCGACACAGTCCCCATCTCAAAGTCTACAGGCAACTTGCCTGGTCTGGCTCGCATCAGGTAAGCGGGGCTGCAGTTGGTCGAATTCACTGGGATGTGGTTGTACAGGTCTACCAGATCTGGCAACTTTTCTGGCCATTGGTTCCTTTCCTCCAGCGGCAGGGTCTTCAGCATATCAATAACCACATGGTTCATTTTCTCGCACAGTCCATTGGTTTGGGGGTGGTACGGTGTGGTTCGGATTTTCTTACAACCGTACATGTTACAGAACTCTTGGAACACTTCAGCCTCGAATGCAGGACCCTGATCAGTCAGTACCCTTTCCGGATAGCCGTGAGGTCGACAAAAGGATGCCTGGAACGCTCTAGCTGCTGTCCTGGCTGTCTGGTCCTTCACAGGCACTACTACCAGGAAACGAGAGTAATGGTCCACAATGGTGAGGGCGTACACATAGCCTGACCGGCTTGGTGTTAGCTTCACGTGGTCCAGGGCCACCAACTCCAGGGGCTGCTTTGTGACAATTGGCTGTAGGGGAGACCTTTGGCTGGCATCGTCTTTCCGCCTCAGGTTACACGGGCCACAGTCTCGGCACCACTTCTCGATCATCTTTCTCATGTGCACCCAATAGAACCGATCACGGAGTAGGGCTTCCAACTTCTTCCACCCGAAGTGTCCTGCGTTATCATGATACGCTGCTAGGACCATTGGAGCATCTCTCTGCGGAACCACTATCTGCCAGACAAGTTCATTTGTTCGATAGTTGACATATCTCTTGCAGAGCTTGCCTTGGTAGGTGAACAGTCGTCCCCTCTCCTTCCACAGCTGCTGGGCTTCCTCTGGAGCGTCTGGGCCAAGATGGGTCTCAGCTTGCGCTAGCTTCTCTTTGACCAATCGCACGGCCGGGTCACCGTTCTGTGTTTCTTCCCAATTATGGTGGAGTAAGGGGTTGACCGAGACCCCGTGCTGGCTTGAGCGCTTCACTCCTACAGCATGCTCACACTGGGACACACCTTGGTGATGGAAAGCCGGTAACTCTATCTCTTCGAGTTCATCCATGTCTTCTCCAGACTCGGGCAAGTGAGGCATTCTGGACAGCGCATCAGCATTGTTATTCTTCTTGCCAGCCCGATACTTGATGGTAAAGTCAAAGTTAGACAGCCGGGCCATCCATCGCTGTTCCATCGCACCTAACTTGGCTGTTGCCAGGTGTGTCAACGGATTGTTGTCCGTGAAGATGGTGAACTTGGCCGATGCCAGATAGTGCTTGAAGCGTTCAGTCACTGCCCAAACAATAGCGAGGAACTCCAGCTTGAAGGAACTGTAGTTTTCTGGATTCCTTTCTGTGGGCCGAAGCTTCCTACTGGCGTACGCTATCACCCTCTCTCTGCCTCCCTGTACCTGGGACAGAACTGCTCCCAGTCCCACGTTGCTGGCGTCTGTATACAGTACAAACGGTTGGCTGTAGTCAGGGTAGGCCAGAATTTCTTCTCCCGTGAGAGCCCCTTTCAGCCGGACAAAGGATGTTTCCAGTTGGCTGCTCCATTCAAATGGAGGGCTCTGCTTCTTAGCCTGCTTTGGCTGGCCCACCAGGAGATCTTGAAGGGGCGCTGCTATCTTGGTGAAACCATCAATGAACCTTCGGTAGTAGCCCACCAGTCCAAGGAACTGCCGCACCTCCTTCACTGTGGTGGGTCTTGGCCAGTCCTTGATTACAGTGACTTTCTCCGGATCAGGTGCCACACCTTCTGCGCTGACCACATGACCCAGGTACTGTACCTTTGGCTTCAAGAGGTGACATTTGGACGGCTTGATCTTCAGGCCATATTTCGACAAGGATTCAAACACTTCTGCTAAGTGCTTCAGGTGGTCCTCATAAGTCTTGGAGTAGACTATTACGTCATCCAGGTACAACAGCACGGTTTCAAAGTTGTGATGGCCCAAGCAGCACTCCATCAACCTTTGGAATGTCCCTGGGGCGTTGCAGAGCCCGAATGGCATACAGTTGAATTCACAGAGACCCATTGGTGTCGTGAATGCAGTCTTCTCTTTGTCCGCCTCTGCCACGGGAACCTGCCAATACCCACTGGTGAGATCCAAGGTGGAGAAATAGTTAGCTGACTTTAAGGCTGTTAGTGACTCCTCTATTCTGGGCAGTGGATAAGCATCTTTATGTGTAATGCGGTTAATTTGCCTGTAATCTACACACATTCTCATTGTACCATCTTTTTTCTTTACGAGCACTAGTGGAGCTGCCCAGGGGCTACAACTATCTCTGATAACCCCAGCCTCCTTCATTTCCCGTAACATTTCCTTGGCACACTGATACTGTGCGGGGGGTACAGGGCGGTATCTCTCTTTAATGGGATGATGATCACCCGTGGGGATTTGATGTTTAACCCCTTTCACCTGCCCAAAATCTAGGGGGTGTTTGCTGAAGACCCGCTCGTACTCCTGTACCACCCGGTAAACCCCATGCTTTTGGTGCGAGGGGGTGGAGTCGGTGCCTACATGTAATTTTTGGCACCAGTCTTCCGGCTGCCCCTTGGAGCCATTGTCTTCCGCCTGGTCGGACGGGATCAAGGGTTCCACTGCTTTAATGGTATTGTTACTGACAGTGTACAGTTTTGCTACAGTGGCGTACCGGGGCAATTTGGCCTCCTCCTCCCCACAATTCAGGACACGGACGGGCACTCTCCCCTTGCGGACGTCCGCTACCCCTCTGGCTATCAGGACTCCAGGCCTACTGTCTGAATACACTGGTTCTACCAAGGCATGGTAATCCTGACCCTTGAGGCCTATTGCTGCCCGACACCATATCAACATTTCACTTCTTGGGGGTATTACAATGGGGAGGGGGTCACTTACCCTCACACTGCCAATTTCTCCTCCGGCTAGCTCTACTTGCTGCCTCCTCATCAGGGCTCTGATCTCCCTCTGTAGGGCACGCTGCTGCCCGGAGCTGGCAGTTTCAGACGCCTGTTGCAACAAAATTATCACTTCGGCAATACAATTTTCTATCACATTTGTACCAAGGGTTAGCAGTGGGTCAGATTCTTTGCGATCAATATCTACAATTATCATCCCCTGACATGGCAATTCCACCCGCCCCACTTTAATGGTTACTTCTTTGTACCCAATTTGAGGTAAGGGCTGACCATTACTGGCCACAATCGTTAAATCATCATCTGGGCCATGGTCAATGTCTGAATCAGCCCAATATCTTTTGTACAGTTTGTGGGGGATGGTTGTTACCTGGGACCCCGTATCCAGGAGGGCATTCAAAGGGATCCCATCCAGCACAATGGGAAGGACCGGTCGTCCTCCCACATACTTGCTGCGGCTGGGGTTTGAGCCGGGCTTCCTCACACCTGGGGGTTGGCTCCTGGCCCCAGGCTCAGCCCGTTTAAAGGACAGCGTCGTGCAATGTGGCCCGCCTGGTTGCAGTGGCGGCAGATCGGTTGTCCTGTTGAATCATACCGGTCTGTGTCTCTGCCTCGGGTCGGCGGAATCCTCCTCTGTCGCATCCATGGGACGTCTTCTGGGCTGGAGGCCAACTCGATTTTTGCAGGCGAGGGGGTCATTTGTAGAGACTGCACGGTCTTGGCAAGGGCAGCCACAGTCTTGGTCAGCTCCTGGAACTGCTGTCTGAGCTCTGCCGTGGGATCCTTATCCAGGGACTGCGCCTCAGCCCCTGCAGTGGCTCGTGTTGCAGGCACCACCCCGGGGTACGTGATAGCAAGAGGCCGGAGGGGTACTGGGTCATTCGGTGTAGATTCTCTCAGTACCCTGATGGCCTGGTCCTTAAACTTTGCAAAGTCCAGAGCAGGGTTCTGCAGGACCATGATACGCAGCTGTGTCCTGTGGGCGTCTGACAGGAGCCCTTCTATGAACTGCTCAGTTAGGAGTTTGTCTTCTTCACGTACACTCTCTGGGTCCACCTGTTTAACTGCTTTCAGGGCCTCCTGCAAGTTTAAGGCATAGTCCCTTATGCTGTCTGTGGCCCGTTGCTTGCACCCAAAGAATCTCATCTTTATCTCTGCTGCGGTGCGGGTGTCAAAAGTGCTCTTTAGTTTGGCCAGTATCTGGGCTGCTGTCCCTTTATCTGTATCAGGCCAGGACTTCGCTTCACGCTGGGCTGCGCCGGCTAGCTGTCCCATTAATATGCCCACCTTCTGGCTCTCAGTCAGAGGATACACCCGGAACAAGCTGTGCAGGCTTTCTCTGAAGTCACTCAAGGTATGGGACTCCCCGGAGTACTGCGGCAGCCATTCTGCTCCTGGTATGTACGGCATGGTGATCGGCATTACCGGCGCTATAGTGGGGGCTGGGGCGACGGCGACTGGGACTACTTCGGCCGGTGCTGCGGCGCCCTGGGCGATGGCAGCCACCTGCTCTCCCTCGGATTCGGACATCTTCCTCCCCCTTAGTGAACCTTACCAGGCTCCGTTCACTTTTCAAATTTTCTTCCGGGTCGCGCGGGGTTAACAGCGCTCTGCTCTGATGGCGCGCTCCCTTCGCGCTCTTTGTCAGGCACGTCCCCCTTCTTCCTGCGCTCGGCGCGGCTAATGGCGGCGGCAATTTACAACCAGTACACAGTCTTTTACACAGTTCTTCAGGCGCACAGTACCCGGTGTGACCGGGCACGAAATCCTGTTCGTGACGCCAAAAGTTGACTCGCCCACCCCAGGGCTATGGGACACCCGGTGCCGGGCCGGACTAGTCCGGTGGTAGTCAGTGGTGGCTGGGCCCGGCTCCGTGGCCCTGGTGGGTGTCAGTTGAATATGTGGCTGATGACTTTAATGTTTGTGTTCGTGACGCCACCTGTGGTATGCGGCTATTAAGCCGCCGCTGCTGTGTGAGGCCACCGGGATGATGTTATGGCAGCGATGGTGGTACTGCTCCCCACAGGTGGAGCAATGCCCGGGGCACAGTTGGTGCTTGTGGAAGTCTATGGTGCTGCGTGACTAACACGGTGCAGGGCCGACAAGCAATGAAAGAAACAGGCACAAACAGTAGTCTCTTTACCTTCTCCTCTTTTACTCGGCAGAAACTTAGTCCAGGGAGACCGTCACAGATGGTATAGATGATCCGGCCGGCCTGGAAGTGCCTGGGGTGATCTTTGGCCAGTTGAGTATGAGGCCTACTCCTTAATCTTTCTCTGCTGTTTTAGGACACTGCACTTTGGGTTAGCAATTGCCCTCTTGCTGCTGGGACTTGTTGTTCGTCCCCTCTTCTGTGTGGTAGACTGCGCAGGCCCTCTCTGGTGCTTCTCTGCTGGAGCCCACACCAGGCCCTTGGGATGCAGTTGTACCTTCAGATTGCTTCTGGGGCAGGGGGCTTACAGCTCTCCTGCCCTCCGGATTCAGCTACCAGGGATGGATTTTATGCCCTGGCAACTACAGACTCCGATGTCCGAGTCTCTGCTGTGCCTCTCTGCTCCCCTTGCTTCACTGGGCCAAGCTATCCCAGCTCTAGGCCCCAGTTTACAAGGCAGCACTACTCTGCGTCTGCACTCTTTCACTCCTGTCTCCAAACTAACTAACACTTCCTCCTTCCAGCCAGACTTAAGGAATGCTCCCTGAAGTTCCAGGTTCAGAGCTCCCCCTGCTGGCCGGAGGGAGAACTGTGTTGAGTGTTAACTTACTGGCCAATAGATCTCCCAATTACCTCCAGGCTCAGCATTAACCCTTTTGGGAGGGCAATGCTGTTGTGGCGACCAGGTCCTGGGGCGCCACATTAGTACTGACAGTTTATGATGATGGGTATCTAATATACGCCATGACATCACAAACTGCTGGGCTTGATGTCAGGTGACCTTACAGCTAGTATCAACCCGATTTATTACCCCGTTTGCCACTGCACCAGGGCACGGGATGAGCTGGGGTGAAGCGCCAGGATTGGCGCATCTAGTGGATGCGCCACGTCTGGGGTGCCTGCGGCCTGTTATTTTTAGGCTTTGAAGGCCCAATAACTATGGACCTTCCCACCCTGAGAATACAAGAACACAGCTGTCCGCTTTACCTTGGCTGGTGATCCAATTTGGGGGGACCCTACTTTTTTTGTGTAATTATTAATATTTATAAAATAATTATAAAAAATGAGCCTGGGGGGACCTCCACATTAGATCCCCAACCACGGTAAAGCTGCCAGCTGTGGTTTTCAGGCTACAGCCGTCTGCTTTACCCTAGCTGGCTATCAAAAATGGGGGGACCCAACGTCATTTTTTTTTTAACTATTTTTTAAATAGAAAAAATTAATGGGCTTCCCTGTATTTTCATTGCCAACCAAGGTAACGGCAGGCAGATGGGGGTGGCAACCCATAGCTGTCTGCTTTATCTGCGCTGAAAATCAAAATTACCGCGGAGCGCTATGTCATTTTTTTTTGAAGATTTATTTTTACAGCACTGTGATGTCCAGCAATCAAAATACAGGGAAGCCCATTTTGTTTTTAGTTATTTAAATAAATAATTAAAAAAAATATATATGGGCTCCCGCTGCATTTTTTGTATTGCTAGCTAAGGGTAATCCAAGCAGCTACTGGCTGCTAACCCCCACTGCTTGGTGTTACCTTCACTGGCAATGGAAAATCCAGGGAAGCATTTTTAATTTCTACAAAAAAAGGACGTGAGCTTCGCCATATTTTTATATGATAGCCAGGTATAGCAGGCAGGTGCTGGAAGAGTTGGATACAGCGCCAGAAGATGGCGCTTCTATGAAAGTGCCATTTTCTGAGGCGGCTGCAGACTGCAATTCGCAGCAGTGGGGCCTAGAAAGCTCAGGCCAACTTGTGCTGCGGATTCCAATCCCCAGCTGCCTAGTTGTACCCGGCTGGACACAAAAATGGGGCGAAGCCTACGTCAATTGTTTTCTAATTATTTCATTAAATTCATGAAATAATAAAAAAAGGGCTTCCCTTTATTTTTGGTTCCCAGCCGGGTACAAGTAGGCAACTGGGGGTTGGGGGCAGCCGTACCTGCCTGCTGTACCTGGCTAGCATACAAAAATATGGCGAAGCCCACATAATTTTTTCAGGGGGCAAAAAACTTCTGCATACAGTCCTGAATGGAATTGGTTGAAGGATTTCACCAGCACAAAACTCCAGGCATTTTGTTCTTTAAAATAAAAATTCCTTTATTTTCTTATCATTAAAAAGTCCATGCTATGGTGGTCAAGCCCATGTCAGAGAGGACGCGTTTCGAACATCCAGTTCTTATTCAGTCTCTAAACCATCTAGTCACAGAACTGTTTAAAAAGGGCTGAACCCAAACATGTGATCAAATGCAAGGAGAGAGCAAGACAATTACAAAAACATTAACCCCTTGAGTTATATCACTCCATAATTGCTTATAACACTTATATATATACAAAGTTTTTTTAGCCAGATTAATATGCAAACATCAATTCATCTCTGGTTTTATTCATGTCCAAATATCTGAGATTTATAGATGATGTACTTATTGTATGGCAAAATCCAAACAAAAAAATTGAGGATTTCATATCATATATTAATAATAATGCCCATAATCTTTTTTTCACTTTTTTTCATGATGTATCAAAAATTAATTTTTTGGATATACAATTCCATGGGAAGGGTGATAATGGAGAAATTAATTGCAGTCTTTATAGAAAACCCATATCAGGCAACTCACTATTACATGCGGGAAGTTGCCATCCAAAGCATGTTATAAATAACATCCCTACAGGTGAATATGTCCGTGCTAGGAGATGTTGCAACACCCAAAATGGTTTTGAGGTAGAATGCAGCACTATTGAAAAAAGGTTTTTGGCAAGAGGGTATAAAATGACAAATCTCCAGAAAGCCAAAACCAAGGCAATCAAAGTGAGTAGGTCACAATATTTGGACATGAATAAAACCAGAGATAATCCCCAGAAAGAATTGTCAGTTGTTTTTTCAACAACATACAGTAAGAATTATTATGATGTAATTAAAATTATTAAAAAATATTTACCCATTTTATCTACAGATGACACATTACACAAAATCTTAAAAAATGGAGTTAAATTTGTTTCAAAAAGGAACATTACATTGGGATCCATGTTATCACCTAGTGATCATATGAATAGGTGCGGTTCCACTAAAAAAGAAAAAAACACTGGCAAATGGTTACCTAGCACAGGCTCTTTCAAATGTGGCCACAGATCGTGTGGACTATGCGGTTATATGTCAAATGTGAAGGAATTTTCTTCATTTACAGATAAAAAAACGTATAAAATAATGTCACTCATAAACTGCAGTTCAGACCATGTGGTTTATTTAATATCGTGTACTATTTGCCAGTTACAATATATAGGCAGCACTTGTCGTTCTCTCAGAAAGAGGATATCTGAACACATTTATGATGTTAATAATGCCACCACCAGAAAATTATCAGGAGCGTCTCAACATTTTCGCGACGCACATGCAGGTAATTTAACAGGCATGAAAGTCAATGCCATTGAAAAAATTCAACTACCTAGAAGAGGTGGAAATTTGAAAGATATCCTCTTTCAGAGAGAAATAAAATGGATGTTTTTAATGGGCACAAGATTTCCGAAAGGTTTAAATAAAAGAAATGAATTGATGTTTGCATATTAATCTGGCTAAAAAAACTTTGTATATATATAAGTGTTATAAGCAATTATGGAGTGATATAACTCAAGGGGTTAATGTTTTTGTAATTGTCTTGCTCTCTCCTTGCATTTGATCACATGTTTGGGTTCAGCCCTTTTTAAACAGTTCTGTGACTAGATGGTTTAGAGACTGAATAAGAACTGGATGTTCGAAACGCGTCCTCTCTGACATGGGCTTGACCACCATAGCATGGACTTTTTAATGATAAGAAAATAAAGGAATTTTTATTTTAAAGAACAAAATGCCTGGAGTTTTGTGCTGGTGAAATCCTTCAACCAATTTCAATGCACATGGACTGGCTCTCCAAACCTCTTCTCCGTGCACAGCCCAGGATTACTGGCTTCCATCACACAGGTGAGCTGGGCAAAAAACCTCTTTCTACCTAGTCCTGAATGGAGTATGCTGAGCCTTCTAGTTCTGCAGCTGCTGTCTGTCTGTATGGAGAAGAGCAGACAGCAGCTGCATAACTACAAGGCTCAACGTTCGACGAACCGAACTCGAACGAGACCCCCGTTCGGCGAACCGAACCACGGCCAGTTCGCTCATCTCTACTCAGGAGTGCTGGCTACTGGGTACGAGGACCCACTCACCAGGGCCAGGTCCGGCGCTTCAATAAGGACAAGTGCTGGGGATTCTTGTACGACCCCGGTCTGGAGACGGAGGTGTTCTTTTCCCGGCGGGATGTAAACAGCCATCTCCCGTTCGGGCACCCTGACCGTGACCTCCTGCCCGGCGATTTGGTGCACTACACCCGGCACCGAGGGGAGAGGGGCTGGTTTGCCCTAGATGTCCGGAGTGGCAGACAGCCCCCTCCTCCACCGTACACCCCTGATGTGGAGGTTGAAGAAGAGGAACCTCCCGCTGAGTAAGTGGAAATCCGTTGCAGCTAAAAGGACCCGTCCCCGTTGGGACTTGTGTTTGAAACCCCCGTTTTACACCATGTTGCGTGAGTGACTGCTCATGGACAAGGCCACCAAAAACGTTTGGGATTGTAAATATTGCCCTAATTGCCCCTTTAACATGCCTTCCCGTCCCGTTGGCCTCCGGAGAGGCAGATTGGAGGTTGGACCCGCAGCAGAGCAGGCGGGAGTCCGGTCACCACCGGGACCGGTGACCATCCTCCGGGGAGCCCTTTAACAACTGCTGGGTGCGCTGCACTGTACCCGTTACCGCCTGGGAGACCTACCATGTTCTTGTTTCCGGACTGGGGAAAAGGGGTGTTGCCCATTTCTTAGGGGCAGCATCAAGGCTAGGTTGATTGGGTGGGAAAGGCGGAAGGCCATGGACCCGTTCCCATTTAATAAAGTTTGAAACGTTAAAGTAAAATGCCTCCCGTTAAGGGAAGACCTTCAGTAACTATAGTTTGTACAAATGTTATTATAATTGTAAGTGTTTTCCCATTTTTCTTTCCCGTTTTACAGTTTGAAAAATAAAAATAAACCGGAGTTGGTCTGGCAGCCCACGGACGGTTTGCATTAAACCAAGGGGGTATGTGACGCCCTGGACCCCAGGGGTCACAGGTAATTACATCAGCCACATACACACACCCCCACCCCCGGTGAGGTCACACACATGTCACCCGATAGGGAGACCTGATGCCTCCCCCAGGGCTAGTAGAGCACACCAGGTGGGCGGAGTCAGGTGGAAAGACACGCCCACCGAGGAGACTACTGTCTTGGGGCAGGAAGTTCAAACAGTTGAGTTTTGAGTTGACAGTGACAGGAGGTGAAAGAGGAGAGAAACTGTCAGGGACCCGGCTAGGAGCCTGGGCCCCTTTAGAGAACGTCAGGCAGGCAGGCAGGCGGTGGTGGCCGTCTGCAGGAGTACCGGTACAGCAACCGGCGGAACCGTATGGACCAGGCTTGGGTTGGAGCCTGCCGGTCCCGAACCGGGGAGTCAAACGTGTACCGGAGCACCAAACAGAAGAAGGGTACTCAGACCCCGTCCTAGCTTAGAAGCCACTGAGTATAGGCAAATTGACTGATTGCTGGCTGGATCTCAGGGGTTTATCCACAACCAAAGTCCCGAAAGAAAGCAAAAGC
This sequence comes from Anomaloglossus baeobatrachus, assembly GCF_048569485.1. Classification (NCBI taxonomy): domain Eukaryota; kingdom Metazoa; phylum Chordata; class Amphibia; order Anura; family Aromobatidae; genus Anomaloglossus; species Anomaloglossus baeobatrachus. The sequence continues at coordinate 92,588,673 of NC_134363.1, read as the reverse complement.
CCACTGAGACCGGGTGAGTGCCACCGCCAAGGGCCAAACACCCGACGGGCCAGCGCCTGCGGGCAACCGAGGGCTCCTCCAGCAGCTCAACGCCGGGGAGCGGGCTGGCACTGCTCAGGCAGGGGGGCCGAAACACAAACATCCAGAGGTGCACGGGGAAAGGGGCCACCATCAACCCCACAGGGGACATCAGCAGCCGGCCGCGGGACCGACCACTACCGAACTTTGGTTTACCAGTGACTCAGTGTGAATTAATCGTGCGTACACCAGTGCCATCGGGGCATGACACACTACACCGCGGCACGGTGCCCTGCACCCCGGCTACAACAACCACCGACTCCTACAGTCCCCCACCGGGGCCCCGGGACACACCGCCCCTACCCACGGAGGGGCTAACATCTCGGCTGCGGCCGCAACACCGATCCCAGACGAGCCTGCCGTTACTTCAGCCGCAGCGGTGGTGCATCTCCTGTCACCGCGACCCGTGGGTGGCGTCACGACCCGTTATACGACCACCATCCTCCCATCGCCTACTTCCCCTTTAACAAGAGTCATGTATAAATATAGGAAAACGGGTTTTAGCCGCGCTGAAAAACCACTGGTGCAGGATTAATGAAGAAGTTTCTTTTTTATTACAGCATTTCCAACGCGTTTCAGAGACTGGAACCGTCTCCTTCCTCAGGGAAAAAAGAAATCATGCAGCTGTCTAACAGTCAAGTGTTATAAAGGAGGATAAAGACTGCCACGTTGACAGCCATGACGTCATCCACCCACTCTGTTTGCAGGGCAATGACTCATAGACACGTGGAGAACATACAAAAAAAATCACAATTAAATACAACAAATTATTGTAAAGCACAAAATACTGCATGCGATAAAAATAAACATTATTAAAAGTTTTTAAAAACAAGTTTTTCGTGGTCCATTTTTAACATATAAAATTTGAGATTTGCAGGCAAAATTCATAAAAAAAGGGGGTTAAATGGAAATGGAGAGGTGCGAACCTATGGACAAGTACTGGTATGCAAAGGGATTAAACCACCAAACCATTCCTCCAAATACATCTAGTGGGCTTGGTGGAAATGGGGATGGAATGTCCTAGAGTAGCACAGAAAGATCAGTTAATAAAGGCAAACGCCCTTAAAAAATGTGAAAATTTAATAAGTTTCTATATATATATGAACTGTAGAACTGTGCAAGTACATAAACGTGATAAATGTTAGATCCATTTAATGCATCAAGCTTTCCTGCTTGGAAGGATCAAAGTGAAAAAATTTTGAAACAAAGAGGGACTAATGTGAGTCTGACATAAGGTGGAAAGAAACCGCATCTGTAGAAAGAAGCAAGTGCCAGTGGTGACGGGGTGAAATGAGTTCAGACCGTGGGAAAAAAACAAACTGCGCAAGCGCATGGGAAGGATATAACCTTGCCGGGGTGACGAAAGTTCAGACCGCATGGAAATGTGCTCAGTGACACAGAGTAGAGGGTGAATACACAAGTGAAAGTGCACTGTGCAAGGATGAAGGGTGTTCGGAGCTAGTGATTATACTGATACAATTATCGGGATGACTGATGGATACCAAACAGGGGGAAAAATACTTGTGAAATTAAAACACTCCAAAGAAGGCTATTACACCAAGATAATGACAATATAAAAATGTACATCATACGGGGATGAGGAGTGCATGGAGCTAGCGGTAATACCGGCATTACTATAGAGGAGAGGAACCAGGAGAAAAGGGGGACCGAATGTGTTTATAAATATTAAAATATTATTTTATTATATTATTATATTAAAATATTATAATATACTATTATATTAAAATATTATTATATTATTATTATATTATTATATTATTATATTAAAATATTAAAATGTATCAAATATAAAGATAAAAATTATTGACAATAACAAGGCATCCATTAATACCAATTATTAATATCTTTTAAATTTATTAGAAAGGGAAAATATTCAATATTAATTAATTAATACTTTAAATTTGGAGTGGAAGCACGCTGGAAAAAATGAAACTAACGAATCATAAAAATGTGTTAAAAAAATTTAAAAATTATAAAAAACGTGCCAAAGGCACTGTAAAGGATAAAGTCCCCTTTACTCATAAGAAAGGATGTTTGTCTCTTTTTACATTATGACATAGCCATTCAAAAAACTGCACCATAACAAATTTTTAAAAATATAAAAGATCCTACCCATAGGCATGGGTCGCCCCTAGGTATTTGCGACCCATGCCTATGGGTAGGATCTTTTATATTTTTAAAAATTTGTTATGGTGCAGTTTTTTGAATGGCTATGTCATAATGTAAAAAGAGACAAACATCCTTTCTTATGAGTAAAGGGGACTTTATCCTTTACAGTGCCTTTGGCACGTTTTTTTATAATTTTTACATTTTTTTAACACATTTTTATGATTCGTTAGTTTCATTTTTTCCAGCGTGCTTCCACTCCAAATTTAAAGTATTAATTAATTAATATTGAATATTTTCCCTTTCTAATAAATTTAAAAGATATTAATAATTGGTATTAATGGATGCCTTGTTATTGTCAATAATTTTTATCTTTATATTTGATACATTTTAATATTTTAATATAATAATATAATAATATAATAATAATATAATAATATTTTAATATAATAGTATATTATAATATTTTAATATAATAATATAATAAAATAATATTTTAATATTTATAAACACATTCGGTCCCCCTTTTCTCCTGGTTCCTCTCCTCTATAGTAATGCCGGTATTACCGCTAGCTCCATGCACTCCTCATCCCCGTATGATGTACATTTTTATATTGTCATTATCTTGGTGTAATAGCCTTCTTTGGAGTGTTTTAATTTCACAAGTATTTTTCCCCCTGTTTGGTATCCATCAGTCATCCCGATAATTGTATCAGTATAATCACTAGCTCCGAACACCCTTCATCCTTGCACAGTGCACTTTCACTTGTGTATTCACCCTCTACTCTGTGTCACTGAGCACATTTCCATGCGGTCTGAACTTTCGTCACCCCGGCAAGGTTATATCCTTCCCATGCGCTTGCGCAGTTTGTTTTTTTCCCACGGTCTGAACTCATTTCACCCCGTCACCACTGGCACTTGCTTCTTTCTACAGATGCGGTTTCTTTCCACCTTATGTCAGACTCACATTAGTCCCTCTTTGTTTCAAAATTTTTTCACTTTGATCCTTCCAAGCAGGAAAGCTTGATGCATTAAATGGATCTAACATTTATCACGTTTATGTACTTGCACAGTTCTACAGTTCATATATATATATAGAAACTTATTAAATTTTCACATTTTTTAAGGGCGTTTGCCTTTATTAACTGATCTTTCTGTGCTACTCTAGGACATTCCATCCCCATTTCCACCAAGCCCACTAGATGTATTTGGAGGAATGGTTTGGTGGTTTAATCCCTTTGCATACCAGTACTTGTCCATAGGTTCGCACCTCTCCATTTCCATTTAACCCCCTTTTTTTATGAATTTTGCCTGCAAATCTCAAATTTTGTATGTTAAAAATGGACCACGAAAAACTTGTTTTTAAAAACTTTTAATAATGTTTATTTTTATCGCATGCAGTATTTTGTGCTTTACAATAATTTGTTGTATTTAATTGTGATTTTTTTTGTATGTTCTCCACGTGTCTATGAGTCATTGCCCTGCAAACAGAGTGGGTGGATGACGTCATGGCTGTCAACGTGGCAGTCTTTATCCTCCTTTATAACACTTGACTGTTAGACAGCTGCATGATTTCTTTTTTCCCTGAGGAAGGAGACGGTTCCAGTCTCTGAAACGCGTTGGAAATGCTGTAATAAAAAAGAAACTTCTTCATTAATCCTGCACCAGTGGTTTTTCAGCGCGGCTAAAACCCGTTTTCCTATATTTATACATGATTTTTGCTGTTTCACGGGGCCGCTGCTTTTTAACCAAGCTGACACTCATATGCGATTTCAGGAGTTGTGACTGGCACAACCTGATTAGGTGAGTGTTATCATAACTTTCCGTCATTTCTGGTTTTACCGGGTAAGACCCTATTTGCGCCTTCTGTCTCCCCACCTCTAGCACCTTTAACAAGAGTGACGTGGCCCCCGGTCCGGAGGCGCTCGTGCCACCGACAAACCCGAGCCCGGACCTCGAGCGGCTCGGCCCGAGCAAGCAGAGGAAGCGGCTGGGCCCCTCTCAGGGCAGTACACACACCTGCTGTGACGCTTGCAGTGTGCTGCTGTGCTCCTCCTGTGTTGGGTGCGGTGCAGAGAGGAGATCTGATGTTACACTGATCACTCTCACCAATGGATCACTATTAATCAAGACAAAGGCCTGGATATTATTTTCCTATATTAGGTGGTATCGGTGTACCTAGACTTAAGGGTGCTTTACACGAGATGAGCTATCGTGCGATATGTCGTCAGGGTCACGGTTTTCGTGATGCACATCCGGCATAGCGCATGACGTCATTTCGTGTGACACCTCTGAGCGACACAGTATTGCTCACAACTCGTGAGTCGTGTACTCGTCGCTCAGTTGTTTAAAATTGTTTTATTAAAATGGCACTGGTTTTTCATCGTTTCCGTGGCAGCACACGTTGCTCCGTGTGACAACACGGGAACGATGAACACAGCTTACCTGCGTCCCACGGCACCCGCCGGCTATGTGGAAGAAAGGAGGTGGGCGGGATGTTTACATCCCGCTCATCTCCGCCCCCGACTTCTATTGGCCGGCTGCCGTGTGACGTCGCTGTGACGCCGAACGTCCCTCCCACTTCAGGAAGTAGATGTTCGTCGCCCACAGCGAGGTCATCCGGAAGGTAAGTGCATGTGACGGGGGTTAAACAAGTTTGTGGGCAGCGATTTGCCCGTGACGCAAAAATGACAGGGGCGGGTACGATTGATCGTGAAATCGCACGATCGGTCGTACCATGTAAAGCAGGCATTAGACTGCGCTGAGGGTGCACAGAAATGTCCTCATTTTCATATCAAATATATGTGGCTTTTTCAGTGAATATTAAAGGGAACCTGTCACATCGTTTTGCGATATTAAACTGCCCCCAATGTCTCGTTAGTGATGCAACGTAAGTGATGCTCATTTTCTGACTAACAAGACAATGGAGCAGTTTAATATGAATAAAAGACGTGACCGGTTCCTTTTAAGCTGAACTCTATATGGGTGGGATTATTTCTCCACAGACTACGTCCCCCATATAAATATTTTTGCAGTCTAGGTGTCATTTTGGGGTGAGATTCCCTTTTAGTCAGCTTAAAAATCATCTCACCTGACGAATGAAAGTTGTTGCTCGTGCTTCGGGTGATCAGTTTCCCATCTTTGGCTGCAGTGTTAATTCTGCTTTAAAGGGTTTTTTTTTCACATTGGAAAGTTATCCCCTATCCTTGGGATGGGAAATAACTATCCAATCGCTGGGGTGTCCAACCACCATAGCCCCCAGTGTTTCCCAGAACATGCAGACAGAATGGATGTCAGGAGTAGAATTTCATAGTCCTGTCTCCTGAACTGTGAACTTAAGAGGTCTTTTGAGCAATCGGTGGGGGGTCTCAAGTCCCACCCCATGATGCCCCTTCTCCCTACTGAACCCACCTCTGCCCTACTAATCTCACAATTAATGGACCTAAACATATCAGATATCCTCCAAAAGTTAAGTCTACTGCCTGTGACTAATCAGTATTGTGGTTCCTATATGGTCCACAGTCTAATGATGGCTGGTAACAACTAACAGCATCTCCTTAGCATTGTAAAGGACATACTGGGAGTTGTACATTAATGCAATACATATATGCATATGGGTCTAACCTGACACTGCACTTGATTGCTGTAAGAAGTTGGCAATGTATTCATATACTGATGGTGGTTTTGGTGATGTATTATTGTCTTTAGGGTGGGTTTCGTGATGTATTATTGTATTTAGGGTGGTTTTCGTGATGTATTACTGTTACGACAGTAGTTCTGGTGATTTATTACTGTACTAACTGTGGTTTTGGTGATGTATTCTTGTATTTAGTGTGGTGTCAGTGATGTATTACTGTACTGACAGTGGTTCTGGTGATAGTCATGTGCCTGTTGTAATCTTTACCTTGTCAGTCTTGATCCTAAAACATAGGGCAGTGTGCTGGACTAAAAATACAGCTATCTGCATGTCTGTCAGCCTAATAAATAAGAGACTAAAGCCCCCATACACTATAGTCTGATTTTTCGGCTGGCAGCTATCTTGCTCGGCTCTCCCATATACACTCATTTTGCAAAGTGTTCCTGTGTTCTCTATTAGAGCCGCTGCTGGACATCTCTGGCAGCAGCTTATTATTTAGAGGATAATAGGATCTACACTCCGTAATCGGACATGCTGGATCCTTATTCCCTCTGACAATCAGAAGTTAGAGCCCCCATACACATTGGACTGTGAGCAGAACTTGTCGATATTGGTGGGTTTAGACAACTTTAGATTAATGTATATGGAGGTTATAACTACTACCTGAAGGCTATGGGCACTCTGAGGGCATGTGCACATGTGTTGTAGATGTCTGAACCCCAGGAGTTATTCAGACAGAAGACACTTCAGGATATAGTGGTCATTTTATCCTGAAGCAAATTTTTTTTTTTTTTTGCTGTTGCTTCTTGGTCGTTTTTTCCAACATCTTTTAGCTACTGGATTTTATGTATTTTTTAAATAAACTAGTAAACGGCGTCCAACCAGCAGCCGCCATATAATGGACCGGTCACTGTCAGCCGCTTCATGTATGAGGAAACCTGACGTGGTTAAAAAAGCTCCAAAGACTGAATATATGGACAGCAAGTGGTTTTTACATTGCAGTATATGAGTTCATTCCTTTTATATGTACAGTTTGTTTTTTTTGGGCGGGTTACAGGGCGGATCTATCTGAAAACAAACTGCTGTGTGCACATAATAATAATAATTTTATTCATTTATATAGCGCTATTAATTCCACAGCGCTTTACATGCATTGGCAATGCTGTCCCCATTGGGGCTCACAATCTAGAGTCCCTATCTGTATGTCTTTGGAGTGTGGGAGGAAACCGGAGTACCCAGAGGAAACCCATGCAAACACGGGGAGAACATACAAACTCCTTGCAGATAGTTTCCTTGGTGGGATTTGAACCCAGGACCCTAGCGCTGCAAGACTGCAGTGCTAACCACTGAGCCACCTTGCCGCCCTGCCCTTAATCTGACTGATCAGAAAGGGGCGCCACGTCTGACAGTGCCTAGGGCAGCATGAACTCCAAATAAGGCCCTGCCGATAATGGCAACGTCAGCGCTAAACATCTTCGTCGCCATTTGTAAACTTCGAAGAAGGGTGCATAGGTCCTTGATCTGAGACCACTCCAGAAGCGTGATCTGCCCCACCTCTGGATCTCTTTATCCCAGGCTATACTTCATAACGTATTGCAGCAGCGCTCGCCGATGCTGCCACAGACGCTGCAACATGTGCAGATTCCTGCGTGTCGGCAAATCGCATTTTGAACCGCCAGACCGAAAGACTTCTGGAGCGATGCAAGTTGTTGAGCTGCTGGGTGTGAACGGTGGAAGGGAGCACATAGCAAGCGTGGCCGCTGCAGAAAGCCATGTAGGCCGGGATGGTGGTTTAAAAATTGCTGGACAACCAGCTTCAACACGTGAGCCATACAAGGCACGTGTGTCACATTGCCCTGACGAAGGGCCGCACCCAGGTTTGCATCATTGTCGCACACGGCTGTTACAGTAAGTCACCACCGGAGTCCGCTCCAGCAACTTGTACTACGTTCGCCAGGTGACACCGTGTTCCTTTCATAGATAGTGCTGATGATGGGAGAGGAGTCGATGCCAGTGGCGTCGGTGGCCGCAAGTTCCGCTCAGCCACTGGGCTGGGTTACCTTCAGATATCCAGAACCACTGGCTGACTGTAGGTGGTGGTTGTCTCACAGCTGAAGTACCATCATTCAGCTACAAACAATGTGAAGACACCACACCCTTTTTTAGGCCAATCCTGTCTGCTGACCACTGCCAGACATAGTTCTGAACTTCTGGTTCCTGTTCCACCCAGTTCTGTTTTGTGATTTTGTGTGCTGACTACTGCTTGTTTCCTTAATACGTCTCCTGCCTGCTGTTTATGTACCTCATTGCCCGATCCGCATTTGACCTCTGCTTGTTTTCTGATTAAGTCCTGGCCATCCGATTCTGTTCATGTTCCTCAATTCATGGTTTGACCCTGCCTGACTATTACTCTCTCGGACTGCAGCCTTACACAGGTATTGATCACCTTGGGCCCTGTGTAATTCCAAATCCCTGTATAGGGGTTAAAGGGTTTCAGGGTTCTGGGGGTCCTGCTTGGTGAGTGGCTTCCATCTAGCCTATCCTTTACAGCCCGTCTGAGTGTGTGGATCCAGGCAGGTGTTACACCATGTCCTCTGCAAAAGGCCATGTAGGCCGGGATAGTGGTTTAAAAATTGCTGAATAACCAGGTTCAACACGTGAGCCATACAACGCACGTGTGTCAAATTGTCCCGGTGAAGGACCGCACCCAGGTTTGCATCAATGTCACACCCGGCCTTCCCTGTCTGCTGGTTGAGTGGAGACAACCATTGATGAAACTCGGTCTCACTCTCCAGAGCTTACCGACCACAACTCCTCAGCGGTGTGACTCACATTTCCCAGACATTTCAAAGTAAAGAGTCGACCACCTGATGCCATTGAGCCCTGCTGCCAGCATAGTAAGGAGGTGTGCGGGATTCCTTGTGTACAGTTACAACACAGGTGGCCTTACAATATAGGTTTTGAGCGGAGGTTGAGGACCTAGACGAGGTTGAGGAGGCAGAAGAAGTGGAGGAACTTCTACACACAGAGGAAGGAGTGACACACAACTCGTGGGGATGGAAAGACTTGTACAGCAGACTCTTCTCTATCTCTCACTATAGTTACCCAGTGCCCAGTCAGCGACATGTAACGCCCCTGTCCATGCTTACTGGTCCAAGAGTCTGTGGGGAAATGCACTCTGTCACACACAGAGTTTCTCAAGGAAGCGGTGATGTTGTGTGCAACATGCTGGTGTAGCGCGGGCACGCCTTTCTTGAAGAAGGAGTGGCGACTGGGCATCGGCTCTTGGGGCACTGCGATGGGCATAAGGTCTCGAAAATCCTCTGTTCAAAAGGTTGGAAAGGCAGCATTTCTGTAGCCAACAGTTTGCAGATGCTGAAAGTCAACCTCAAAGCCATGTCATGCCCTTCTAAAATCATGTAAAACACAGCAAGGGGACTCCAACCACAGTCTCCCTCGTTTCCAAAAATTGGGCCACACACACCACTTCACTGGCATCAGTTGTCCCCCAGTTGCAATCTTAAAAAGATGCTTTGCATGAATCACTCTCAAAAATACACCAGACTTTTGCCTCCCCTGGATGACACAGGGGTAGAAAAGTCCTCTCTGATCCATGACTTCTTCATCTTGGTTCATTTTTTTTTTTTTAAAAAAGGGGATTCCAACCACAGTCTCCCTCATTTCCAAAAATTGGGCCACACACACCACTTCACTGGCATCAGTTGTCCCCCAGTTGCAATCTTAAAAAGATGCTTTAAATGAAGCACTCTCAAAAATACACCAGACTTTCGCCTCCCCTGGATGACACAGGGGTAGAAAAGTCCTCTGTGATCCTTGACTTCCTCATCTTGATGAACGTTAGTCTGTCCACATTGTCAGTGGACAGATGCGTGCGCTTATCTGTCAGCACACCCCCAGCAGCACTGAAGACACGTTCCGAGAGAACGCTGGCTGCGGGACACGACAAGATCCCCAAGGCGTAAGTGGCGAGCTCAGGCAATTTATCCAGATTGGAAGCCTAAAATGAGCAAGGCTCAAGTTTCACAGTAATGGCATCAATGTTCCCTTGCATATACTCATATATTTGTGTCTCCTCCTCTTTTTCCTCGTCCAGCTGTTTTGTTTTCGCATGAGTATATGTCCTTGTCACTTTCCCATGTATTTGTGGTGTCTTGGGAGTTGTTTGTCACCTTTTGGACACCTTTAAAGGTGTTTTCTATGTGTTTTTATGTGTTTGTATTTGCCTCCCATTGTTTTCAATAGGGTTCGAGAGGTTCGTCGAACAGTTCATCGAACGGTTCGTCGAACATTCGTCGAACGGGGCCTCCGTTCGACGAACCAAACCGAACTCAAGCCTTCAGAGGTTCGCTCATCTCTAATGGATACCTAACCAAATGTTACCTCTATGTGCGGTTGAAACCTGCTGTGTATGGGAAGCAAGGGACCTGGCTATATAGGAAATTGAATAAACATGGCTAAAGGGCGGGACTGGGTTCTCAGACAGAAAAAAACTGCTTAACAATCACAGCAGGTTTCAACCGCACATAGAGGTAACATTTGGTTAGGTACCCCATAAATAAGAGATTACCGTGAAGTTGGTAATGGGGTAGTAATGAATTCATGAATACATTAGCTGAATATCTCTTTTTTTTTTTTCAAATAATCCTCAGCAGTTATGCAATGTCACATTTCAATTTTTTCAATTTTTCATATGGCTAGTTGTATTTTTCTTTCCTTATGTATTATAAAGCAGTTATGCTTGTTCATATTTCTCTGAATTTAGTGTGCAGCTTTCACTTGATACAGGGGATGTTTAAGAGGCCTACTACATCAATGGCAACTCTCTGGAACGGTTCTCCTATCAAGGGCATGGGTTGGAGTGGGGCACGACATGGGGCTCCCCCCATACGTTGACACACTGGGCAAGAGGCTCTGTATTTTTACACTTCTTCAGTGATATTTGGCCAGAAAAAACTGTGCAACAGGCGGGCCCGGGACTTTTTGTCCCCCATGTGCCCAGCCGCAGGAACATCATGAGCTAATCGCAATAGTTGGGGTCGGTATTGCTGGGGTACCACAAGCTGATGTACACGGGTCCAGGGTATTTCTGGGCAGGATGCAGGCTTTTCACAATATAAGAGGTTCCTTTTCCCATCTATATACCTCCCCCTGATTTCCTCCCCCAGGTTGTACGGCCGGGTGTACACAGGTCCAGGATTTTTCTGGGCAGGATGCGGGCTTTTCCTGATATAAGATGCCTCTTTCCCATCTATATACCTCACTCTGATTTCCTCCCCCAGGTTGGGCGGCCGCACTACGGATAAGCTGTAGGGTGAGGTCTGTCAGTTGGGCTTCCCTGAATTCCTTACAATCTATCTCCCCCCAGTCAATGGCTACAGTTGGGTCTGAGCTACTCACATTCGTTGGCTCCTATGACGAGGCTGAAGATTGAGGAAAAGGGTTCTCCTCGGATTGGTTGGTAGAAAGACTTGCATCAGGATGGTGATTGGCTTGACTGCGGGTGATGGTGGTGACAAACTGGCTGGATAGTCCTTGTCCTAGGTCATTTCCAAAAATAACAGGGGTGGGGAGGCTGTCCATGAGCCCCACTTCAACCTCTCCTTGGTCAGTTCCCCAGTCCAACTGCACTCGTGCCAGAGGGATGTTGGAGCGCTGGCCCCCAGCAAAGGAGATGGTCACTTGGCAGCCAGGTAAATGATGTTCTGCGGAAACAATATCTGGGCTGACCAGGGTGATGAAAGATCCTGTAACTCGAAGTCCCTGAGACTGTATATCACCAACCTTGACCATCTGGATGTGGCAATGGAGGTTGGCTGGTGTCCGGTGTCCGGCCTGCCGTAGGGTGTGGACTGGGTAAACCACTTCCTTAGCTATTGGTGTTTCTTGGGAGTAGCATTCCTTAGGTCTCGTTGGTTCATCTTGGCATATGTTGACTGGTTGGACTGACCGACGTGCTCCAGGCATGGGGCGCCGACTTTGAAGACACTCTTTAGCCATGTGTCCAAGGCGCATACACGTATAACAGCGCCGTGGGTTAGACAAGTCACCGGCCAGGTTGGTAAACCTTTGTCTTGTTGAGGCTTCTGTGGTGTAATGAGTTAGTCCAGCATGGGAGTCTAGAGGTCACTTGATTCTATGGTTTAGGGACCTCCTGGAATCGGTGGGCCTATTGGGCTTTCAGCTGGGTCGGTTGGCTGTAAATTTGTCAGCCAATCGCGCTGCGTGCTCTGGGGTATCGGGCTTCCTGTCAGCTACCCATTCTCGGATTTCCGGGTCCATCTTCTCCAGCAGCTGTTTGAGCACCATCACATCCCGGCGTGCAGCAGCGGAGTGGCAGCCCAACCATCGAGCCAGCGGTTACAGTGTCGTCATAGTTGACTGCCAAATTCGACGTACGAGACACCCTGGTGAGAAATATAAATGTATCACAGGAGTTATGGTAAAAAAGGGCCAACAAAGTGTCTTTAATAATTCCGTAGTCCAGGCAGTCCTGAGGCCCATGTGATTGGACAGCCTTCTGGGCCCGGACAGGCAAGCATGTCCACAGGTATTTGGACCACTCAGCTGTGGGCACCTGATGCATATGCATTAGCACCTCAAAGTTTTTCAAGTGTTCATCTATCTCAGTGCTGGAATCCTTAAACACTAGCACGTCCCTGTAGCGGAGATGACTTCCTTGGTGGTGGTCTATCCTGGAGGTAGGTGCTGATGGTAAGGAAATTGGAACTCCCAACACTAATTGCACAAAACCAGCCCTCTCTTCCCTTGAAGTTTCAGGCCCCAATAAAGTCAACAATTCCTTTACTCGATCTGCTTGGGCTTCGTTTGTTTCCAGACTGTCACTGGATATAGGATGAGACATACGGTTTACATCCTCTGATACCACATCGGCGATGTCCTCATCATCCTCTGCATCATTCTGGGTATCCCAATGGACCAATCTCCAGATCAAGTCCGACCGAGTGTCAGTGTTCCTATATAGAGATGAGCCACCACCCTAGTGTTCATGTTCGGCTCATCAAAATGGGGTGTGTTCGTCGAACGTTCGTCCAACACTTTCGAATACCGTCAAACACCATTAAAAACAGTGGCAGGCAAACACAAACACATATAAAACACATAGAAAACACATAGAAAACACCTTCTAAGGTGTCCAAAAGGTGACAAACTACTCAGAAGACACATCAAACACATGGAAAAGTGACAATTACATATACTCATGCGAAAAGAAAAGAGCTGGACGAGTAAAAAGAGGAGGAAACAGAGATGTCATGCCTTTCTAAAATCATGTAAAACACAGCAAGGGGACTCCAACAAGAGTCTCCATTTTTTCCAAAAATTTGGGCACAGACACCACTTAAGTGGCATCAATTGTTCCACAATTGCAAACTTAAAATGGTTATTTTCATGAAGCACATTCAAAAATCCACAAGCCTTTAGTCTCCCCAGGATGATACAGGGGTAGAAAAGTCCTTGCGGATCTGACTCGCCCACCCCAGGGCTATGGGACACCCGGTGCCGGGCCGGACTAGTCCGGTGGTAGTCAGTGGTGGCTGGGCCCGGCTCCGTGGCCCTGGTGGGTGTCAGTGGAATATGTGGCTTGCTTGTTAGTGGTTGTGTTCGTGACGCCACCTGTGGTATGCGGCTATTAAGCCGCCGCTGCTGTGTGAGGCCACCGGGATGATGTTATGGCTGCAAAGGTGGTGCTGCTCCCCACAGGTGGAGCAATGCCCGGGGCACAGTTGGTGCTTGTGAATGTCTATGCAGATGAAATAACTGAGGCAACTTCAAGGGTGCAGTTCCAGTTCTTTACTCACAGTTCTTATCAGGGTAGCAGGACCCTTGGACTGCTGGAACCTCTGTCAGGGACCTCCGCCTTCTGGGTGATTCAGAGCATGAAATCCGGTACCCTTCTCTTAGTGTCTCCTTCTCTGCTGTCTTCGCTAGCCTTGCCTTAGTTAAGATGGACCTGGCTTGGCCTCCACTACAGCCTCCAGGCTGGGGGGTCACCTGTCGGCTGATCACCCCTTTTCTGAAGGTCTGCTATGGGTTCTGGCCCTGGGAGCTTACAACGTCCCTGGGCCTCGGTTTTTACTGTTTGGAGATTGTCTTTGCACTCCTCCAGTCTCTAGGGACCGTCCCCTGTCGCAGCTTAATCACTCCACCGATGTCAATGTGGAACAGGCCACCGCAGCCTGCAACTACCCGTAGCGCCTCTAGGCCCTCGGCTTCGGTACCTAACAAGGACTGCTCGTGGTACCTCCAGGACTACCCGCGGCCCTGCGACCCTTTCTGTTCCTACGTGGTGTCACCTGGACCTCTGGGTCCCAGGGTCTTCACCAGGAAGCGTCTCCTTCAGTTCCTCTGCTCCTGTCTGACTTGGAGCTTTCTTTCCTTCTTTCTTTCTTTCTTTTCTTTCTCCTCCTTGCCTGCCTCCAGCAGGCCTCCTCCTCCCTCCTTTCTCTCGTTCTTCTCCTCCAACTACATGCTGCTTCTCTCACTCCCTGAGGTAAACTGAAACTAACTTGACCTTCCTTTCTCTATCTGCTCTCTGGCTCCTCCCACCTCCCCATTTGCTAAGCTACCACCCTATGGGAGCAGGGATGGGTCTTACAGCCCCTCTCAGCATGCAGCATGGGAGGGTTGCCTGCCACTTTCCCTGGTCCCAGTATGTACCTAACAATGGGTGTAGTGTGGATTTACCAGGGAACCGGAGTTCACTCCCTTCCTCTCCCAGAATGGGGCATCACACCGCTGATGGGGTGCAATGACCTGTGGCGACGGAAGCCTCAGGGGTGCCACAGATCCATGACTTGTTCATCTTGATGAACGTTAGTCTGTCCACATTGTCACTGGACAGACGCGTGCGCTTATCTGTCAGCACACCACCAGCAGCAATGAAGACACGTTCCGAGAGAACGCTGGCTGCGGGACACAACAAGATCACCAAGGCGTGAGTGGCGAGCTAAGGCCATTTTTCCATATTGGAAGCCCAAAATGAGCAAGGCTCCAGTTGCACAGTTATGGCATTGATGGTCACTTGGAGATTCACTCTGTGCACCACTAGTGTTTAGTGGAAAAGCTGATCTAAGATTCTGTAACAGCTTCTGCTGATACTCCTGCATAAGTGCGTCCCTTTCTATGGCAGGAATTATTTTGCCAAATTTTGTCTTGTACCGGGGATAATGCAGCAAGAAAGCGCTCATGTGTCTTGTGCATCCAGGAGGACCAATTCCTTGCTGTGTTGGTGGCGGCGAGGTGAGAATCATGCTTCTACATACAGAGGACTGACGCACAACTCGTGGGGATGGCAAGATTTGTACAGCAGACCCTTCTCCATACCTTACCATTGTTACCCAGTGCCCAGTCAGCGACATATAATGCCCCTGTCCATGCTTACTGGTCCAAGTATCTGTAGTGAAATGTACCCTGTCACACACAGAGTTTCTGAAGGAAGCGGTGATGTTGTGTGCAACATGCTGGTGTAGTGCAGGCACACCTTTCATGGAGAAGTAGTGGCAACTGGGCATCTGATTTTGGGGCACTGCGATGGTCATAAGGTTTCGAAAATCCTCTGTGTCCACCAGGCGGAAAGGCAGCATTTCTGTAGCCAACAGCTTGCAGATGGGGAAATTCAACCTCTTAGCTTTGTCATGGCTAGCATGAAATGGTCTTTTACTTGTCCACATCTGAGGGACCGAGGGCTGGCTGCTGTGCTGAGACGGCATTGAGTAGGGTGTCCCTGGAAAACTGCTGAGGAAGGTGCAGGCGGAGATTTAATATTGCCCTCATCCAAAGGTGGTGCTCTCGATGTCTCAGAGAGCTCAACATCAACAGCTGTTTCTGTGACGCCTTGGCAAAACCAGGTAGTCACAGATGACTGTACCACGACAAAGGGTTCAGGAATCGTCTCCTCCTTGGGAATTTACACCACACATCCCACACACAGGCACATCAGCTACAAACCCTAGTCGCCCCCCCCATGACACACAGGACTCACCAGTGGGCGGGACCAGGCGGATGGGAACGCCCACCTACGGGTCTTGAGGTGACAGGGGGTGGGAACCAGTGAGAACAGTTGAGTCGGAGTTTCAGTCAGAAGAGTGAGGAGTGTGTGGGGAGCAGAGGAGTCGGAGTGCAGTGTGGTCAGGGTTTGAGCCCTGGGACCAGGGGAGGACCGACTAGGTGGCAGACGGCTCTGTAGTGCCACAGGAGATGGCGACTCGGTCGTGGGAAACCCGAAGTGGACCGGGGCAGGGTCGTAGCCCACCGGTACTGATGGAGGGAATCCGGTCCAGAGGCTGTGCACGGGCGGGGTACCTGGACCCTAGGACAAGGCAAGCTTCAAACCCCTTGTTAATTGACCAGCGGGACAAGGTACCAGGCCTTGTTCCCGATGAGAGAAGCCCAGATAGAGAAGAGCGGCAGCCCAACGCGGGGACAGAGTGTCCGCCAAGAACCCACTGGAGTCCCACGGGTCAGCGTCTGCGGGCAACGGCTCCCTCTGCGTCCAAAGCTGCAGGGTAGCGGATTTCTCCCGTTTCAAGCAGGGCTAATCCACACACGAAAAGACACAAGTGCAGAGGAAGGGCCCCTACATTGTTAATCCATGTGCGGGATGAGCACAGCCCTCCAGAGGCAACAGTCATCCGGCCTTGGTTTACAGTATGGACTCTGTGTGGATTATTCATAATTGTGGGTACACCGGTTTCACCTGGTCCAACCTGCCGACAACGCCCCAGCCCTGCCCCTTACCCACACCAGGGCCCCGGGACTACACCAAACCCCTACCCGTGGAGGGTGAACAACCTTGCTGCCCCCTTACATCACCAGTTCCGGACGTCGGCCCCGAGAGGCAGCGGCGGTGCCACCATCCCATCACCGCAACCCACGGGTGGTGTCACAGACAGTCTCCCCTGTAAATACCTCCCTTTTTCACTGTGTGCGAGGACAGGCGGTTGCATGAGCCCCCAGGTCCGGTCACCACTCGAGCCCAAGACACGATCCCTTATCCGAGCGCCCTTCGAGCAGCCCCGGCCACAACAGCGGAGGCAGCAATCATCCGCGAGTGACACATTTCCACTTCCAAAACAGCTGGCAACCTGCCAATCACACTGCCTGTTGCGGGTAAAGGGGTGGAAGGTCTGCATCGAAAAGCATGTGTGACTGCTATCCCCACAGTCACAGAGGATGAAGAGCACGCGGATGCACTTGATGGGGCAGACGGTGGTTGGCCCGCCCTGCTAGGCCGCATTGTAGCACAGTGAGCTTCCCACTGTGACTTATGCTTCATATCCATGTGACAGTTCATGGACAAAGTACTCAAACTAGTAAGTTTTTAGCCTCTACTTAGAGATTGGTGACAAATCTTACAGATGACATGAGATGGGTGATCCTTTGCGATGTCAAAAAAGGCCCAGCCTAGGCAAGGCTTAGAGCCCATGTGACCTGCAGAGCCACCATGACTTCTACTCAGAGGCAGGGTTGTGACTGAGGATGCAGTTGTTGACGTGCTTCCAGTACTCTGTCTCTGTCCAGGAACGCGCAACCTAACCTCGTCGTCAGTAGCATCCTCCTCCACCTCCTCTGCTGACCTCATTGACTGGCTGACTTTGGGTTGACAGTAAGTGGGATCTCCAACCTCATCATCACCCTGTGTGTTCTCACTCCCCTCGTCCTCAGAGCCAACCTCTTCCTGCCCTGACCGAATAGTCAAGTTTTCCTTCCAAACAGGTTTCTGAGTCTCATCAGCATGTTCCTCATTATCTCCCCCAAGAATAGTTACAGTTTGGGAATAAGGGTCTACATTATGTTCAGAACCTTCTTCATCTGGGCCTGCATCTGACTCACAAAGCTTCTGGGCATCAGTGCAGATCATTTCCTTGTCTGTATTCACTGCAGCTTTGGAGCAGACCTCTGATTCTCAGGCTATAGTGTGACTGAACAGCTCTGCAGACTCAACCATCTCTGTTCCCCATACTCAGCAGGGCTGGTGGAGACTTGAGAGCTGGTAGGAAGCAAGTGCGATTGGGGTGACACCTCAGGGGACTGGAGTATTTGGGATGTTGAAGTTGAGGTGGAGGAGAGACCACTTGATGGAGCATTTGAGATCCATTCAAGCACCTTCTCTTTTGGTGCTTCATCTACATTTGGTAGCGATGGTTGTGTTCGTAAGAAAGTGGTCATATCAGATTGTCCACGGAAAGAAGTAGACATCTTATTTTGACTGGAAGATGATGTTTTTTCAGCAGATGTTACTGTTGCTTTACAATCTACCCCACAGACACAAACTTTTTTTTCCTTTCCAACACGCCTGTTCTCCTTTCCACCAGCATCTGGCCTTTTTCCACTCATATTGTATATGACCAAATTTGCAACTCTGCAGGGACACCCTACTCAACGCCGTCTCAGCACAGCAGCCAGCCCTTGGTCCCTCAGATGTGGACAAGTAAAAGACAATTTCCTCCTAGCCATGAGAAAGCTGTGAGATTCATTCTGTGCACCAGTGGTGTTTAGTGGAAAAGCCGATCTAAGATTGTGTAACAGCTTCTGCAGATACTCCTGCATATGTGCGTCCCTTTTTATGGCAGGAATTATTTCGCCACATTTTGTCTTGTACCGAGGATCTAAGAGTGTGGCAACCCAGTAGTCAGCATTACTTTGAATTGTGACAATCCGAGGGTCCTGTTGTAGGTAGTGCAGCAAGAAGGCGCTCATGTGTCTTGCTCATCGAGAAGGACGAAGTCCTTGCTGTGTTATTGTCGGTGAGATGAGAATCATGCTTCTTTCCTCTGGCCTCTCCCCCCAACCTGGCACAACAGAAATGTGATCAAGGTCTCCCTCATCTGCTGAGTCTTCCATGCCCATCGCTAGTTCGTCCTCCATTTCTTCCTTGGCTCCTGCACCTTCTTCAACAGTTTGGCTGCTACCATGCGCCCTTGTTAATCCCTCATCCCCACTGTCCCATGCCTGCCGCCATGGTGCTGCTGACCGTCTGGACCTTGGAGATCTTGTTATCCCTTCCGCATATGACTCCTCCTGTACTTCCTCCCCTTCCTCTTTTCCCACCATCTGACTCCGAATACTGTTTGAAGTGTGCTCCAGCATGTAGATGACCGGAATTGTCATACTGATAATGGCATCGTCAGCGCTAAACATCTTCGTCGCCATTTCGAAACTGTGCAGAAGGGTGCATAGGTCCTTGATCTGAGACCACTCCAGCAGCGTGATCTGCCCCACCTCTGGATCTTGTTAGCCCAGGCTATATGTCATAATAAATTGCACCACTGCTCGGTGGTGCTGCCACAGTAGCTGCAACATGTGCAGAGTCAAATTCCAGCGTGTCGGCACATCGCATTTCAGCCGGTGAACCGCAAGACCAAAAGACTTCTGGAGCGATGCAGGTCATTGAGCTGCGGGGTGTGAACGGCGGAAGTGAGCACATAGTGACCATGTGTTACGTCGCCACCGGAGTCCGCTCCAGTGACTTCTACTCCTATCTCCAGGAGACACCCTGTTCCTGCCATGGATAGTGCTGGTGATGGGAGAGGAATCGATGCCAGTGTTGCCGTTGAGCGCAGGCTCCGCTCATCCACTGGGCTAGGTTTCCTTGGGATCTGCAGTTCCACTGGCTGACTAGGTGGCAGGTGTCTGCCAGCTGAAGTACCATAATCCAGCTACAACCTATGGGAAGATACCACACCCTTTTTAATGCCTCTCCTGTCTACTGACGACTGCCAGAGATAGTTCTGAACTTCTGGTCCCTGTTCTGCCCTGTTCTGTTTTGTGATTTTGTGTGCTGACTACCGCTTGTTTCCTGACTCGTCTCCTGCCTGCTGTTTATGTACCTCGCTGCCCGATCCGGATTTGACCACCACTTGTTTCCTGACTACGTCTCCTGCCTGCTGTTTATGTACCTCGTTGCACGATCCGGATTTGCCCTCTGCTTGTTTTCCGATTACGTCCTTGCCTGCCTGATCACTGTTCCAAAATTCCTGTTTTGACCCTGCCTGACCAATACTCTCTCAGACTAGAAGAAAAACAAAAAGCCAGCACTAAATGTGCACTTTAGCACTAAAAATTCCAAACTGTACTTATTATAAAAATTTGAGATTTGTGGCAAAAAATTGCAATTTTCTGAGCTACCCCTCCACGTCACGGCAAATCTCTTTGTGGCAGTGCTACACTAAAATATTTTTATAAAATGTATCATGCGGCCACACATATGAAATAGTAGAACTGCTCTTAGCAGCATTTACTTGGTCTTTTTCAATCCCGTACCCATGACTGAGTGATGGCTGTGGGCGGGACAGGCCCAAGCAAATGCTGCATGAAGTAAATAGCCTGTGGACAGGGCCTGATGACTGTGAACAGCCACCATCTGCCAAAATCTAGACAGGTGGAATACATCCCAGATTGGGGTGCATAGCAAGGTGGGGGTCAACTACCAACAATTCAATAAACTCTCTCAGACTGCAGCCTTCCATAGGTAGTGATCACCTTGGGCCATGTGTAATTCCAAATCCCTGTATAGGGGTTAAAGGGTTTTAGGATTCTAGGGGCCCTGCTTGGTGAGTGGATTCCCTCTAGCCTATCCTTTACAGCCCGTCTGAGTCTGTGGATCCAGGCAGGCGGTACACCGTGCCCTCTGCAGAAGCCCATCTAGGCCGGGATAGTGGGTTAAAAATTGCTGGACAACCAGGTTCAACATGTGAGCCATACAAGGCACGTGTGTCACATTGCCCCGGCGAAGGGCCGCACCCAGGTTTGCAGCATTTTCACACATGGTCTTCCCGGGCTTCAGGTTGAGTGGAGAGAACCATTGATGAAACTCGATCTCCAGAGGTGACCACAACTCCTCAGCGGTGTGACTCACATTTCCCATACATTTCAAAGTAAAGACCGCCTGATGCCATTGAGCTCTGCTGCCAGCATAGTAAGGAAGTGTGCGGGATTTCTTGTGCGCAGTTACAACGCAGGTGGCCTGACCAGACAGGCTTGGGGCGGGGGTGGAGGACCGAGACGAGTTTGAGGAGGCAGAAGCAGGGGAGGAACTTCTACATACAGAAGAGTGACGCACAACTCTTGGGGACAGCAAAACGTGTACAGCAGACCCTTCTCCATCTCTCATCATAGTTACCCAGTGCCCAGTCAGCGACATGTAACGCCCCTGTCCATGCTTACTGGTCCATGTATCTGTGGTGAAATGCACCCTGTCACACACAAAGTTTTTCGAGGAAGCGGTAACGTTGTGTGCAACATGCTGGTGTAGCGTAGGTTCACCTTTCTTAGAGAAGTAGTGGTGACTGGGCATCTGGTACTGGGGCACTGCGATGGTTATAAGGTCTCAAAAATCCTCTGTGTCCACCAGGCGGAAAGGCAGCATTTCTGAAGCCAACAGCCTGCAGATGCTGAAAGTCACCCTCTTAGGCATGTCATGCTTTTCTAAAATCATGTAAAACACAGCAAGGGGACCCCAACAAGAGTCTCCATTTTTTCCAAAAATTTGGGCACAGACACCACTTAAGTGGCATCAATTGTCCCATTAGTTGCAAACTTAAAATGGTTCTTTTCATGAAGCACATTCAAAAATCCACAAGCCTTTCATCTCCCCAGAATTACACAGGGGTAGAAAAGTCCTTGCGGATCCATGACTTGTTCATCTTGATGATTGTTAGTCTGTCCACATTGTCACTGGACAGACACAAGCGCTAATCTGTCAGCACACACCCAGCAGCACTGAAGACACATTCCGAGAGAACGCTGGCTGCGGGACACGACAAGATCTCCAAGGCGTAAGTGGCAAGCTCAGGCATTTTTCCATATTGGAAGCCCAAAATGAGCAAGGCTCCAGTTGCACAGTCATGGCATCGATGTTCACTTGGAGATACTCCTATATCTGTGTCTCCTTCTCCTTTTACTTGTCCAGCTCTTTTCTTTCAGCATGAATATATGTACTTGTCACTTTTACATGTGTTTGTGGTGTCTTCTGAGTTGTTTGTCACCTTTTGGACACCTGAGATGTTTTCTATGTGTTTGTTTGTATGTGTTTGTTTTTGCCTGACATTGTTTTCAATGGTGTTCGACTGTGTTCGAAAATGTTCGATGAACGTTCGTCGAATGTTCAACAAACAGACCCGCCGTTCGACGAACTGAACCAAACCAAACTCGAGTACTAGGGTGGTGGCTCATCTCTATTAATGAGTGATCGACAATACAGACAACCTATAAAATAATAAAATAATAAATGGATTAACGTATGGTAGAATGTAAGGAGGTTCGGAAGAGAGGCTATAGGAGGGAGGAGGCATAGATATAAGGGTTATTTATTACGATCACGAGCGTGATTGGCCCTTGTGGATGGGTTTTGTGGGTTCCGAGTACACACGTCCATCCATCCAACTATCCAAGTTTACTTTAAAGTTCATGTCTATTTTTATTCACTGCTATAATCACATGCTAATGTTTGCTAATAATTTTGATTTCTACATTCTTTAAAAATGTGTCAACTACTGTTTGGCAATAATAGATGACAGAACATGTACTTTTCTCTGTATAAGAAATACCAATAAAATATTTGTTACAAAAAAATCCTGCCGTGTCCGCAATGTCCCACTGCTCAAGAAGGCATATGTGCAGGCCCTTTTTGAGTTTGCCAATGAACACCTAGATGATTCTGAGAGTGATTGGAGAAGGTGCTGTGGGCAGATGAGACAAAAATTGAGCTCTTTGACCTCAACTCGCTGTGTTTGGAGGAAGAGAAATACTACCTATGACCCAAAGAAACCTGTCCCCCCTTGTCAAGCACGAAGGTGGGAACATTATGTTTTGGAGGTCTTTCTCTGCTGATGGCACAGGACTACTTCACCACATCAATGGGACAATGGATGGAGCCATGTACTGTAAAATCCTGAGCGGCAACCTCCTTCCCAAAGTGATAGCCTCAAAATCTTAATGATTTAGAGATGATTTGCAAAGAGGAATGGACCAAAATTCCTTCTGATATGTGTGCAAAATCATCAACTACAAAAAAATCTGACTGCTGTGCATGACAACAAGGATTTTGCCACCAAGTATTAAGTCTTGATTGCCAGTGGGATCAAATACCTATTTTCGTCTGGTCTGCATATGCAAATAATTTTGCATAATTTAAACAATGTGATTTTCTGTATTTTACTTTAGATATTCTATCTCTCACTATGGGGAGGTGGGCAATTTATGCTACTTTACTGCTGTCTGCCTGAAAGGTTTTAAAGGTCAAGGCTCCAAGATGGTTCTCAATGTTGTGTTTTGAGGGTAGTGCCAGGCTTCTGGGAGAAACAGGCCTACAAATGTCACCTCTGCATGTCTTCATTCTTAAAATTGAAAAGCCAGGCCACAGCCTGTGTGAGGCATGGACCGTACTTCCCTGCTGTGCAAAGACACTATGGGGAGGGGGAAATTAATGCTACTTTATTGCTGTCTGGTTAAAGGTTTTTAAATCTCAACACTCCAAGATGGGATTCAAAGTTGTGTTATTTCTGTACTGGCAGGGGTATGGGAGCACCAGCCCTACACCTGTCTCTCATCTTCCTCTATATTTCTTATGTCAATAGTCTAGAAAGTTATTTGCTATTCCAAAATAGTGGTACTGCACTGTAAAACATAGTTTTGCAACCCTAAAGGTTTTCTCTGCCTTACATTTGGCCTCGTATTCAATCTAATGGATTCCGGTAAAGTGCGATAACGGTTCGGATTCAATTCAACAAACAGTTTTGAGAAGGTACCGTTTATTTGGTTGGGCTTGGCGAACAGAACCTTGAGAGGTTTGCTCATCTCTACTCCTTTGTCACCATTGAAACTATTCTCACATAGGTTTCCACCCTCATAACCTACGCTTGTTTACCCGCTACAGTCGGGGGTGAGTGAGAGCCTGTCAGCTGTTATGGAAGTGCCCATGCCTGGTGTTTTTGACCCACGTGAGACACCAAGGCCACATCCTGTGTGTTTCATGAACCATACGTCCCTGCTGTACAAACACACTATGAGGAAATGGGGGGAGGCATTTAATGCCACTTTCCTGCTGTCTGCTTGAAAAGTTTTAATCTGAAGACTCCAAGATGGGTATCAAAATGAAAATGCCAGCCCACATGCTGTGTGTTGCATGGGCCATACTTCCCTGGTGTGCAAACACAGTATGGGGAAATGGGGGAGGGGGAAATTGATGCCACTGCACTGCTGTATGCCTGAAAGATATTTTAATCTCAATACTCCCAGATGGGTGTACAAATTGTCTTTTGTCTGTATTACCAGGGTTCTGTAAGCAAGAGGCCTACGCCTGTCACTCATGCATATCTTGATTTTTTAAAATGAAAATGTAAATTTATCAAGATGCTTCCTCCCTAAAAAGGGACACATGGAAGCTGGAGTATCAAAACAAGCTTGTAGACCACCTTAACAGTAGTTTTCCACAAGACAGCAGTGAGGCACACAGCATGCATTCTAGAATTCCAACCACAGGAATGTCCCGTTGTAATTGCAGAAATATTAGCAGCAGTTGAAGTACCTGAAGCAATTTCTATGGGGTTTGTGACATATTTTTTTTACCATCACATGCACCAGCAGAACAGAGTAGAAGTGTGACACATACAGTCAGGGCCAGAAATATTTGGACAGTGACACAAGTTTTGTTATTTTAGCTGTTTACAAAAACATGTTCAGAAATACAATTATATATATAATATGGGCTGAAAATCCAAATCGGAGAAAGGGTTTAGGAATCATAGCTCTGTAATGCATAGCCTCCTCTTTTTCAAGGGACCAAAAGTAATTGGACAAGGGACTCTAAGGGCTGCAATTAACTCTGAAGGCGTCTCCCTCATTAACCTGTAATCAATGAAGTAGTTAAAAGGTCTGGGGTTGATTACAGGTGTGTGGTTTTGCATTTGGAAGCTGTTGCTGTGACCAGACAACATGCGGTCTAAGGAACTCTCAATTGAGGTGAAGCAGAACATCCTGAGGCTGAAAAAAAAGAAAAAATCCATCAGAGAGATAGCAGACATGCTTGGAGTAGCAAAATCAACAGTCAGGTACATTCTGAGAAAAAAAGAATTGACTGGTGAGCTTGGGAACTCAAAAAGACCTGGGCGTCCACAGATGACAACAGTGGTGGATGATCGCCGCATACTTTCCTTGGTGAAGAAGAACCCGTTCACAACATCAACTGAAGTCCAGAACACTCTCAGTGAAGTAGGTGTATCTGTCTCTAAGTCAACAGTAAAGAGAAGACTCCATGAAAGTAAATACAAAGGGTTCACATCTAGATGCAAACCATTCATCAATTCCAAAAATAGACAGGCCAGAGTTAAATTTGCTGAAAAACACCTCATGAAGCCAGCTCAGTTCTGGAAAAGTATTCTATGGACAGATGAGACAAAGATCAACCTGTACCAGAATGATGGGAAGAAAAAAGTTTGGAGAAGAAAGGGAACGGCACATGATCCAAGGCACACCACATCCTCTGTAAAACATGGTGGAGGCAACGTGATGACATGGGCATGCATGGCTTTCAATGGCACTGGGTCACTTGTGTTTATTGATGACATAACAGCAGAGAAGAGTAGCCAGATGAATTCTGAAGTGTACCGGGATATACTTTCAGCCCAGATTCAGCCAAATGCCGCAAAGTTGATCGAACGGCGCTTCATAGTACAGATGGACAATGACCCCAAGCATACAGCCAAAGCTACCCAGGAGTTCATGAGTGCAAAAAAGTGGAACATTCTGCAATGGCCAAGTCAATCACCAGATCTTAACCCAATTGAGCATGCATTTCACTTGCTCAAATCCAGACTTAAGACGGAAAGACCCACAAACAAGCAAGACCTGAAAGCTGCGGCTGTAAAGGCCTGGCAATGCATTAAGAAGGAGGAAACCCAGCGTTTGGTGATGTCCATGGGTTCCAGACTTAAGGCAGTGATTGCCTCCAAAGGATTCGCAACAAAATATTGAAAATAAAAATATTTTGTTTGGGTTTGGTTTATTTGTCCAATTACTTTTGACCTCCTAAAATGTGGAGTGTTTGTAAAGAAATGTGTACAATTCCTACAATTTCTATCAGATATTTTTGTTCAAATCTTCAAATTAAACGTTACAATCTGCACTTGAATACTGTTGTAGAGGTTTCATTTCAAATCCAATGTGGTGGCATGCAGAGCCCAACTCGCGAAAATTGTGTCACTGTCCAAATATTTCTGGACCTAACTGTAGTGAACAACTGGTGAGGATGGTGCAGGAGTATCAAGAGCTCAATATTGATGCCAAAATGGAGGGACTGAATTCTTTTGCATTTTGGTGTTCAAAAATGGAAGAGTGGACTGAGCTTTCCAGTCAAGCCTT
Organism: Anomaloglossus baeobatrachus; assembly: GCF_048569485.1. NCBI lineage: Eukaryota > Metazoa > Chordata > Amphibia > Anura > Aromobatidae > Anomaloglossus > Anomaloglossus baeobatrachus. The sequence goes on along the minus strand of NC_134363.1, from coordinate 92,562,434 downwards.
GGAAGCTTTGGCCTGCCCAGCAGCCAACGTTCTCTCAGAACGTGTCTTCAACGCGGCTGGAGGTTTACTGATGGATAAGGACATCTGGATGTCCCCTGAAAGCATAGACCACCTAACTTTCATAAAAATAAACAAGTCACAGATGTCCAATGACTTTTTCACCTCAGTCCCAGACTGTGCAGATTAGGCAATGGTGTAGTGTCAGGGTTCTGGGAGAAAGAGGACTACATGTTATGATCTGATAACCGTTAACGATCACGAAAAATCCCATTAATAAGGAAAAAACAAAAACACAAGAGTAGTTGGAAATTGAGCTGACCACAATCCCCTATCTATCAGACAACACTAGAAGTAGCAGTGTAATGTTCCTAACACACCTAGACATCTCATCACTGCCTGAGAAACTTGCTACACCTCAAAGATAAAAATGAGGAACCCTAACTTGCCTCGGAGCAGTTCCCAAAGAAAGAGCAAGCCCCCAACATGCAACAACAGTGATGTAAGAAAACACAATACACAGATAGAAAAAATAGATCAGCAAAGGTGTGGTCCGACTTACTACATAGAACAGGACAGAAAACCACAAGATCTTAAAAACATATAATCAGGACTTTTATAGACAACACTCAATGATTAAATTTTTAACCCACGACATTAACCACATTTCATTCTGTGAATCCCCCTGACTGTGTGTGTCCTGTTGGAACCCGGGTCACTCTCAGCCCTTAGCCACATTGAGGCTTATTTTAGACCCATGGTAAGGTTTTAATATTAGAGAGTGTAGGTACTATCCCAACTGGGTACACCTTGGCATTGGTGGGATAGCTTTATGCTCTTTTTGATCAAAAACAGTGTTTACTAAGTACCCTATGTTTATATGCACTATGCTTTTATTTATTTACAGCAGGGTATGTTTTCACAATTTTTCCCTTGGTTTCTCCATATATTATCATAGTATAAATAAAAGTATACATGTGCACATCATGTAAAGCACATAGTAATGCGCAATGCATGAGGTGTGTAACAAGAATGAATTAGAAAGATGGCTGTTGTTATTTTATATTATTATTATTATTATTTTATATTATTATTATTTTATTATTTTTATTATATTATTATTGTTATTTTATATTATTATTATTATTTTATTATTATTTTTATATTACTAGAAAATAGTCGTTGGCTTAAATGCACATCATACCTGCCAGAGTATATGGTCCTGGTGCCACGTCCACATCCTGACACGTGTTTCGACCTAGCGTCCTCAGGGGGCGTGTCAGGGGTCAGGGACACCTCCATTTAAATAGCGCTAAGTAACCAATGAAAGATTAAAAAATTAAACCGCCGTTATGTGGCGCATGCTGCCATACAGCGCCATTGGATTGAAATCACTTCCTGGTTGTGCGATCCAGCGTCACATGACCCATCACACCATGGGGTCGGAAGTGCAAAGGGTCACATGAAGCTTCAATGAATGCACACCGGAAGTACAATGGCGCCGGCCGGCGCATGCGCACTAGCGGTAAGAAACTGTAGAGGCCATTTTAGTACGGGGCACTATATAATTCGGACACATATATATAAATCAATTTTACATAAAAACTGCTTATTGACCCGAAATCAACATTGAATCGTAAATGAATAAGATGAATGGAGAAATAAATGGTGTGTCATCTAAATAAATGTAATAATGATAGTGTAATGTAATATCACTACATAATATATAAACGTATATTAATATCCTATTATGCAAAAAACAAACATTAATATTACTAATGAATTAAAGTGACTGGTGCCAAAACTTATATAAAGTGCTAAAGTGCATGGTATGCAAAAAATCGCATTAAAGGGACATGTACTTACTTATATCCATGTAGTATGAATAAATATATAAAAAAGGATATAAGTGAAATATCGAATAAGTGCATAAAATATGATGTCATATCAGTTTCAGAATCAAAGACAATTCATCAATAAATATTAATAAATATATTTCAATTTTTTTTTATAAAAATATATATTTTTCTCAAGTTTTTATTATAATAGAAAACAAAACATACAAAAAATAAATAAATACAGTTCTTCTTATATGTAATAGGTGCCCTCCAAAACACTGAATCAGCCTAAACAGTAGAGGAAGAAAGGATAAACTCCACATATGGTCATAATCGGTCACTCACGAAATATCTACAAAAATAAAAAAGATCAGTTAAAATCAAGATAAAAAATATATACTAGAAACACATAAAGAATGGCGATGTCCCAGCGACGAACTCCTTTCTTCATGCTTCATCTGTACATCCAGCAAATACCATCCAAGGAATTCCAATTGGCCAGTTTTTAAGGGCCAAAAGAATTTGCTCTGATAATGACAACTTTCAGATGCATTCTATTGATCTTGCTCAGAGATTTTTGGAGAGAGGCTATAGCCATAGAACCATCAGACGGGGATTTAAAAGAGCTGAACAAGTTTCAAGAACTCTTTATTATACACAAATTCCAACAATAATAAGAAAATGAGAGTCGATCCACAGGTACGTCTAATAACAACTTTTAATGATAAATGGCAAGGTTTCAGGAGGATTGTCCAAAAACATTGGCACGTGCTTCGAGCTGATCCCACTTTACGGAAAATTGTCCCTAATGGTCCATCCATTGTAGCACGTAGAGTCAAAAATTTGAGTGATTTATTTGTACATAGCTATTATAATCCCCTCAAAATGGAGCCTACAGTGGTCAGAGAAAAAACTGTTGGCTTTTTTCCTTGCGGACTGTGCAAAGCATGTGCGAATTTGGAAAAATCTAAGAAATTTCACAATCATGATGCCTCCAAGGTCTATCATATTAGACGTCTAATCACTTGTTCATCTAAAGGGGTCATTTACAGGGCTCAATTCCCATGTGGCAAGGCATATGTTGGTTTGACCACTAGAGGATTAAAAGTGAGAATAAGGGAACATTGTTTAGATATCGAAAAAGCAAAGACCTGTATGGATGATACAACTTTAAAAACACTACCGAGACACTTTAAACGGTTCCATGGATCTAATCCTTATTTGTTGAAGGCAAAAGGCATTGATATGGTTTCCTTGGGCCCGAGAGGAGGCAATCTTGGAAAAACTTTAGCCCAACTAGAGAATAGGTGGATCTACTGTTTAGGTACCCTTGCTCCTTTTGGTTTGAACGAAAATATGGGATTTTCTGCATTATTATGATATGGGATAGTTTAGAGATAGGTTGCTCTACAGGATTTTTAGGGGTTTGATTTCATCATGAGGGATGGATGGGGTTTTGGACACCACCATTCTTTATGTGTTTCTAGTATATATTTTTTATCTTGATTTTACCTGATCTTTGTTATTTTTATAGATACTTCGTGAGTGCTCAATTATGACCATATGTGGAGTATATCCTTTCTTTCTCTACTGTTTAGGCCGATGCGTTTTTTTGTAGGGCACCTATTACATATAAGAAGAACTGTATTTATTTATTTTTTGTATGTTTTGTTTTCTATTGTAATAAAAACTTGAGAAAAATATATATTTTTATAAAAAAATTGAAATATATTTATTAATATTTATTGATAAATTGTCTTTGATTCTGAAACTGATATGACATCATATTTTATGCACCTATTCGATATTTCACTTACGGTATATCCTTTTTTTTATATATTTGTGCGTACTACACGCATATAAGTAAGCACATGTCACTTTAATGCGATTTTTTTGCATACCATGCACTTTAGCACTTTATATAAATTTTAGCACCAGTCACTTTAATTCATTGGTAATATTAATGTTTGTTTTTTGCATAATAGGATATTAATAATATTATTTCACACTTTATTTATCATTATGTTTATATATTATGTAGTGATATTACATTACACTATCATTATTTAATCTATTTAATTGACACACCATTTATTTCTACATTCATTTTATTCATTTACGATTCAATGTCGGTTTCTGCTCAATAAGCAGTTTTTATGTAAAATTGATTTATATATATATGTGTCCGAATTGTATAGTGCCCCGTACCAAAATGGCCTCTATAGTTTCTCACTGCTGGTGCGCATGCGCCGGTTGGCGCCTTTGTACCTCCGGTGTGCATCCATTGAAGCTTCATGTGACCCTCTGCACTTCCGACCACATGGTGTGGCGGGTCATGTGACGCTGGATCGCACAACTAGGAAGTGATTTCAATCCAATGGCACTGTATGGCAGCATGCGCCACATAACGGTGGTTTAATTTTTTAATCTTTCATTGGTTACTTAAAGCTATTTAAACGGAGGTGTCCCTGACCCCAGACACGCCCTCTGAGGACGCTAGGGCGAAACACGTGTCGGGGTCAGGACGTGGACGTGGCACCAGGACCATATACTCTGGCAGGTATGATGTGCATTTAAGCCAACGGCTATTTTCTAGTAACATATAATAACAACAGCCATCTTTCTAATTGATTCTTGTTACACACCTCATGCATTGCGCATTACTATGTGCTTTACATGATGTGGATGTGAAGCCCCGTTACCTTCAGGTTGCCTCAGGGTCTTCAGGGATTCTTCTGACAACAGGCAGGTCAGGTTAACTTCAATGGGAATCGTGATGCCACTCTCGGTATTTGCGGTCAGTGGGTGACCGCCACTGCAGTTTAGGGAGCGACTGGGGCTGATGGTAGATGCAGTCTGATGTTGTGGCCTCCCGAAAGTGAGGCTGGCCCCAGGGCTCAGTGTCAGTGTGTAGTACCACAGGTCGCAGAAGAACTCACTCACAGGCAGCAATGTCTTTCAGGGTTTTTTACTCACTTTTTGCTGGCAGAGTGAGACAACCCGAGTGATGCTATGATGAACCAGGTGGAACCAGGTATCCCTCCGGCTGATATAGGGGTGACTGCTGACTCACCTTCCTAGCCCTTCTTGTTTGGGGTGACCCCTGACTTGTAGTACTGTGGGAATCACCCAGGGAAGTTGCAACTGCCGTTCTCCCCTTTCTGACCCATTTGCTGACAGCGTGGACCAAGGATAAGATGGCTCCAGGCTTGATCCTCCTTATGTTGAACAGTTGCGTGAAAACCCAGGGTAGGGGACGGGTAGAGAACTCTCCCTGCTCTGAGACTATTTTAATCAGTATGTGTACCGACAACCCGGCATAAACCCATGCCGCCACCAGAGTGTGCATATCAATTGTCCAAGATATGTGAGCAGAAGAACCGAGAAAAGCATAGGGAGATAAGATCGCACTATAGGAAAAAAATAGAGAAACCGCTTCTGACCAATGAACTCAGAACGCGGTTCACCAGAGGGCAGAAGCATGGGAACAATTAACCAGCGCATGCGTCAAAATAACAGATAGTTCACTGGAGGGCAAAAGCGTGGGAAACACCCATGTGCGCGTGCGTTACAAGTATGAAGCCCGAACAGACATAGTGTTGATGTAGGCATTGTTTTGTGTCTTTCCCCCCCTTCTATTTTTGATAATATCTTGTGCTAAATATTGTTAAAATGGCACTTTTTATTTGAGTTTGTTTGTCCTTTTTCACATCACTATACACGTTAGTGTCTTGGGATAATGCCTCTGTATACATAGGTAACACCTTTGTATGCATTACTTTGTTTTACGGGGTTCAATTCATGGATATTGTTCTTATTATACTATTAATTGTTTACTCGGACTGGTGCTGGGTTGTTATTTTTGGAATAATTGCTATGTACTGGTTGTCCATGATTATGGACTTGTATTCACGGTCTGTTCGGGCTTCATACTTGTAACGCACGCGCACATGGGTGTTTCCCACGCTTTTGCCCTCCAGTGAACTATCTGTTATTTTGACGCATGCGCTGGTTAATTGTTCCCACGCTTCTGCCCTCTGGTGAACCGCGTTCTGAGTTCATTGGTCAGAAGCGGTTTCTCTATTTTTTTCCTAGAGTGCGATCTTATCTCCCTATGCTTTTCTCGGTTCTTCTGCTCACATATCTCGGACAATTGATATACACACTCTGGTGGCGGCATGGGTTTATGCCGGGTTGTCGGTACACATACTGATTAAAATAGTCTCAGAGCAGGGAGAGTTCTCTACCCGTCCCCGACCCTGGGTTTTCACGCAACTGTTCAACATATGCAAACATATGGTGCATGCGGGTATATATAAATTGTAATTGAATGATGTTGGTGGGATTTTTCACAAATTTTGTTATAATGGGCAGTTTATGTTATATGTACATATATTTATGTTATGTGCTTCATTCTACATTTTTGTGAGCGACTGCAATTGTTCTATTTTTTCATATATTACACGTTTTGTTTTTTTGTGTATTTTTTATGCTTCCTTGGAAGGGTTATAGAGTACGTCACGTTTGACAACGTGGCATCATTTCCCGCCTATTTTTTTCTTTTGAGGGATGGTCTGATGACGTCATTGTGGTTATATATTGTATGTATCGTCTTACTGGGACAGATTTGATGTTATTTCTGTTCCTGATGGTCCTGATGAAGGGGGCAGATGCTCCGGAAACGCATCGACCTATATGACAATAAAGTGACATTAATCTGAACATCTGCCTAAGTGATCCATTGGCGCGGCATTTGAACACCTTTCTCCTTCGCTTTCTGTTATCTGCTGTTTTGGTGGCTGCAGCCGAGGATCGACATTACATGCGGTTATAGTGGTTGTAACTCTCACAACTGCATCTGGTGAGTGTATTTACTCCCCTCTCCCTACCCCACACATATTGGGGTAAGACCCTATTTGCGCTTTTTTTTTCCACAGTCTTTCTCCGTATTACGTCACTGGACCTGGCAAGACCAGATCTTCTTTATTGTGGACGGAGCAGCAGAGGGTCGTTGATCAGGAATAATGGACTATTTTAATAATCGCCTGTCTTCAAGGGAGAAGCTGATACTTCAAACTGTAGGTACTCCTGATACACACAGTATTGACTGGGAATTGAATTTGCCTGATATTTACTCAGAAGAGGACACTGGTGTGATGAAGAAATTGTTCTTGCGCCTGGAGGACTTGCTCAAAGAGGAGCTTCGGTTTGGGCTTGATGCCCGGTTTTTGACTATTTATTTGGAGGAAAAACTTTGTCCTAGGGGCCTCAGAATCAAGCATGATTCGCCCTTCCCTAATGATCCCATTTTCTCTAATGAATGGGATACTATTTTAAGGAACTGTATGCAGGGAATGCTACAATGTCTCTATAAAAAACGGCATACTATTGCTACTGAGGCTTCCAATAATATTTCAGAACTATATAAAGATCTTAGTAAATATGATATACATCCAGAATACAGGATTTTGAATTCTGATATTAATGCTAAGCTTATTCAATTGGAACAGGACACAATTTTTAGGAAGTCCAAAAAATTACAAAGGGACAGGACTGATATGATCCCTAAAAAAACGCAGGAGGGAATAGCAGTGGTGACCACTAGGGACCTTCCCACACGCAGACCCAGATCCCGTAGTGGTCACAGGAATTTCTTTAATAGTAGATACCATAAGAACAGTACTGGCTCCCGTGATAGGAGGGACACCACTCATGATAACAGTGGTACCGTGCCTAGGGTTGCTTCCTTTAGGCCACCCTTGTCTCATACACGGGTGGATATTCCACCCCATGTGTTTCCGGCGGTTGAGAACACGGATGAAGTGTTTTCTGCTGCTTCTATAATGGTTTCTGGGGCAGAGGGCACTTCTGTGGAGGGTTGTCCTACTGAACCTACTTCTGTCATACAACCTCAATCTAGAGGACCCATTGAGATCGTTCCTACTGAACCTACCTCCCTGGTACAACCTCTGTCTAGAGGACCCATTGATTTTGAGGACACAAGATTACAACTTGAGTCCTTGAGGTCACAGATTGAGAGGATTCGAAAGAATAGAGACTCTCTGTCTTTTTTGGAGACAAATATGACGCCCCCTGTGATTGATGGTCACCCGGATAGTGATTTTATTGATCTGTTGGATGTGTCTGTGCATGATGATTATATACCTCTACCCACGTCTGCTGAGACCCTTGAATGTAATCCCGTCACACTGTCCTCTTTGACTGAGCCGGTTATCTCTGGTGACGGTACCATTATTGTTGACAACACCCATAAAGATAATGTAGTGGTGCCTTTTTTACCGCTTGCCAGGAGCTCACAAGTTCCTATCACGAATTTTTTGACACCCAGAGGAGGGAAAAGAAAAAACATTTCAGAGGGACCAGAGCAGGGTACAGGCTCAAACAAAAAAGAGAAAAGGAGCACTTGACAAAAGATGACACTTCTGGTATTTTTAACCTTTCCAGCTATAATCTCTCTAAAAATGAGATAAATGTCTTGAAGAAAGGGCTTTCATTTTGCCCGGCCAAATCTTCCAACGATTTTGAGCTGTTTTTGGATTTTCAGAAGTTTGTCAGAAAACTCACGCTTACTAGACATTTTCAGATCAACAGGTCAGTACCCGCTAAGAAAGATGATATTAGGGATGAGTTTCTTCATACTGATTATAAAATAAAATCGAATTTTTATCCATTGCATAGTATTGGTCATCATATCAAAACTTTCAATGATTTGGTATTGGAAGATTTTAAGAAACTCCAGAAGAATAAGAACCCCCCTAGGGCCAACCTGTCTAAGGAAGAAAAAATGGCATTGGCATCCTTAAAGAATAACCCCAATCTGGTCATCCGTAGTGCCGATAAAGGGGGAGGCATTGTCCTACAGGATAAGAGCAGTTATATCCAGGAGGCGTTGAGAATGTTGTCCAATGATACACACTACGAGATAGTGGAGTTGTCTACATATCAGGATTCCATTGTTGAATATTGTACGCTTATCAGAAAGGCCTCAGAATTGGGGATCCTTAACAGAGATGAATATAAATGTTTGGACATTAAAAATCCCAAAACGGCATTCTACTACCATCTCCCTAAAATCCACAAATGCTTGATTAATCCCCCTGGGAGACCCATCATCTCAGGGATTGGGTCACTGACTGAGAATCTGGCGGCCTATGTTGACTCGATTATGAGGACACACGTCACGAATCTAAGAGGTTATCTTAGAGATTCGCCTCACCTTATTAGTATTTTAAAGGATGTTGCTTGGAAAGAGTCGTTCCTGTTTTTAACTCTTGATATTGCTTCCTTATACACGAATATTTCGCACAGCCTAGGGCTTGAGTGTTTTAAACAATATGTAGAAGTAGATGACCGGTTACCAGTGGAGCAGAAGGGGTTTATTTTGGATAGTATGGAGTTCATTTCCAAAAATAACTTCTTTATGTTCCAAGAGCACATGTATCACCAATGCTGTGGCGTTGCCATGGGCTCGAGGGCAGCTCCTACGTTTGCCAACTTAGTAATAGGACTCTTTGAGATGCAATACATATATTCTTCCAAATTGTTTAAACATGTAGTGGTCTATAAGAGATATATAGATGACTTATTCATCATCTGGGACAATGTTGAAAATAATTATTTATTATTCCTGGAGGAGATAGAGAACAATACCTGGGGCTTGAAATTTTCTCCCACTGTAGGCTGGACATCCATTGATTTTTTAGATCTTACCATCTCGCATGCTGAGGGCTCCCTCCTCACAAAGACCTTCTTCAAAAAAGTAGACAGCAACGGTTACATTAATTTTAATAGTAACCATTATGACAAATGGCTGCTCAATGTCCCCAAAAACCAATACCAAAGAGTCAGGAGGAACTGCACGTTAGATAAGGATTTTAAGGACCAGGCTAAGATCCTAAAAGAAAGGTTCCTGGACAAAAATTATCCCCTTACGGTTGTTAAGAAAGCTTATCAAGATGTTAGACATCAAAAACAGAAAGATTGTTCATTTTTAGGTGACAAAGTGGTTGATAAATTAATACCGAATAATAGTTTTACCTCTAATTTCCTGACCACCTTCAGCTGTGATGGAGAAGCCATTAAGGGGGTATTAAGGAAGCACTGGTCCATTTTGCAGAATGACCTGTATCTCAAGGGGGTGCTTCCTTCCCAACCTGGGGTCACTTTCCGTAGGGCTGCTAACCTGAAATATCAGCTGGCCCCTAGTAGACTAAGGAGTCCCTCTAGTATGGTGGGGACGAATAAACCTATGGGGGCCTATAGGTGTCTGACTAAGAATTGCCTATGTTGTAGGTCCATCCAGAATGGAAGGGTCGGTTTTGGTTCTGTCCCTGAGACTATGGAATTTGTGATACGTGGACATCTTACATGTCAATCTGATTATGTTATTTATTTGATTGAATGTGACTGCAATAAGCGTTATATAGGGAAAACCATTCAAGCTCTTCACAATAGAATTAATTCGCACAGACATAACATTAAGGTGGGATACATGCTTCATGGGCTTTCCCGACATACGACTATATGTCATGATAAAAAAATCAAACTAAAGGTCACTCCGATTGAACAGATACCCCCATATGTTCCCAATAGGTTGGATATTTTAAATAGGAAAGAAACGTATTGGATATATAAATTAAATACTCTAAAACCACAGGGCCTTAATGAGGTAACTGACTTATTTCATTAAATTTAGTTTTCGGGGGGCTTTTCATTGCCTCACCCTAGCCTTTGTTTTTATAGCCTTACCCTGTTTTTATGTGTTTTTTATATTTATTAATAATTTGTTTATATATATATATTTTTTATGTGCATATCATAGTATCATAGTATCATAGTTTTTAAGGTTGAAGGGAGACTCTAAGTCCATCTAGTTCAACCCGTAGCCTAACATGTTGATCCAGAGGAAGGCAAAAAAAACCAATGTGGCAAACAAGTTTCAATGGGGAAAAAATTTCCTTCCTGACTCCACATCCGGCAATCAGACTAGTTCCCTGGATCAATACCCTGTCATAAAATCTAATATACATAACTGGTAATATTAAATTTTTCAAGAAAGGCATCCAGGCTCTGCTTAAATGTTAGTAGTGAATCACTCATTACAACATCATGCGGCAGAGAGTTCCACAGTCTCACTGCTCGTACAGTAAAGAATCCTCGTCTGTGATTATGATTAAACCTTCTTTCCTCAAGACATAGCGGATGCCCCCGTGTTCCAGTCGCAGGCCTAGGTGTAAAAAGATCTTTGGAAAGGTCTCTGTACTGTCCCCTCATATATTTATACATTGTGATTAGATCCCCCCTAAGCCTTCGTTTTTCCAAACTAAATAACCCCAAGTTTAATAACCTGTCTTGGTATTGCAGCCCACCCATTCCTCTAATAATCTTGGTGGCTCTTCTCTGCACCCTCTCCAGTTCAGCTATGTCCTTCTTATATATCGGTGACCAGAATTGTACACAGTATTCTAAGTGCGGTCGCACTAGTGACTTGTATAGAGGTAGAACTATATTTTTTTCATGAACACTTATACCTCTTTTAATACATCCCATTATTTTATTAGCCCTGGCAGCAGTTGCCTGACACTGTCCACTAAAGTGAAGTTTACCATCCACCCATACACCCAAGTCTTTTTCTGTGTCTGTTTTACCCAGTGTTCTACAATTAAGTACATAATCATAAATGTTATTTCCTCTACCCAAGTGCATGACCTTACATTTATCTACATTAAACTTCAATTGCCACTTCTCAGCCCAATCCTCCAATTTACATACAGTAAGGTCCAGAAATATTTGGACAGTGACACAAGTTTTGTTATTTTAGCTGTTTACAAAAACATGTTCAGAAATACAATTATATATATAATATGGGCTGAAAGTGCACACTCCCAGCTGCAATATGAGAGTTTTCATATCCAAATTGGAGAAAGGGTTTAGGAATCATAGCTCTGTAATGCATAGCCTCCTCTTTTTCAAGGGACCAAAAGTAATTGGACAAGGGACTCTAAGGGCTGCAATTAACTCTGAAGGCGTCTCCCTCGTTAACCTGTAATCAATGAAGTAGTTAAAATGTCTGGGGTTGATTACAGGTGTGTGGTTTTGCATTTGGAAGCTGTTGCTGTGACCAGACAACATGCGGTCTAAGGAACTCTCAATTGAGGTGAAGCAGAACATCCTGAGGCCGAAAAAAAAGAAAAAATCCATCAGAGAGATAGCAGACATGCTTGGAGTAGCAAAATCAACAGTCGGGTACATTCTGAGAAAAAAGGAATTGACTGGTGAGCTTGGGAATTCAAAAAGGCCTGGGCGTCCACAGATGACAACAGTGGTGGATGATCGCCGCATACTTTCTTTGGTGAAGAAGAACCCGTTCACAACATCAACTGAAGTCCAGAACACTCTCAGTGAAGTAGGTGTATCTGTCTCTAAGTCAACAGTAAAGAGAAGACTCCATGAAAGTAAATACAAACGGTTCACATCTAGATGCAAACCATTCATCAATTCCAAAAATAGACAGGCCAGAGTTAAATTTGCAGAAAAACACCTCATGAAGCCAGCTCAGTTCTGGAAAAGTATTCTATGGACAGATGAGACAAAGATCAACCTGTACCAGAATGATGGGAAGAAAAAAGTTTGGAGAAGAAAGGGAACGGCACATGATCCAAGGCACACCACATCCTCTGTAAAACATGGTGGAGGCAACGTGATGGCATGGGCATGCATGGCTTTCAATGGCACTGGGTTACTTGTGTTTATTGATGACATAACAGCAGACAAGAGTAGCCGGATGAATTCTGAAGTGTACCGGGATATACTTTCAGCCCAGATTCAGCCAAATGCCGCAAAGTTGATTGGACGGCGCTTCATAGTACAGATGGACAATGACCCCAAGCATACAGCCAAAGCTACCCAGGAGTTCATGAGTGCAAAAAAGTGGAACATTCTGCAATGGCCAAGTCAATCACCAGATCTTAACCCAATTGAGCATGCATTTCACTTGCTCAAATCCAGACTTAAGACGGAAAGACCCACAAACAGCAAGACCTGAAGGCTGCGGCTGTAAAGGCCTGGCAAAGCATTAAGAAGGAGGAAACCCAGCGTTTGGTGATGTCCATGGGTTCCAGACTTAAGGCAGTGATTGCCTCCAAAGGATTCGCAATAAAATATTGAAAATAAAAATATTTTGTTTGGGTTTGGTTTATTTGTCCAATTACTTTTGACCTCCTAAAATGTGGAGTGTTTGTAAAGAAATGTGTACAATTCCTACAATTTCTATCAGATATTTTTGTTCAAACCTTCAAATTAAACGTTACAATCTGCACTTGAATTCTGTTGTAGAGATTTCATTTCAAATCCAATGTGGTGGCATGCAGAGCCCAACTCGCGAAAATTGTGTCACTGTCCAAATATTTCTGGACCTAACTGTAAATCTCCCTGTAATATAAAATTATCCTCCTCTGTATTGATTACCCTGCAGAGTTTAGTATCATCTGCAAATATTGAAATTCTACTCCGCATGCCCCCAACAAGGTCATTTATAAATATGTTGAAAGGAAGAAGAATATATATATATATTTTTTTTACTATTTTATGTCAATATTAATATACTAGCTGTGTGCTTTTTTATATTTATGAGGTCGATTTTTACATGCTTACTCAGAGTGGTTGCTCTGTGATTTTAGAATTTTTTCTTGTGTTGTCAGGACCATTCTCTTGTGTTTCTACATACCTGGTTGCATTTTGATTCCAGCAGGCATGTTTTTATGAGTGTGTTTTATTTTTATTTTTATATTTATATATCCCTTCTGCACATTACCTCGTCCGTTGTTTTCTCCTTGGACTCCTGTTCGGCACCCGTTGTGATGGTAATTCCCTACAATAATTCCCTAATTAGGTTCCACGGAGTATGTATAGTGTTGATGTAGGCATTGTTTTGTGTCTTTCCCCCCCTTCTTTTTTTGATATTATCTTGTGCTAAATATTGTTAAAATGGCACTTTTTATTTGAGTTTGTTTGTCCTTTTTCACATCACTATACACGTTAATGTCTTGGGATAATGCCTCTGTATACATAGGTAACACCTTTGTATGCATTACTTTGTTTTACGGGGTTCAATTCATGGATATTGTTCTTATTATACTATTAATTGTTTACTCGGACTGGTGCTGGGTTGTTATTTTTGGAATAATTGCTATGTACTGGTTGTCCATGATTATGGACTTGTATTCACGGTCTGTTCGGACTTCATACTTGTAACGCACGCGCACATGGGTGTTTCCCACGCTTTTGCCCTCCAGTGAACTATCTGTTATTTTGACGCATGCGCTGGTTAATTGTTCCCACGCTTCTGCCCTCTGGTGAACCGCGTTCTGAGTTCATTGGTCAGAAGCGGTTTCTCTATTTTTTTCCTAGAGTGCGATCTTATCTCCCTATGCTTTTCTCGGTTCTTCTGCTCACATATCTCGGACAATTGATATACACACTCTGGTGGCGGCATGGGTTTATGCCGGGTTGTCGGTACACATACTGATTAAAATAGTCTCAGAGCAGGGAGAGTTCTCTACCCGTCCCCGACCCTGGGTTTTCACGCAACTGTTCAACATATGCAAACATATGGTGCATGTGGTTATATATAAATTGTAATTGAATGATATTGGTGGGATTTTTCACAAATTTTGTTATAATGGGCAGTTTATGTTATATGTACATATATTTATGTTATGTGCTTCATTCTACATTTTTGTGAGCGACTGCAATTGTTCTATTTTTTCATATATTACACGTTTTGTTTTTTGTGTATTTTTTATGCTTCCTTGGAAGGGTTATAGAGTACGTCACATTTGACAACGTGGCATCATTTCCCGCCTATTTTTTTCTTTTGAGGGATGGTCTGATGACGTCATTGTGGTTATATATTGTATGTATCGTCTTACTGGGACAGATTTGATGTTATTTCTGTTCCTGATGGTCCTGATGAAGGGGGCAGATGCTCCGGAAACGCGTCGACCTATATGACAATAAAGTGACATTGATCTAAACATCTGCCTAAGTGATCCATTGGCGCGGCATTTTAACACCTTTCTCCTTCGCTTTCTGTTATCTGCTGTTTTGGTGGCTGCAGCCGAGGATCGACATTACATGCGGTTATAGTGGTTGTGACTCTCACAACTGCATCTGGTGAGTGTATTTACTCCCCCCTCCCTACCCCACACATATTGGGGTAAGACCCTATTTGCGCTTTTTTCCACAGTCTTTCTCCATACAAATATTGTAGACATATTTTAGAAATTTTTGAGTATATATATTCTATTTGATCTGCATTGGTAATCATACTTATGGTTTGGTCCTGTAACACGTCCAATCATCGCCAGTGTTTAAATTACCACTCTTGAAGCACCTATTTGTTGTATCTACCTTTTTTTCTAATAAAAAATTTCTAATTACATATTTGGACCTTGAGTCACTTTTTTGACCATTATGGTTGTTAATGTCGTGGGTTAAAAATAGAACAGGACAGGACAGATAACTGATTGCAGCAAGCAAAAAAACCTGAAAAAATACCAATCTCCTGGTAATAAAAAAATACTGAGACCAAACTGACTCCCCCCCACTATATCAGGTACTCTTGTGCTTGACACTTTAAACAGAACTGCAGAAGAAACAAAATCACTGACAAAGTAATTTTCTAAAGTGCAAATAATCCAAAACTGACCAGGGAGCAAGCTCCATTTCTTGCTGGAGGGACTGCCCTGCTCACAAAAGCAGAAAGACAGATCCTCACATACAAGAAACCAAACACAGAACCAAATGGAATATGCAGAAACACTCTTGAGTGCAAATCTAGCAATTAAGCACAGAAACACTACACTTATCTGGAGTAGATTCAGGCACCAAATTATTATTATTATTATTTATTTATAGAGCACCATTGAACCCATGCTGCTGTACATGAGAAGGGGCTTACATACAGAATACATATACAACTTATAGTAGACAGACTAGTACAGAGAGAAGAGGACCCTTGTGGGATTACATTCTATAGGATTTTGGGGAGGAGACAGTAGGTGGGGTGTAGGTTGGGCGGCAGCTCCGCACAGTGGTGAGGCGGCAGCTCTGCATGGTGGTGAGGCGGCAGCTCCGCACAGTGGTGAGGCAGCAGCTCCGCATGGTGGTGGTGGTGAAGCAGTGAGGTCATTGAAGATTATAGGCATTCCTGAACAGATGAGTTTTCAAGTTCCGTTTGAAGCTTGCAAGTGTAGCAGATAATCTGACATGTTGAGGCAGCGAATTCCAGAAAACTGGGGATGCTCGGGAGAAGTCTTGGGGGCGGTTGCATGAGGAGCGAGTGAGAGTGGAGAAGAGAAGGAGATCTTGGGAGCACCGGAGATTACGTTTTGGAGTGTAGCGAGAGATTCGTTCAGAGATATATGGAGGAGACAGATTATGGACGGCTTTGTAGGTCAGTGTTAGTAGTTTGAATTGGATACTGTGGAGGAGTGGGAGCCAGTGGAGGGACTTGCAGAGAGGAGAAGCGGGGTGGTATTGAGGAGAGAGGTGGATCAGTTGGGCAGCAGAATTAAGGATGGACTAGAGAGGGGCGAGCGTGTTAGCAGGGAGGCCACAGAGGAGGATGTTGCAGTAATCGAGGCGGGAGATTATGTGTGCTTGCACTAGCATTTTTGTAGATTGGGAATTGAGGAAATAACGGATTCTGGAAATATTTTTGAGTTGAAGATGGCAGGAGGTGGTAAGAGATTGGATGTGTGGTATGAAAGACAAGGCAGAGTCGAGGGTCACTCCGATGCACCGAACTTTGGTTACTGGGGAGAGTGTGATGTTATTTATTGTAATAGATAGATAAGGTAGAGAGTGTTGGTGAGATGGAGGAAAGATGATTAGTTCAGTTTTGGCCACTTTGAGCTTTAGGAAGCGATAGGAAAAGAAGGAGGATATAGCAGATAGACACTCCGGGATTCTGGACAGCAGAGATGTGACATCTGGGCCCAAGAGGTAGATCTCAGTGTCGTCAGCGTATAGGTGGTACTTGAAGCCATGGGACTTTATGAGTTGTCCCAGGCCAAATATATAGATAGAAAAAAGTAAGGGTCCCAGGACAGAGCCTTGAGGGACACCAACAGAGAGAAGGCAGGATGAAGAGGTTGTGCGGGAGTGGGAGACACTAAAAGTGCGGTAGGAAAGGTATGAAAAGATCCAAGAGAGGGCAAGGTCTCTCACACCAAGGGAAGAGAGGATCTGTAATAGGAGGGCGTGGTCAACAGTGTCAAAGGCTGAGGAAAGGTCTAGAAGTAGGAGTATAGAGAAGTGATGGTTAGCTTTGGCAGTAAGTAAGTAATTTGTGATTTTATACAGGGCAGTTTCGGTAGAATGATGTGGATGGAAGCCGGACTGTAGGTTGTCAAAGAGAGAGTTAGATGAGAGATGGGAGGAAAGTTCAGCATGGACGTGCTGTTCCAGGAGTTTTGAGGCGAATGGGAGTAGTGATATGGGGCGATAGTTGGTAGTAGAGGTTGGATCGAGGGAAGGTTTCTTTAGGATAGGTGTGACTGTTGCGTGTTTAAATGCAGAACGGAAGGTACCAGTTGCTAAAGATAGTTTGAAAAGATTGGTTAAGGCTGGAATAAGGATAGGGGTGAGGTTGGGGAGGAGGTGGGATGGGATGGGATCAAGTGCGCAGGTGGTGAGATGCACTTTTGAGAGAAGATGTGCAAGCTTTCCTTCGGTGATGGTGTGGAGGAAGTATATGGGGGATGGGCAGTGGTCTGTTATATGAAGGCGTTGTGGTGGTTGAACAGAAAAGATTTGCCTGTTTTGGTCGATTTTTTCTTTGAAATAGGTGGCAAAGTCTTCTACGCAAATGAGGGGAGTTGGAGGGGGTAGTGGAGGGCGAAGGAGGGAGTTGAAAGTATTGAATAGCTGTTTGGGGTTGTGTGTTAAAGAGGATATGAGGGTTCTGAAGTAATCCTGTTTAGCAGAGGTGAGGGCCGAATGAAATGTGTGAATTGCAGTTTTGAATGTGGTGAAATCTTCCTGGGAGTGCGATTTCTTCCACCTCCACTTGGCAGCTCTAGACACTTGCCGTAGTCTTTTAGTGAGGCTGTTGTGCCAGGGTTGTCTATTGATTCGTCTCACTCTGCCATGCACAAGGGGAGCGAGTGCAGAAAGAACAAGAAGTTGTGTAAGAAAAATGGGATCACCAAATATAGAATCAAATATAACAATTTGTATTTAGCAAACAGTCACCAATATTATATTAAAGCCATTTAAAATACACACAGAGTGTTCAAAACAAGTACCAGCAATCAAGAAAAGTCACACCCCATTTTTCACTGATGAAGCCACTCTAGGGGTGGCGACACGCGTTGGGGGGTCTTTCTTTGTTGCCTTCCTCCATTATGGTTTCCCCATTTGTTCCTATAGGTCCTTTTTCTTGATTGCTGGTACCTCCATTTGAACATCTGACTGGTATCTATGATATTTTGTGCAACCGCATAGGTATTTGATGTTTATATGTTTCTCTGTTATTTATACCCGTAGCCATTTGTACTGAGGCTTTGCTGACCTATAGTGTGCTTTGTATATGACATTCATCCATTTGGAGGGAGTAAATTGTGGGGTTTTGTCTTATTATATGCGACCCTACTTGTTTTGAACACTCTGTGTGTATTTGTTTTTTAAACATCTTTTTTATTGATTTTTAACAGAATTACTTTTACAATCTGCTCTTATACAAAGAGCATTCCATTGATGACATTATAATCAAAACAGTCCCGCCCCCCCCTCCCCTCACTCTGCGTGTGACCAGAAGCAACTTAAAATGGCTAACTTATGCAATTGGTATGTGTCCATTGAGCAGTTCAAGAAGGTACCAAGAGGTCTGTCCAAACTGAGATTTAAGTCTATCCTTAAGCACTGTAGACAAGTTAGGTATAAATAAAGACCATGTTTCAAAGAAATGCTTAGTCAACTTCTCCTTATTCGACAGTGCATCCAGCCAGTCCATATTGAATATGAACATTAGTTTTGTTTGGATAAACGCTATAGAGGGTGCTTCAGGATTTACCCAGAGATGTAGGATACTTTTCCTAGTGGCCGAGGCCCAAATAGTTAACATTGCCCTGGTACCTCTCGGAAGACTTTGTTGAGCCTCCTCCAACATGTTAAAAATTACCCACTGTGGTGTCAGAGCAAACTGAATATTGTATGTATTTTGTAAGACTGAGTGAATGCTTCTCCATACTCCCTGTATCTGAACACAGTCCCATAAGTGGTGAAACATGTCAGTGTCTCTTATGCCACATTTAGAACAGGAGTATAAGGCATTTGTGCCCATTTTTGATTGAATTTTTGAAATAATGTATGCTCTGTGTAGAATCATCAAGGCCATATCTGTATAGCTACTGGACGAGAGAAATTTGCATTGCAACAGCGTGGCTTGTAAAAAATCCTTTACCTCGAACTCTGGCATGTCTGCCTTCCATTTTGCTGGACCAGTTGTTTTCCCCTCCCATGTCCAAACTGTACGCAACATTGAATAAACCTGACTAGTCGAGGACGCCTGGCTTCTTGCCCTCCTAAGAAAGTTATCCACATTTCCTCCAAGATCTCTCTTTGGCTTGTCAATGAGATATTTTTGTGCTAAGCTACGCACCTGAAGAAAAAGAAAAGGCTGACCTACAAAGGCTGGAAAGCGGTGTGCCGCCTTCTCGTATGAAAGCAACGACCAGTCAGGCTCCAATAGATCTGCAGCATAAGCACAACCCTGCATTGACAATGTTTCATAAATCCTCGGAGGGCGACCCTGGAGGAATCTCGGATTTCCAATAAAGGGTTGAAATGGGGAACTTGAAGTGTTAATTTTACCGAGTTTCCTCACCTTCCTCCACGTTTGTATAGTATGCCATAGTGTTGCATGATCGCTAACCTCACTCGGTATTTCCTCATCTCCTAAATGCAGCAATGCTGTTAACGAGACTTGTGAACATAGCTGTTGTTCCAATTGTACATTGGCAAAGTGAGATACTCCTCGCATCCAGTCCACCACATATCTCAAATTTGCTGCTAGATTATATCTGCTCAGATCTGGAAGATTTATGCCCCCTGCCTGTTACGGGGGGCTGTCTGATAATAACCTAAAAGGAGTATCAGACAGTCAGGGTCCACCGTGCAAAGACTTTGCTGCAGACTATGGCAGAGTGCAATACCTCTGTTAACTCACAGAAGGATATAATAAGTAAGTAAAGCAATTCCTCCCTTACTTGGAGGGTGTGTGGAATGATCTCTGTTAATAATCACAGAGACAAAGGCAATGTGTGCGAAATGGCACCTACCTAGGTCCGCTCTTCTAGTGGTGCAAAAGAGACGAACAGCAGCGTAAGCCGCACAAAGCTCCTACCTGCGTTCGCTCCACTAGTGTGCGAGGATACGAACCACTAGATATGGCACCTGCCTAGGTCCGCTCTTCTAGTGGTGCAAAAGAGACGAACAGCAGCGTAAGCCGCACAAAGCTCCTACCTCTGTTCGCTCCCCTAGTGTGCGAGGATACGAACAACTGCCAGACGCAGTATAAGGAACGTTACCCTAGCGGCAACGTCCACCTACGAGTAGAATCACAAGGCCCAGCCAGACCATGTGCCTCAGGCACCTGCCTATGTCCGCTCCCCTAAGAGGTAAGGATACGGACAGCAGCCGAAGCTGTAAGGTATAAGAACGCTACCCTGCCGGTAGCGCTCACCTAGCATAGACAGAGGAATGCCTAGAGGAACGCGCACAGAGCGTCTACTCTTATGCAAGAACCAAGAGGACTGAGCACCATGCGGCGTGTGTCAGGGTCTTATATAGACTCTGTGCCTCATCCAAGATGGAGGACACCAGAGCCAATCCGCTGCCAGAACGACAGGAGTGACGTCATGCTGGCCTATCACCGAGCAAGACGTCACAAGCACATGACCAGCGACCAATCGGCATAGAAGGTGTCAGAGACATGTGACCTCGTGTCAGCGATGATGTCACCCGCACATGTGCAATGGCTCCAAGATTGGACTTAGTCTCCGGCGCTCGCACATGTGCAGTAGCAAGAAATCTGGACTTAGTCTCCAGCGCTCGCACATGTGCAGTAGCAAGAAATCTGGACTTAGTCTCCAGCGCTCGCACATGTGCAGTAGCAAGAAATCTGGACATAGTCTCCAGTGCTCGCAGCAACCGTAACAGTACCTCCCCCTCAAGGGCCCCCCTCCCGGCGACGCAGGTAATCGGCAACTAAGTCGGGAGCATGGACAGCCTCCTCAGGCTCCCAAGAGCGATGTTCCGGGCCATAGCCCTCCCAATCTATCAAGAAGAACCTGCGCCCTCTAACCATCTTAGTACCAACTATGGCTCGTACCTCATAGCTAGAGCGAGAGGAATCAGAGGCAGGAGAGTGCACTTCACGAGCGTGAGGTAAAATAGCCGGCTTTAGCAGTGAGACATGGAATTTGTCATGAATCCTAAGATGGACAGGTAACTTCAATTGATAGACTACAGGATTTACCTGTCGAAGAACCTCATAAGGACCCAGGAAGCGAGGAGCAAATTTGACAGAGCTCACTCTAAGTCTCACGTGTTTTGCAGAGAGCCACACAAAGTGCCCTGGAGAAAAGACAGGAGCCGGGCGACGAAACTGATCGGACACCGTCTTCATACGGTCCTTAGCTGCTTGGATCGACTCTTGAGTCCGATCCCAAACCTCTCTGGCATTAGTTGCCCAGTCGGCCACAAGAGGAGGAGGTGCAGCAGCGGGAAACGGTACCGGTACCCTAGGGTGTTGCCCATTATTGAGTACGAACGGTGTCTGCCCAGTGGCCTCAGCCAGCGAATTGTTAAGGGCAAATTCTGCCCAGGGTAGGAGGGAGGACCAGCTATCGTGGTTCTCAGCAACAAAGTGTCGAAGGTATATAATCATAGATTGATTGGTACGTTCAACCAAACCATTAGTCTCCGGATGGTATGCCGAAGAGAGATTCAACTCAATTTGCAGAAGGCTACAAAGATCTCGCCAGAAACGGGAAGTAAATTGCGGGCCTCTATCACAAATGATACGATCTGGCATCCCGTGAAGCCTAAAGACATGCTTGAGGAATAGTTTGGCTAGTACCCTGGAAGATGGGATTCTCGATAATGGTACGAGATGAACCATCCGGGAGAAATGGTCCGTAATGACCCACACAAATCTATGTCCCTGTGAACATGGAAGATCACCCACAAAGTCCATGCCTACCACCTCCCATGGTCTATCTGGCACTGGTAAAAGATGCAAGAGACCAGCCGGTCTCTGCCGTAATGGACGGTTGCGAGCACACGAGTAGCAGGAACCGACATATCTCTTGACGTGGCTGGCTAAGTGTGGCCACCAATACCACCTCTCCAGTAACTCTCGTGTCCGCCTAATACCAAAATGCCCACCCACCTTTGAGGTGTGGGCCCATGACAGTATATCATTCTGTCGATCAGGCGGAACAAAGGTCTTGCCCGGTGGGATTTGGTCTAACGTCACAGGGGAGAGCGTATGAAAAACCCTGGAGCGAAGGATAAGACGAGGTTCGTCAATCTCTTCCTGGGTAGAAAGCATAGAGCGAGACAGGGCGTCTGCCTTGTTATTCTTACTCCCAGACAGATAGTTGATGGAGAAGTGAAAGCGGGAGAAAAACAAGGACCAGCGGGCTTGGCGAGGATTCAGACGCTGAGCGGTTTGTAAGTACGTCAGATTCTTATGGTCTGTACAGACATGGAAAGGATGTTTCGCTCCTTCCAGCAAGTGACGCCACTCCTCCAAGGCTAATCTCAAGGCGAGCAGTTCCCTATCCCCAATGGTATAGCTTCTCTCTGCCGGTGAAAAGGTTTTAGCAAAGAAGAAACACGGCCTTTTTCTACCTGCACCGTTCTTTTGATACAAGACCGCACCAGCACCCACTGAAGAGGCATCAACCTCTAAGAGGAAGGGCTTATTCTCATCGGGTCTTTGAAGAACGGGAGCAGTTGAAAAGTGTCTTTTTACTGCCTCAAAAGCCTGAGATGTCTCAGTAGACCAGGCTTTGGGATTAGCACCTTTCTTAGTCAAGGCCACCAAAGGGGCCACCAAAGTAGAAAAATGGGGTATGAACTGCCTGTAATAATTTATGAATCCTAAGAAGCGTTGCACCGCCTTCAAGGAATGAGGTTCGGACCATTGCAGGACAGCAGAGAGCTTCGCAGGATCCATAGCCAGACCCTCTTCAGAGATAATGTAACCCAAAAAAGGCAATGAGGACTGCTCGAATACACATTTCTCGAGTTTAGCAAACAATGAGTGCTCCCTTAAACGGGAAAGGACACGAACGACATCCTGACGATGAGTCTCCAGATCAGGAGAAAAAATCAGGATGTCGTCCAGATACACCACTACTGAGGATAACAGTAAATCCCTGAACACATCGTTTACGAAGTCCTGAAATACTGCGGGTGCATTACATAACCCAAAAGGCATGACGAGGTATTCATAGTGACCGTCTCGGGTGTTAAAAGCGGTCTTCCATTCGTCACCCTTTCGAATTCGTACCAAGTTATACGCACCCCGCAGATCCAACTTCGTAAAAACTTGAGCGCCTCTCAGTCTGTCAAAGAGCTCCGAAATTAAAGGTAATGGGTATTTGTTCTTTATTGTGATTGCGTTGAGACCCCTGTAATCTATGCAGGGACGCAAATCACCCTCTTTCTTCCGAACAAAGAAAAACCCAGCTCCCGCGGGAGAGACAGACTTACGAATGAACCCCTTCTCTAAACTCTCTCTTATATAGGTCGACATGGCCTCCGACTCAGGTATCGACAGGGGGTAAACTCTGCCTTTAGGTGGAACCGAACCTGGGATAAGGTCTATGGCACAGTCATACGGCCTATGGGGTGGAAGAACCTCAGCACCCTGTTTGGAGAACACGTCAGCGAAATCCAAATAGGGTGTAGGTATGGGAGAGAGATCAGTTGATGCAACCGCAACGACCTTAGGTGGTAAGGGAAGACATCGGGACTGACATTTCGAACCCCAACTAATGATGCTGTCAGACTCCCAGTCAATGTGAGGAGCATGAGTCCGAAGCCATGGAAGACCCAGAAGGACGTCGTCTATACCCTCAGGCAAAACAAGAAAAGAAATCTCCTCTATGTGACCCTGAGACAGGGAAAGGCGCAAGGGAACTGTCCTCAATGTAATGGAGTCAGACAACATAGTTCCATTAACAACACGGACAGGAATAGGCGCCTCTAACATGATAGAGGGAATATTGTGTCCCTTTACAAATCCTGAGGACACAAAAGTCCCGTCAGCTCCGGAATCCACAAAAGCCATAATAGGCCATGTATTCTCAGATAACGAGAGCTGACCTGGGATACAACACTTAGAGGGTGCAGAAGACGTCTCTAGTAACCCCCCTCTAATGGTTACTAGGCCAGGGAGTTTCCCTGACGACTAGGACACTTGTTGGCATAGTGCCCAGCCTGACGACATACGTAACATATAGGAGGACCAGACTTGCGTAGTCTGGAGGACGTATGACCTAACTCCATAGGAGTGGGAGATGTTTCAGATGCTGAGGAAGATGGTAGTGGACCCTCAACAACTGGAATAGCCCGATGCTTAGGGCGTGAGGAAGAGACCTCGAGTCTACGTTCCTTATGGCGTACATCGATCCTCGTTGCTACTGTGATCAAGTCCTCCAGAGAAGCAGGGACCTCACGAGTAGCAAGAGCATCCTTGACATAGCCTGCCAACCCTCTCCAGAAGATAGGAATCAACACCTTCTCTGGCCAATCTAGTTCTGCCACCAGAGTTCTAAAAGCAATGGCATAAGAACTAGTGGATAACGAACCCTGAGATAGATCTAACAGTCTCAGGGCCGCATCATGGGTAACCTGCGGACCCATGAATACCGCCTTAAGAGCATCAAGAAAGTCTTGATGTCTCAGAGTAACCACATCAGAGCGCTCCCATAGGGGAGTCGCCCATTCTAAGGCTTTGTCCTGAAGTAAGGAGATGATAAAGCCTACTCTGGACCTCTCCGTAGAGAAGCGAGAAGAGTTGACCTCTAGGTGTATCTGACACTGACTAATGAAACCACGACATGATCTGGCATCGCCAGAATATCTGTTTGGCAGAGCAAGTCGAGGATCATGTGCAGCTGTCACCATGGTCTGAGGTTTATCCTCTATACTCTTGAGCCGTGACTCAAGTACTTGTATGTAACGGTGTAACTGCTGATATTCTGCCATAACTGCCAGACCCTTGGCTCAGTCCTAATGTTACGGGGGGCTGTCTGATAATAACCTAAAAGGAGTATCAGACAGTCAGGGTCCACCGTGCAAAGACTTTGCTGCAGACTATGGCAGAGTGCAATACCTCTGTTAACTCACAGAAGGATATAATAAGTAAGTAAAGCAATTCCTCCCTTACTTGGAGGGTGTGTGGAATGATCTCTGTTAATAATCACAGAGACAAAGGCAATGTGTGCGAAATGGCACCTACCTAGGTCCGCTCTTCTAGTGGTGCAAAAGAGACGAACAGCAGCGTAAGCCGCACAAAGCTCCTACCTGCGTTCGCTCCACTAGTGTGCGAGGATACGAACCACTAGATATGGCACCTGCCTAGGTCCGCTCTTCTAGTGGTGCAAAAGAGACGAACAGCAGCGTAAGCCGCACAAAGCTCCTACCTCTGTTCGCTCCCCTAGTGTGCGAGGATACGAACAACTGCCAGACGCAGTATAAGGAACGTTACCCTAGCGGCAACGTGCACCTACGAGTAGAATCACAAGGCCCAGCCAGACCATGTGCCTCAGGCACCTGCCTATGTCCGCTCCCCTAAGAGGTAAGGATACGGACAGCAGCCGAAGCTGTAAGGTATAAGAACACTACTCTGCCGGTAGCGCTCACCTAGCATAGACAGAGGAATGCCTAGAGGAACGCGCACAGAGCGTCTACTCTTATGCAAGAACCAAGAGGACTGAGCACCATGCGGCGTGTGTCAGGGTCTTATATAGACTCTGTGCCTCATCCAAGATGGAGGACACCAGAGCCAATCCGCTGCCAGAACGACAGGAGTGACGTCATGCTGGCCTATCACCGAGCAAGACGTCACAAGCACATGACCAGCGACCAATCGGCATAGAAGGTGTCAGAGACATGTGACCTTGTGTCAGCGATGATGTCACCCGCACATGTGCAATGGCTCCAAGATTGGACTTAGTCTCCGGCGCTCGCACATGTGCAGTAGCAAGAAATCTGGACTTAGTCTCCAGCGCTCGCACATGTGCAGTAGCAAGAAATCTGGACTTAGTCTCCAGCGCTCGCACATGTGCAGTAGCAAGAAATCTGGACTTAGTCTCCAGCGCTCGCACATGTGCAGTAGCAAGAAATCTGGACATAGTCTCCAGTGCTCGCAGCAACCGTAACACTGCCTCTTTTGGTAATTGAAGCTTGATTAAGCTGATCCTAGTATGCCCCTTGTGCCCCCAAATGAATTTTCCAAAGGATGAATTTAGTAGCTTAATATCTGATTTGCGTAGAAGCAACGGGAGAGTCTGAAATAAGAACATTATTTTGGGAAATGCTACCATTTTAATTAAGTGACATCGGCCCAAAAAGGATATTTTCAGATGTTTTCAAGATTGGAGTAGATGTATTAGTGAATTTATAAGAGGCTTATAATTAATTTGATATAGTAACAAAGGGTTTGCTGGGAGCTGAATCCCCAAGTATTTAATGGACCTGGTACACCACTGGAAGGGAAATAAGTTGTTATCAATTTTACCCGATTTGTACATTGCCAATGCCTCCGTTTTTTTGTAATTTACCCTGAAGCCTGAGGCCTTTCCAAAATTATTCAATGTGTTCATTATCTCTGGAATCGCTTGAGAGGGATTGGCAATAAACAATAAAATATCATAGGCAAAAGCCAAAAGTTTAATTGTTGTCCCACCGACTCTCATGCCCTGAAATATTGCTAAATTATGTAGGGTCCTCAACATCGGGTCCAGAGCCAAATTAAACAATAAAGGTGACAAGGGACACCCCTGCCTTGTTCCCCTCTGTACCTCAAATGGCTCAGAGAATGTATTATTTATAGATAGTCTGGATTTGGGTTCTGTGTATATCATCTTGACTGCTTCGCAAAACCAGGATCCCACCTGGCAACATGCCAAAAGATTATGTAAATAGGCCCAAGAGACCCTGTCAAAGGCCTTGTCCGCATCAAGGCTAACTACTATATGTTTGGTACATTTATGCTTCCTACTATAAGAGATAGCCCCAATAGCCGTCCTGATGTTATAGGTGATGGATTTCCCATGCACAAATCCCGTTTTGAAGAGCACAATAAGATTTGGAATCGCTTGTTGTAATCTACCAGCCAGTATTTTAGTAAAAATTTTAAAATCAGAGTTGAGTAATTAGATGGGTTTGTATCCCTTCACCTGTAGTGGGTCTTTTCCTGGGTAATACTATAATGTTTGCCTCATTGAACCTGTCAGGAATTATTCTATCCATGACTATCTTATTATACACTGCACATAAATGAGGTCCGATAGAGGCTCCCAAGATCTTAGAATATTCGTTACTAAATCCATCTGGCCCTGGGCTTTTGGCTAGTTTAAGAGTGGCAATAGTTTGTACAATTTCTGAAATATTTATAGGGGCAATTAGTACCACTCTTTGTTCCTCTGTCAAGATGGGTGCTACGGTACCATGAATAAAATCAGCTTCCCAGTCAACCTCCCTCGGTTCTGCCTCATAAAGCGAGCCAAAGAATGCCCTGAACTCCTCCACTATTTCCTCATCTTTTGTTACCATGGTACCTGTGACGACACAGACTTTTTCAATGTGTGTCATGGGTTAAATTTCTTACATTAGCCAGACGTATTGTTCTTCTGTGTGTTAACTCATGTTTGCTAAACTATTGTTTCTCCAGACCCTTCCGATCAATCATTGTAATGTAGTTGTGTATTACTAATCTAATGTAAATTACCTCAGTGGCCATTGTCTAGCCTGTGCATTTCAGACTACATGTATATCCTCAGTCTTTCTATCCACATCATTTAAATGAACATTATCCATGCAGCTTGAAATTCATCCAATAAGAGAAGCAACCTTGTACAACCAATCCGATAAGTGCACAGTATATCTGAAGGGAAGACGATGGCTATAAAAAGGGACTTCTTTAAGTCACCAGTGGTTGATAGTTACATAGTTACATAGTTACTAAGGTTGAAAAAAGACCTAGGTCCATCTAGTTCAACCTTCCTCCACCAGTTCTACCTCTGGTCACCAAGTCATTTATAACCAACAAAGTTGTGTGTACTGACGAAATCATCCAGCCCTTTTTTAAAAGCTGTTATAGAATCTGCCATTACTACCTCTTGTGGTAGGGCATTCCACAGTCTGACTGCTCTAACTGTAAAGAACCCTTTCCTATTTAGCTGTCGGAATCGCTTTTCTTCCACTCGCAGTGAGTGCCCCCTGGTCCTTAGTATTGTCTTTGGAAGAAATAAGTCATGTGCCAGTCCTTTATATTGACCACACATGTATTTATACATATAAATGAGATCTCCTCTGAGACGTCTTTTTTCTAAGCTAAACATATCTAACTTTTTCAACCTGTCATCATATGGGAGGCCTTCTATTCCTTGTAGTAGTCTAGTTGCCTGCCTTTGAACTGACTCTAACTTCTGAATGTCCTTTTTAAAATGTGGAGCCCAAAACTGGATCCCATATTCCAGATGTGGCCTTACAAGTGATTTATAGAGGGGTAACAATACGTTGGGATCACAGGATCTAATCTCTCTTTTTATACACCCTAGAATCTTGTTTGCTTTTGCAGCTGCTGCTTGACATTGAGTGCTGCTGCTCAGCTTATTTGTAATGAGAATACCCAAGTCCTTCTCCTGATCTGTAGTCCCAAGTTTACTTCCATTTAATGTATATGCAGTTATAGGATTACTACTATTACTACGTCCTAGGTGCATTACTTTACATTTATCAACATTAAATCTCATTTGCCAAGTATCTGCCCATTCTGACATCTTATCCAGATCTTTTTGTAATATTGTACTATCAAGGTCAGTTTTTAATATCCTACATGGATGAATGTTACATGATCCAGTCTAAGCTCTTAGAGGCTGGCTCGGGGATCATAACCAGGATACCTTGTGGACTCAGTCTAGGGACTTTGGCTCCGACTAGAGGATCACTTGGCTACGTGGCTTCAATCTAGGGACTCCGATTCCAATTGGAGACCATAACCACAGTCTAGGAATTTCGACTCCGGCTGCCAGGATTATATCATCATACTGTTGAGGAGAGCCATAAGATGAAATACTTAATTAACCTCTGGACATAGAGCACTGTGAGAAGTGTTCAATTAAATCAATTCTCTATACATAAGCCAATCACTCTTCAGAGGAAGCAAAGATGGCCCCCGATGACATCACAGACCAAACCATCAGCATGGATCCACCAGATGACGTCCCTCCCATCACCATCACCATCACCATGGATCCATCCGATGACGTCATAGACTCGCCTACAATGACGCCCACCAATCAGCTCATGGACCAACACATTGTTCAACCCACTGACCAATGGACACATCCAAGTATGCTCACTGTGGGGCTGACCATGCCCCTTTCCTAGGTTATATAAAGGCATGCCCTTGAATAAATCAGGGAGAGCATGGGCTGACTTCTGTCGAGGAAAGATGAATATCCGACTGTGTCTGATCTAATTTTTCAAGCATGCACTCGATCCACACCAATTAGGCTAGGCAGTAGGCAACTAGTGATCTCTGATTAAGAGTTCACCCCAACATTAATGGAGCCCAATGTGGGGTCAGCATAGGAGAAACTCTACAATCTTGAGGACCGGCGATTGGAATGGCAGGACGTGCTGGATATCCTGAGCCAAGAGTCTGATCAACTCTTATTCAAGAACACATGGTAAATCTGCTGATTTTTATAATCTGAAGTCTTACTTGTGTGTCTCAGGGTGTGTGGCACTGATTGCTTGACCGTGTCCGGTTTTTGTGATCTCTGTGACGGCAGAAGAGTCTCTCCGCTGCTGGCCATATTTAATTGCGGAAGAACCGTCACATATTCAGTTGCCTGCTGCCTCTTGTGTATTTGTGAATAGGGGAGATTGATTGGTAGTCAGGATAGCATGTGGGTTTTTGAGCAGTGTTTGGAAACGTGGAGGACGCTCCATGTGGTACGGTTTTTGGATGTTGCCTGTCATATGTTTTGCGGTTCTGGTGGAGATTTAAATAGAGTTGTGGCTCGAGGCCTAGAGTGAATGACTCTGCAAGAGGCCTAGAGATAAAGCGCAGGTTTTAATTGGTCAGGTTAGGCACATGTTTTTCACGGGCTCTAAAATTTGCTGATATGGTAAAGGATATTGTCTGTGGTATAGTATACGATTGTCACCTGTGGTACAGTTTATTGCTCTGTGAGGAAATACGTGGGACTGCTGGTACGTGGTAATCTTGGGGCCTAGTGCAGTGTAGCGTGGAATGGCTGGTACGGATACCATTGGGGCATAGCGTTTAAGTTGCGCGTTGTGGCTGGTACGTAGTAGTCTTGGGGCCTAATGCTGGACGTGAAATGGCTGGTACGGATACCATTGGGGCTTAGCGCAAGCTTGGGTGATATAATTGGTACGAGGTGTCTTGGGGTCTAGAAAGAGCGCTGGACATGAATCGGCTGGTACGGGCACCTTGTAGCCAGGGGTGACACCATTGGTGTCTTTATGAATTACGGACCATATAGAAACTGGGCAGGGACACCGTGACGAGGCGCCTGCTGCAGACTTAACAAAACTTTACATAGTGTTCAAGTTGTGTGTCAGTTATGAGTCATCTCCTCCTGTCTTTGTTCGTTGGTTTTGTTTGGTGTTATCTTGAGAGAAAGATGAAGAAATTGATGAAGTTGTGTGTAGTTGTGGTCGGAAAAAATCTGGATGAGAGTTGACTTTGTTGAGATGTAGGGACTCTAGGCCGCAATCCGGTGATAAACCATGTGCTATTTTTTGGTGGCAGCCATTTTAGTAGGCCGCAATCCTGTGATAAACTATGTGCTATTTTTGGTGGCAGCCATTTTAGGTCAGATTTTAAAATGTTGGATGAAGCACATGGCTGAGACAAGCATGGTTTAAACAAAGAAAAGGAAGTGAGTCGGGGGATGTGTGAAGAAGACCATGTGCTCTGTAATTGTTTGAACAATGGATTGGATGGACTACTATATACTTAGCCAGAAAAATAAGTGTTTTTATCTATAATTAGACTTAGATCGTGGACATATGTGTATGTGTGTGTGTATAAATATATATATATATATATATATATATATATATATATATATGTACAGACTACAGAAAATAGGAGAGAGAGTTGGAGCAGATGTGAGGTCCTTTTCCCTGCCACATGCCAAAATGGTGGATGAAGCACATGGTGTCGAGGCATGGTTGAGACAAAGGCAGGGTTTCCCCTCCCCCCACATGCTGCTACAATCCCAAAAATGAGAAGGAAATCACGTGCTGTGGGGGCCATTTTCTATAAGGCCTCAGTGAAACTGACAAAACTGCACTCACTGAATAATACGTGAAGTATTAGTAAAAGTCTAAAATACTAAAATATTCAATATTGAATGATTGGGTAGTTGTGTTGGAGGAGGCTGTGGAAGATGGGTCCAATGTGCATGTTGGATTGAGGTGAAGAAGACAATTGGATTAAATGAATATCTGCTGTGCGAGACTTAGGGATGAATATGTTAAAGTTCATTACAATATTGAAAATAATAGATTAAGAAAGCATTAACATAAAAATTCATAAATAACGTACCTTTGCAGTAGAGGTCATGATAAATAAGTGATAAATATTCCAGTTATGAATCTAATAGATTGTTCCTGAGAGTTGTAGGTTTAAAGGAATAAATGTATAATAAAGGAAATGAATGAATGAATCAATGGAAGATATATCCAGGAGAGAGGAGAGATTTGGCTTCTTGGTGTGTCCAACAGAAGGAAAAGGCCTGTTTGCCTTAGTGGGAGGAGGAAAATACAGGTTTTTCCACTAGTTTCAAGTTACAAAGGGGGTTTCTTGGGAAAAGCGCAGCCCAAGCATGTTTAAAAAAAAAAAAAAAAAAAAAAGACTTTCTGCATTTAATTCATTGTAAATTGTATTGGAAAACGTAACTGAAACTAGTTGTTTTTTTTTTATTTTTAATAATTTTATCCCACAGGAATAAAAATTAACTGTAGACATGTTTAGATTTATTGATCGATATTCAAGCATAGAAGTCAGAAGTCTGTTAGAAAGATAATTTTTTATGGCAAATCAGCATTTTGTTCAGATTTGTTTGGAAAATTAATTTTTATTTCATATCTGTTCCCATATGGCTAGTTTATTTGTTCTAGAGTCTTTTATCGATTCAAGTTATAGGACAGTATCACAGAGATGCTGATGATCTCCTCAATTTTTCAAAAATGAATGCCTCTATATCCAATATCCAGAGGTTGTGATACGTTATTATTATAGTTATTATTGGTAATAATAATAATGGTGCTAATTATAATATTATTGTTGTTGTTATTATTATTAATAATAATGTTTGTTAATATATTTATTAATAATTACAATAATTTGGTTTAGAAGTATGTGGATGATTTATGGCATTCTGTGTTTGATATATAATGTATTGAATAATCTGTTTTCTTTTTATAGAAAGATTATAATGCAGATTTCTGTGGTTCAAGCGAAGGTTGAAAAAGCCATTGAAATAGTTTTCCATTATAAGGTTACACATAACACGATATTTATGGTGTTCCCGGTTAGGTACAATCTACACAATGTGACTTTGATGCCTAAATGTAGAGCTCTGGGGCCACACACTTTTTGAATCTAATTATGTTTTGGATAATAGATTCAAAAAGGGGGGGAAAGATTATGTGGAAAGTCACACATTATTTAAGGTTTTAATTTGTTCATCAATTGAGTTTTTCTATTAAGTTGTCTTTATATTTTTATCTGTGAGGAGGATACAGCAGACATACATATATCTCATGATTGTTACAAGAATTGTCAGGTTTTGAGAACATGTCTCGGATGACCCCACTGCTAATGCAGATTTTGAGTTTTTCCGTAGATGGATCCAGATACCAAGATGCTGGTTGATTCTGCACTGGATATGCTGAGGTTACGCAACATGAGGTAATAAAAAATCAAACCACTCGCTCCTCTCCCATCAGAATAGGAGAACGAGATGAAGATTTGCGATCACTGTGGTTCTTAGAGCGGAGGGGGTGTAGGATAGTCAAATGTGGATTGTGACGTGATAAACCTATAAAGACCGTAGAGTGGGTGTGAGCCGAGGTGGAGGCTCCTGTTATCAAAGGAGCCGGTGACTGATGGAGCTGCTCGAACAGGTGCAGACAACAAAGAAGCAGTGATTGGGCCTAGAGTTGAGAGTCCTTTATCAATGCAGACCAGTACCATACCTCGGTGGCTCCTGTCATGTCCGTGACATTGGTCACTCCTTGTGTTTTTAAATCCCTACAGGAACAAGTGATTCAGCAAGGGATGGAGTGAGAGATGCAGGGAGCCAGTGACTGAGGAAGGTCTGTGGATAAAGGGCGATAAGCTTTCTCTGCCATGAGCTCTCTACTCAATAATGGCCCAGGTAACACATGTGACAAAGGTGTTGGGATGGACAAGATATGGGCGGCACCACTGCTCAGTACCCAGGTGGCCAGACACATCCAGTCTTGTAAGACGTGTGCCTGTTAAGGTAGAAAAAACTGTAAAGACCTCGTAGAAACACCCCGCTCATCCGCTCTACTGCTCCGGTGATTGCAGATTAGTCATATACATCTACCATGAGTAGGTTTATATGAGTTTTGTGCGTGTTGTGTGAATTTCTTTTCAGGCCTGCTCTGAAACATATCCAGTATGGAAAACATTACTGCTGAAAAACTCATGGTGCTGCTGGTATGTAAAAAATGGAGTTCCTAAAAAGTGGTAAAAGTACATATCCTATAGCAGAAGTCATTATAGAGATCTTACAGTACCTGGGGATGCCCCTGATGAACCCCGTCTGCCATTGTGAAGAGAGGAGAAACGCGTTGGGCTTCTTTCATGCTAAGTGTCTGACAAATATGCATTTATTTTATTAGCCTGAGTGTGAATTAGACAGTGTAGGGTCTGTGATTGGATGAGATTTCCTCATGACTTTACCTGGCCTTATTATTATATTTATACAGCGGGTACATGTTATACATGTGAGATATTTAATTTCTTTAGGGTTTGGTCCTTGAATTTGCTGTATCATATTGATTTAAGCTACCAAACAGCTATGTAATTGAATATTTAATCTTTGGTTATTAATTGGATGTATATGTGTATGTGTATGTATGTGTATGTGTATATATATATATGTAAGTGTATATATATATATATATATATATGTACTGTATATATATATATATATATATATATATATGTATATGTATGTGTATATATATATTTTTATATATATGTGTATGCTTGCATATTGACGCCTCTTTATCCCCTGTATCTCACGGTTTCTATATTTCCACATTGATATTAGCAGCATGTATTAGCTTAGCAGTATAGGGATAGGGAGGGTGAGCCGTCGGTGCGCGGGGGCGTCAATTCGCCTTATAGGGTGCCGACCTCCGCTGCGAGGTAGGGAGAGTTTAGGGCTATTGCCCCAATCCCTGCCCCCTCCTTTATTGGAATATCTAATTGTGTCTATAGTTACATTGGTGTATGTTTGGAATTTTAATGATTATAACATAAAAATGTAATGATCCACAAGATAATGGTGGACGCTGGAAAATCATGTAACAAATGTTCATTTTCCTTTTTCTTAATAAGTAGATCTTTACATAAGTTATTTTTGGTTTAGTACCTAGAACGTGATTATGTTTCTCATAGATACTTCAGATACAGTGTACTATCCTGACCAGTGATGTACGAGTCTTATACAATTGCCTATATAGTGTGTTAAACATGTGTATCCTCCAATTACAGATCCTAAATCAGTGTCAGGAGCATGTGGTGTCAAGCCAGGAGACTGGGTGATGTTAAAAAGACAAGTGAGAATGAGCCATGAATCAGAATCAGATGGACCGATCCAGCTTTCCCCAACCACAGCAACTTCCATGAAGCTTGAGGGAAAACCCATCTGCAAACAACAGCCGCTGTAAAGAGTCATCATACCAGCAGAATGAGGGTCATGATACACATAGTGCTGAATTATATCACATAGAACCTTATGGAGAATTTCTAGATTGGGGCTGACACATGGGAATTAACCATGATAAGGGAACAATGGGTACAGGAACATTACACAAATAAGGGCTCATGGTGGGAAACACATTATCTGACCTGAACCAACCAATTAGTTTAAGGGTTTAAGTGACTTTTTAAGGATAACATACACTTGTTGGTAACTGGTATTGTCTTATTTGTTGGTATTTGAAGCCGTAAAAGTGCTACTCTGTGTTACTGAAGGCAATCGGATCCATGTGTAAGGGAATTCTTGTTAAAGACCTCCTGGTGGTAGATTATGGACCCGAGACAAGAAGAGATCCATTCGTGTTGTGATACAATTAGGTGTATTCAGGTAGAAAAGTCTCGGAAGACGCGGACAACACTCGGATGTTGACTGAGAATCAGTCTTTCAGAAACGGTAATGCTAAAAGCTGCAGCATAAAGGTAAGAAGCTTATTCTTACAATTGCCTTACTCTTTCTAATCGATTAATCTCAAAATCTTTGGTATTAAATACTCTATTCTAAGGACTGGGACATTACCTATGCCTCTGTGAACTGTGTGTGCAGGATGTGATCAACTCTGATCAACAGTTTGTATCAGAGGGGGCAAAGGCTTAGCATTGCTTGTATAGCGGATAGCAAAACAAAAAAAAGTTGCAGTTAAAGCATTAGAGCTGATTTGTTAGAGGACCACGGTAGGGTCAGAAGGTTAATAAAGTATTTAGGGGGGACTGTTGAGGAGAGCCATAAGATGAAATACTTAATTAACCTCTGGACATAGAGCACTGTGAGAAGTGTTCAATTAAATCAATTCTCTATACATAAGCCAGTCACTCTTCAGAGGAAGCAAAGATGGCCCCCGATGACATCACAGACCAAACCATCAGCATGGATCCACCAGATGACGTCCCTCCCATCACCATCACCATGGATCCATCCGATGACGTCATAGACCCACCTACAATGACGCCCACCAATCATCTCATGGACTAACACATTGTTCAACCCACTGACCAATGGACACATCCAAGTATGCTCACTGTGGGGCTGACCATGCCCCTTTCCTAGGTTATATAAAGGCATGCCCTTGAATAAATCAGGGAGAGCATGGGTTGACTTCTGTCAAGGAAAGATGAATATCCGACTGTGCCTGATCTCATTTTCAAGCATGCACTCGATCCACACCAATTAGGCTAGGCAGTAGGAAACTAGTGATCTCTGATTAAGAGTTCACCCCAACAATACCAGAGACTACTTAAGGAAGAAACCCAGGTTGGGACAATTTGGTCACCTGGCTACATACTTTACAGACCTCAGCCAGCTTCCTAAATCTGGCGTTATTCCTTTCTCAGTGGGTGCCCGCCGAAAGCGGGGTGCTGCTGGATTGGAGTAAGTAGCCATGGAAGCTCTGAGGCAAGGACAATCTAATCTCTGGTGAGCCAGCGGAAGGGTGAGACTCTGTTGCCTGTTACATTTGTGTGTTTTGCTGGTTATGTGTTATGTGCCGTTAATTGTTTGGGGATCCAATAAAGTCTTAACATTGTGATTCCCTCACCCTGTGTTGTCTGAGTAGTGTTCCACCCACGGTTAAGGAGGTCGTGCGTTCAGTTGGGATGAGCCCTGAGCCATGCTGTCTTTCTAAAGGTGGCCGGGCCAGCGGACGAGAGCACCCACTTAGCCCCGTGTCTCCATAATTGGTGACAGCGGTGGGACACTACTCAGCCTGGTTTTTCCAGGGGAGCTGTAGAGGACTGGTGTTCGTGGACACCGTCCAGGGCTCAACAACCAGGGAGGCACATAAGCATACCTAGCAGGCCATAGGGGAGGCATTCAGGTTTCGGACGCTGCCATGTCCAACCCCACCAGCTCAGCCATGGGACAAGGACCAGAAAGGAGTTACGACAGCAGCAGTAAATGGATGCTACAGGATCTGTGCCAGATGCGAAAGATTGAATACAGGAACACTGACACTCGGTCGGATTTGATCCAGAAATTAGTCCGTTGAGATGCCCAGAATGATGCAGAGGATGATGAGGATCCTGCCGATATTGACCCAGAGGATTTAAACTATGTGCCACATCATGGATCTAGTGACAATCGGGAATCAATTTGGTCCAAAATGGCCCAAGCCACAGCAATGTTGGCTGCATTGGGGCCTAAATCCTCAAAAGAAGAGAGGGCTTGTGTTCTGGAATATGTTTATGGGGTTCCAGCTGCCGTATTGCTAACACCAGCCGCTCGAGAAGGATGGCTCCGCTACCCAGCAGAAGCTGCACCGAAGCAAAGCACTACAATCAGGGCCTTTGACTTGCCCAATCTATGGCGCTGTTATACATGTGGGCGCCTTGGACATATTGATAAACATTGTCTCCAAAACCGAGGCCGCATGCTTGGAGCCCATCTGCCCGCTCAGCCGGTCAAGGTATGTGACATACAGAGTCAGGGACTACGAGACAGTCGTTCCTCCATTACCCTGGTAAGCCCAGTTATTGTTTCCCCAGAAGACCATTTACCAGATTCCCAATTATCCATCTCCCTGGCTGAGGGCCAGGGCTCGGACATCCCTCTGGCATGTGTGCAGTTGAACCTAAGGACCGACCAGGGAGAGGTCGAGGTGGAGCTTATGGACAGCCTCCCCACACCTGGTATTTTGGGGACTAACCAGGAAGCGATCGATGTGGGACTTGTGAACAGCCTCCCCATTCCTGTCATTGTGGAGACTGACCATAGCAAGGCTGATGTGGAGCTTATGAATAGCATCCCCACACCTGTTATTTTGGTGTGTGACCAGGAAGAGATCCATATGGAGCTTATGGACAGCCTCCCCTCACCTGTTATTTCGGGGACTAACCAGGAGGAAATTGAAGTGGGATTCATGGATGGCCCCACCAAGCCTGTTGTTTCGGATACCACCCAGAGGGAAGTGGAAGTAGGGCTTTTGGATTACCTGCTCACACCAGTCATTTTGGAGAATGACCGAGGACAAGGACTATCCAGCCAGTTTGTTACTGCCATCACCCGCAGTCAAGCCAAACACCATCCTTGTGCAGGTATTTCTACCAACCCATCCGAGGGGAACCCTCCTCCTCAATCTTTAGCCTCCTCCTCAGATCCAACAAATGTGAGTACCTCAAACCCAACTGTGGCCATTGACTGGGGGGAGATAGATCGTAAGGAATTCAGGGAAGCCCGACTCATGGACCCCACCTTGGTGCTTGTCTGCAATATGGCTGCTCAACCTGGGGGAGGTAAACAGGGGAAGGTGTATAGATGCGAGCCTCTGTTGCTGACCTCACCATTAAAAAGGACAATGCTGTCAAGAGGAGAAGGGTGATAAGAGGCCTACTACGTCTGGATGTCCCATCAACAACAAACCTCGTCAAGATTCAACCATTTTCCCATCTGGCTAACTAAGAAGAGGGAGAAATGTGATGACACAGACTTTTTCAATGTGTGTTGTGGGTTAAATTTCTTACATTAGCCAGACGTATTGTTCTTCTGTGTGTTAACTCATGTTTGCTAAACTATTGTTTCTCCAGACCCTTCCGAGCAATCATGGTAATGTAGTTGTGTATTGCTAATCTAATGTAAATTACCTCAGTGGCCATTGTCTAGTCTGTGCATTTCAGACTACATGTATATCCTCAGTCTTTCTATCCACATCATTTAAATGAACATTATCCATGCAGCTTGAAATTCATCCAATAAGAGAAGCAACCTTGTACAACCAATCCGATAAGGGCACAGTATATCTGAAGGGAAGTTGATGGCTATAAAAAGGGACTTCTTTAAGTCACCAGTGGTTGATGGATGTTACATGATTCAGTTTAAGCTTTTAGGAGCTGGCTAGGAGATCATAACCAGGATACCTTGTGGACTCAGTCTACGGACTTTGGCTCCGACTAGAGGATCACTTGGCTACATGGCTTCAATCTAGGGACTCCGATTCCGATTGGAGACCATAACCACAGTGTAGGAATTTCGACTCCGGCTGCCAGGATTATATCTTCATACCAGAGACTACTTAAGGAAGAAACCCAGGTTGGGACAATTTGGTCACCTGGCTACAGACTTTGCAGACCTCAGCCAGCTTCCTAAATCTGGCGTTATTCCTTTCTCAGTACGTGCCCGCCGAAAGCAGGGTGCTGCTGGATTGGAGTAAGTAGCCCTGGAAGCTCTGAGGCACGGACAATCTAATCCCTGGTGAGCCAGCAGGAGGGTTGCCTGTTACATTTGTGTGTTTGCTGGTTATGTGTTATGTGCCGTTAATTGTTTGGGGATCCAATAAAGTCTTAATATTGTGATTCCCTCACCCCGTGTTGTCTGAGTAGTGTTCCACCCATGATTAAGGAGGTCGTGCGTTCAGTTGGGATGAGCCCTGAGCCATGCTGTCTTTCTAAAGGCGGCCAGGCCAGCGGACGAGAGCACCCACTGAGCCCCGTGTCTCCACAGTTCCATCTTTCTTTTTAATTTTGTGGATTCTAGTGGTGGTTCTAAAGGGTTTGGTTAAAAAAGTTAGTAATTTCCCATGTTTGTTGCCCCGTTTAAAATATTCATGTTTATGGTAGTCCAGGTTACTAAGTGCCATCTCATGGGCCAAGGTGTGCGCCGCCTCCTTGACCACCAAGAAATGTTGTTTTGTCATATCCGTGTTGTTATTTTTAAAATCTTTATATGCCTACGTGAGAAGTTTTTGTGCTGATATAGTTTGTTCCAGGAGCTTTTTTCTCTTATGGCTGACATATGATATTATCTGACCTCTTACTACTGCCTTGGAGTAGAGAGCTGTGGAAAAGAAGCTCAATAGGGTTTTACCCCAATAACACAGGGGGTATGTTACATCACAGGACCGCCCCTGATGGAAAAAAAATGGCGGGAAAAGGGTGCATTGCAGTGAAGCATGACACAATACAATTAGTTTCATGAATGATGTGAAAAATAAAGTCAATTATAGTAGACATGACCCACATCTCAAATCGTGATGTAATAAATTAATCGAAAATGAAAAACAATAGAACATATATAAGTGTAATCATGATTATCTCTCAAAAAAAAAAAATTATATACGTCTCTGCAAGAAGGACATATGAAATGAGCCTAGAACTCACTTAAACATGTCAGCACTGGGAACCACGAAAATATAAGATAGGTCAGTGAGAGAATGAAACCACACATCCAGCCAGGTATATAGGGTTTTAGGGTGAAGAAAGAAACTCAAAATCCCCTGAATCAGTGAAAAAATGAACCACAACCAATGTTCGAGATAGAGAATCATAATAAAGATGAGAAGAAGATAATTTAGAGCCAACTTAGGATCTTCAAAAGTCCAATTCTTTCCCCCTGTAGTGAAGCGTAGAACAGCAGGATACAATAGACTGAAGCGAATATTTTTTTCCGCCAATAGTTTGTATACTGGATTGAAGGCTTTGCGTCTTGTTGTCAAGGCTGCTGAGTAATCTTGGAACAAAAGCAGTTTAGAGTTATTGTATTTAAGTGAGCGATTTTTCCTAAATGCTGTCAGCAATTTGATCTTGTCTTGGAAGTCCAGGACCTTAAAAATTACTTGTCTGGGTCTGACCTCTCCATCATTTGAGGTGGGCCCACTCTGTGAGCCCTTTCACTAGCAATTGGCCCCTACTTTAGATCCAATTTCAAAGCTCCTAGTAGCAATTCTGAAGTGAGTTTCAGTAGATCAGCTTGCCGAACCAATTCAGGGAGGCCCACGAACCTTAAATTATTAAATTATTGCGTCTAGACCTGTTCTCAAAATCATCTACCTTGTCCAGCAATACATCAATGTCCTTATTCCTGCTCTCCAGCATCTCTGAAACTTCCTTTATAGAGTCCTCCATGTCAGAGACCCTCTGCTCCACATCTGTAAGCCTTGAACCCTGGACATTAACTTGGGTGACTATAATGTCTAATGAAGACTGGAAGGCTGCCAGCCGCCCATCAATCGCCGGCAACAAGAGATCCATGATGGCCTTAGCAGTGGCCTGGGGTGCGTCTGTAGTTGCCTCAGGGGAAGCACCTGGAGATGGGGGTGCATTTTGGTTTCGTCTTTCCGGTCTAATTCCTTTACTTGATTGTGTGGCATTGCTCTTACCCACAAATTTATCCATAGTAAGATCTGTAAATATAGAGCTTCTTTAGAGACTGTGGTGACTCACAATAACATAAGCTTAATTACATCTGTGTGGTAAACTTGGCTGTTTCACAATTATTTCCACGCTGTGTATGATAGTGTATAGATGTTACTTGAAAAAGACCGGCCAGAGGGGCAGGAGGAAGGCCAGATGACTGATCCCACTTCTTTTTTTTTTTTTGTTTTTAACCCTCTTTTATACTGTCAGTGCTGGTGAAGTGGTGAAGTAAGGGTTAATCAAGTTGAGCTGTGATGCACTTCAGGCTTATCTGCCTCTGTTTACTGTTGCAGATTACAGGTCTTGTGCTGTTTTAAGCTGGTGTCACACATAACGACGACGACAACGACGTCGCTGCTACGTCACCATTTTCTGTGACGTTGCAGTGACGTCCCGTCGCTGTCGCTGTGTGTGACATCCAGCAACGACCTGGCCCCTGCTGTGAGGTCGCCGGTCGTTGCTGAATGTCCAGCTTCATTTTTTGGTCGTCACTCTCCCGCTGTGACACACACATCGCTGTGTGTGACAGCGAGAGAGCGACGAAATGAAGCGATCAGGAGCCGGCACTGGCAGCTGCGGTAAGCTGTAACCAGCGTAAACATCGGGTAACCAAGGGAAGACCTTTCCCTGGTTACCCGATGTTTACGCTGGTTACCAGCCTCCGCTCTTGCTGCCAGTGCCGGCTCCTGCACTGTGACATGTGGCTGCAGTACGCATCGGGTAATTAACCCGATGTGTGCTGCAGGAGAGCAAGGAGCCAGCGCTAAGCGCGGCTCCCTGCTCTCTGAACTGTGACATGTAGCTGCAGCACACATCGGGTTAATTAACCCGATGTGTGCTGCAGGAGAGCAAGGAGCCAGCGCTAAGCGCGGCTCCCTGCTCTCTGAACATGTAGCACAGCGACCTTATGATCGCTGCTTCTGCTGTGTTTGACAGCTAAGCAGCGATCATAACAGCGACTTACAAGGTCGCTGTTACGTCACCGAAAATGGTGACGTAACAGCGACGTCGTTGTCGCTGTCGTTTAGTGTGACACCAGCTTAAGTGAGATGAGACCTGCAGGGATGTAGCTGCCCCCTCCTCAGCCCTCTGTTTATCTCCTGACCTGCTCTCACAGCCGAATGTCTCTCACCTCCCCCCTCGCCCCTCACTCACAGTATCTCTGAGGTTGGCCTGTTCACGGAGCTCTGTGTGACAGGTAAAAAGCGTGCAGTCCTGTATGCTGAGCTTGCTGCTGCTCGGTGTGACGTGCTTCTAGGACCCCCGGGGACACAGGAGAGCCGGGCTAACGCTGCACTGCCCTTGTCCTGACCTTATCCCCACTGCCTGGTTTTCGGTATGCCCTCTGCTGATTTCTATTTGGGCTTTTCTCAGGCTGTAACAGGGAGCTCTCTTAAAAAGCAGCCATTCTGCAGCTCTGCCGCCCGGAAGTCTGTCCTCTGTGTATTTTAAATGGTTTTAATATAATATTGGTGTCTGTTTGCTAAATAAAAATTGTTATATTTGATTCTATATTTAGTGATCCCATTTTTCTTACACACCTTCTTGTTCCTTTTGCATTGCTTGGTTGTTTCAG
The DNA here is from genome assembly GCF_048569485.1 of Anomaloglossus baeobatrachus. Taxonomy (NCBI): domain Eukaryota; kingdom Metazoa; phylum Chordata; class Amphibia; order Anura; family Aromobatidae; genus Anomaloglossus; species Anomaloglossus baeobatrachus. Next base: position 92,519,509 of record NC_134363.1, on the reverse strand, counting down.
GTGTGTCTAATGGATTGATCCCAACCATTATTGTAGTGGTGCCCTCAAAAACTTGTCCTTTCCAAGGGGAGCGAGTGAATCAATAGCTGATGTGAGGGTGGTGTTATAAAAAGTGGTGGCACTCTTTGTGTCATGGAGTGACAATATGGAGGACAGCGGTAGGATAGAGTCAGAGAGGGTGTGCATGTTGAGATGTACAAGGTTTCTGCGGGGGTATGCTAAGTGCTGGACAGGGGGGCAGGTCAGGAGGACAGGGCTGAAAAGGTCAGTAGGTGGTGGTCAGATAGGGGGAGGGGGGAGGTTGTGAGGTCAGATAGAGAACAGAGACGGGTGAAGATAAGGTCTAGTGTGTGTCCATCTTGATGGGTGGCAGAGGCGGACCACTGAGTTAGTCCAAAAGACGAAGTGAGGGACAGGAGTTTGGAGGCCGCCGTCTGGCAGGTGTCAGTGGGGATGTTGAAGTCACCCATGATGATAGTGGGAATGTCAGCAGAGAGAAAGTGTAGAAGCCAGGCAGAGAACTGGTCGATGAAGGCAGTTGTAGGGCCTGGGGATCTGTATACTGTATGATGGCCACTTGAAGGTTGGAGGGAGAATAGATTCGGACAGAGTGCACTTCAAAGAAAGGCAAGACAAGGAAGAGTAGAGGTGGGATTGGGTTAAATCTGCAGTTGTCAGAAAGAAGGAGACCCACTCTTCCACCCTGTCTATCGCCAGGGCGAGGGGTGTGGGGGAAGTGAAGGCCACCGTAGCGCAGCGCAGCTGGGGAGGCAGTGTCGAAGGGTGTCAGCCATGTTTCGTTCAGGCCCAGAAAGTATAGATTACTAGAGGTAAAGAGGTCGTGAATGATGTGCAGTTTATTACAGACAGAAGAGCATTCAAGAGCACTCCAGAGAGAGGGGGTGGCGGAGTGGGTGAGAGTGGAATGGATTTTATATTGGAGAGGTTGCGGTAGTTACTAGTAGGTGTGGAGTGATAAGGGGGTGATAAAGAGGGGTGTACCATCTGTGGGGGGCCAGGATTGGGAGATACGTCACCAGCAGTGAGGAGAAGTAGAGAAAGGGAGAGCAGGTGGGAGAAGGAGAGTGGACGGCATGTTCTGCGTGTTATTAGGAGAGATCTGAGGTTTAGGAGCAGGTCAGCAGATGGGGACAGATGAGAAGGTAGGAAGGAAGGGGAGATGATTATTTGTTTGGGCAGTGGTGGGGTTTGGGGATATTGAAGGAGAGTGATGAGAAGTGGAGAAAAGACTATGAGGGCATAAGTAAGCATGGTAAGAGTAAGGTTTAAAAATTGGAAAAAAGAAACAAATAATGAAAGTGGCAAACACAGTTAAAGAGTTAAATCTCACCTTCCGTTTACTTCTGGAACATTTCTGGTATATTTCTGACGTCCCACTTACTAAATCCCACTTATAAAATCACACCAGACCAGGGTCATAGCAGACCTGAACCATCAAATTTAAACATCTCTAAATGCATTGAGAATGTCTCAGGTGTGAGTAGAAGGGAGGGGTCGCAGAAAGACAGGGCACAGAATCACACCAGGGGTGAATTAGTTAATAGAAACTAAGAAAAGCATTTGGGAATAGGAAAAACAGAAGTCAAAACTCCCAGCCATCTTCAGAAGCAGGCAGGAACATTTATCACCGGCAACCGCTAGGCACAAAATGCTCTCCTAAATAAACTAGGCTGATCTGCAACAGGATTTCCTGGATTCCCAATTAATTCCATCACCTGTCTGAATCACAGATTCCAACTCCACTTCATTACCATTCCTGGCACCAGAGGGAGCTCCACACCAGTACCTACTTGGATGACATTCACAACTAGAGTTGAGCGATGTTCGAGGTTCGCCAATTTCATGTTCGAGTGATTTTGGGGGGTGCTCGAGATCGAACGTGAACTAAAGCTTTTTGCTAAAAGCTCGATAGCTCGAGTTACGTTCGAGATCAGTTCGATCAGCAAAAAGCCTATCTATTTACTAGCTGGCTTTTCACTGTAAAAGTGTGAGTCACTGTGACTCACACTATTATCAAATTTCAGCGTATAGTGCGGGGGGGGGACACAGTTTAGATCTCTGCTGCTGAGAGAATGCCGATCCCCATTTTTTTTTTTTTCCCTAAGCGCGCGTGCAGTGGGGCGGGCCAGGATGTCAGCCAATCACAGACACACACACACAGCTAAGTGTACTTTTTGCCAGACAAGCAAGTGCATGTGTCATAGGCTGTCCATGTCACATGTCATTGCCTTATAAATACTGCCATTTTCCTTCACTCCGCCATTATCTGCCTTGTGTGTGTGGGTGACAGTCACCGCTCACGCCACTCCTGCCGCCGCTCCTGCTGTGTACGCTGTACACACAGCGCTGTACAGATTAGGGAGTGCATTGTTTTTCAGCCCTTTTTAGGGCTGATTTCCAGGCGCTCAGAGCCATAGCTGACAGGCAGGTCCGTGGAAACGCTGTATACAGCTTTAGATAACAGCGTCTGTGTACCTCAACTCAGGGAATTCCTTGCTGCATTTCATCATTAGGAGGGATAGAAAGTGAAGCTTCCTTTACTGTCCTGGTACGCACAGAACCCAGCCACTGTTCCCACCTGCCCCTATTGGCCACACTATTTTTATAGCAAACAATGCTGAAACTTAGTGGCATCCAAACAGTGTCTGCTATACTAAATTTAGTGTCCCACTGGTGCCAAGCAAGCTCCACCACCTCTGCAATCTACCGTCCTGCACATTTAGCTACGCTATTTTTATAGCAAACAGTGCTGCCAGTTTTAGGGCCATAGTTGCATTGTCAGGGATAGTCAATGTTGGTTCTTCAGCTGTCAATAAAGCTAGACCACCTCTGCAATTTACACCACCTCTCAATTTTTTCTACCACATTTTAAGTGTCCAATCTTGTCACTAACAAAATGAGTGGCAAAAGGACAGATGCTGGTGGAAAGGGGAACAAGCGTGTTGGAAAAGGAAAAAAAGTTTGTGTGCATGGGGAAGGTGGGAAAGGTACATTAACATCTGCTGAAGATAGGCCATCTTCCAGCAAAATTAAGATGTCTACTACTTTCCGTGGACAATCCGATGTGCTCCTTTTTTTACGGACCCGAACAACTGTAACAAAGGTAGATGATGCACAAAAAAGAACATGCTTGAATGGATCGCAAGTGCTCCAACAAGTGCCCTCTCCTCCACATCAACGACAATATCCAAAAACCAACAGTCTTCTAAGTTGTCATCCCAATCACACTTGCTTTCTCCCAGCTCTCAAGTATCCACACGCCATGCACAGTATGGTGTAACAGAGATGGCTGAGTCTGCAGAGCTGTTCAGTCACACTATAGTCTGGGAATCAGAGGTCTGCTCCCAAGCTACAGTGAGTACAGACCAGGAAATGGTCTGCAGTGATGCCCAGAAGCTTTGTGAGTCAGATTCAGGCCCTGATGGCCGAGTTTATGAGCATAATGTAGACCTTCATTCCCAAACTGTAACACCTGTTGGTGCAGACAATGAGGAACATACTGATGACGATGAGACGCAGATACCAGATTGGGATGACAACTTAACTATTCAGTCAGGGCAGGAAGAGGTTAGGTCAGAGGGCGAGGGGAGTGCAAATACAGCGCTTGATGATGAAGTTCTAGATCCCACATACTGTCAACCCTCAGTCGGGCACTCGAGGAGGTCACCAGAGGCGGTGGAGGAGGATGCAATTGACGACGAAGTTACCATGCGCCTTCCTGGACAGAGTCGGAGTACTGGAAGCATGTCTTCAAGTGCATCCTCAGCCACCACTCTGCCTCTGAGCACAAGTCGGGGGTGGCTCTGCAGGTCACATGGCCTCTAAGCCTTGCCTAGCCTGGTCCTTTTTTGACCTTCCAAAGGATCTCCCAAATCATGTGATCTGTAAAATTTGTGGGCAATCTATAAGTAGAGGCCAAAACCTCACCAGTTTGACAACTTCTTCCATGAATCGTCACATGAATAACAAGCATATGTCCCAGTGGGAAGCTCATGGTGCTGCAATGCGGCCTAGCGGAGCGGGCCATCCACCGCCTGCCCCTTCCAGTGCATTTGCGCGCTCTTCATCTTCTATGACTGTGGGGACAGCTATCAGACCTGTTCTTCCACGCAGACCTTCCAACACTTTAACCACAACAGGCAGTTTGCTTGGTAGGTCGTCAGTTGTTTTGGAAGGGGAAACAAGTGCTAGTGTACAGCTCTCTCAGACATTTAGAGCACCAACTTTGGATGAAGGCCACATCATGTCACCGCCTGCACTTTCCTCACAGACCTAAAGTTTTGCAGGGACACCCTACTCACCACCGTCTTCACACAGCAGCCAGATCTCGGTCCCTCAGATGTAGACAAATAAAAGGCCATTTCCTCCCAGCCATGACAAAGCTAAGAGGTTGACTTTATCCCTCTGTAAGCTCTTGGCTACGGAAATGCTGCCTTTCCGCCTGGTGGACACAGAGGATTTTCGAGACCTTATGTCCATCGCAGTGCCCCAGTACCAGATGCCTAGTCGCCCCTACTTCTCCAAGAAAGGTGTGCCTGCGCTACACCAGCATGTTGCACACAACATCATCACTTCCTTAAGAAACTCTGTGTGTGACCGGGTGCATTTCATCACTGATACTTAGACAAGTAAGCATGGACAGGGGCGTTACACGTCATTGACTGGGCACTGGGTAACTATGGTAATAAATGGAGAAGGGTCTGCTGAACAAGTCTTGCCGTCCCCACGACTTGTGCGTCAATCCTCTGTATGTCGAAGTTCCTCCACTGCTTCTGCCTCCTCAACCTCGTCTGGGTCCTCCACCTCCCCCCCAAGCCTGCCTGGTCAGGCCACTCGCATTGTAACTGCGCACAAGAAATCCCGCACACCTCCTTACTATGCTAGCAGCAGAGCTCAACAGCATCAGGTGGTCTTTACGTTGAAATGTCAGGGAAATGTGAGTCACACAGCTGAGGAGTTGTGGTCAGCTCTGCGGTCTGAGTTTCGTAAATGGTTGTCTCCACTCAACCTGCAGCCAGGGAAGGCCATGTGCGACAATGCTGCAAACCTGGGTGCGGCCCTTCGCCTGGGCAAGGTGACACATGTGCCTTGTATGGCTCACGTGTTGAAACTTGTTGTCCAGCAATTTTTAACCCACTATCCTAGCCTAGATGGCCTTCTGAACAGGGCACGAAAACTCTCTGCTCACTTCCGCCGTTCAACCGCCGCAGCGGACCAACTTGCATCGCTCCAGAAGTCTTTTGGCCTGCCGGTTCATCGCCTGAAATGCGATGTGGCGACACGCTTGAATTCCACTCTCCACATGTTACAGCGACTGTGGCAGCACTGCCGAGCCCTGGTGCAATACGTTATGACGTATAGCCTGGGCCAACAAGATACAGAGGTGGGGAAGATCTAGCTGATGGAGTGGTCTCAGATCAAAGACCTATGCACCCTTCTGCACAGTTTCGACATGGCGACGAATATGTTTAGCGCTGACAATGCCAATGCCAATGACAATTTAGTCATTTACATGCTGGAGCACACGCTAAACACTATTCGTAGTCGGGGGTGGGACAAGAGGAAGGGGAGGAAGTACTGGAGGATTCATATGCGCAAGGGATACCAACGTATACAAGGTCCAGACGTTCATCATCACCAAGGCGGCAAGCATGGGACGGTGGGGGAGAGGGATTAACAAGAGCGCATGGTAGCAGCAAAATGTTGAGTTAGGTTCAGGAGAACATGAAGAAATGGAGGACGAACTCTCAATAGACATGGAAGACTCAGCAGATGAGGGAGACCTTGGTCAAATTTCGGTTGAACGAGGTTCGGGGGAGATGTCAGAGGAAGAAAGCACGGTTAGCACCTCTATGCCACAAACACAGCGGGAACTTTGTCCGCATGGATGCGCAGGACACATGAGCGCCTTGTTGCTGCACTACCAACAACATGACCCTCGGATTGTCAAAATTAGAAGTGATGATGACTACTGGGTTGCCACACTATTAGATCCCCGGTACAAGTCCAAATTTTGTGAAATAATTCCAGGAAACTTCTAAAGAAAATCGGGGATCATCGCCACGCTTATCACCATTGAATCCAATGAATAATTTTCAGGTTATTTATTGAAGAAGTACAAGTCTACGCTTTTCAGGGATCTCTGCCTCCTTCCTCAGGACAAGTAAATGATGACACAGAGCTCTTCTGTGTCATCATTTACTTGTGCTGAGGAAGGTGGCAGAGACCCCTGAAACGTACTTCTTCAATAAATGACCTGAAAATTATTCATTGGATTCAATGGTGATAAGCGTGGCGATGATCCCCGATTTTCTTTAGAAGTTTCCTGTTCTTATCTGACGGGTCCGCAGCTGTCTCCACCAGCCTCAATGCTCCATCAGTTGTTGTGACTGTCTCACAACATTCATAGGTGAGTGCACCTTACAATCCCCCTACTGTTGTTTATCGGTTAAAACCCTAAGCGCCTGTCTTTCTCCCACTACTTCTTAGATTCGTGAAATAATTCCAGCCATAGAAAGGGACGCACATATGCAGGAGTATCAGCAGAAGCTGTTACTCGATCTTAGCTCGGCTTTTCCAGCAAACACCAATGATGCACGGAGTGAATCTCCCAGTTGAAACTTGACAAACATGGGACTGTCTCGTCATCAACAGTCTAACCGTACCAGCAGCACCGTATCTGGTGCTGGTAACAGCAATTTTATTGAATCGTTTCATAATTTTTTTAGACCATCCTTTGCAAGGCCACCAGAGACAACAAGTCTGACACATAGTCAACGGCTGGAGAGGATGATACAGGAGTATCTCCAAATGAACATCGATGCCATGACTTTGCAACTGGAGCCTTGCTCATTTTGGGCTTCAAATCTTGAAAAATGGCCTGAGCTCGCCATTTACACATTGGAGATCTTGTCGTGTCCCGCAGCCAGCGTTGTCTCTGAACGTGTCTTCAGTGCTCCTGGGTGTGTGCTGACAGATAAGCGCACACGTCTGACCAGTGACAATGTAGACAGACTAACATTCATCAAGATGAACAGATCATGGATCAGCAAAGACTTTGCTACCTACACCGGTGTCATCCCGGGGACAGTTAAGGCTGGCGTATTTTTGAATGTGCTTGATGCAAATGTACCGGTGAAGTGTACAACTGGCGAACAAGTGCTGCCACTGAAGTGGTGTCTGTGGGGCCCAATTTTTGGAAAAAAGGGAGACTCTGCTTGGAATCTCCTTGCAGTGTTTTTAGAAATGATCCAAGATGAACAGATCTGGGATCAGCAAAGACTTTGCTACCTACACCAGTGTCATCCCTGGGACAGTTAAGGCTGGCGCATTTTTGAATGTGCTTGATGCAAATGTACCTGTGAAGTGTACAACTGGGGCACAAGTGCTGCCACTGAAGTGGTGTCTGTGGGGCCCAATTTTTGGAAAAAAAGGGAGACTCCGCTTGGAGTTCCATTGCTGTGTTTTATATGATTTTAGAAGGGCATATGTGATGCCCTGGACCTCAGGGGTCACAGGTCACAACACTCACCACATACACCCCCACACTAGAAAGGTACCATCAGTCAACCACAAAGACCTCATTGTCTCCCTCAGTGTTAGACAGGCACACCAGGTGGGTGGAGTCAGGCAGAAAGACAAGCCCCCCGAGGAGTCTGCTGGCCTGAGGCAGGAAGACAGTAGTCAGACAAAAAGTCGGATAAGAGTCAGTGAGACGAAAGTCAGTCAGACAGAAGTCGAGTGCAGACAGACGGCTCAAACAGTCAGGCAGGCAGATGGCAGTGGCTGCCTGCAGGAGTCCGAGAATACAACCAGCGGAACCGTAAGGGACCGGGACAGGGTAGTAGCCCACCGTCACCGAACTGGGGAGCTAACTGGATACCGGAGCACCAGGCAGGGTACTCAGATCCCGACTAGGCTATATGCCACCATCATAGTCGAATTAACTGATTGCGGTCTGGACCTCAGGGGTTCATTCCCACCAAAGTCCCGTTTGAAGACAACAGCCCAACCCGTCCGGATAGTAGCCCCCGCCAGAGGCCAGAGATCCAAGGGCCAGCGTCTGCGGGCAACAGGGGCTCCTACGACACAAACACGCCGGGGAGCGGATCACCAGTTCCCAGGCACAGTGGTCACACTACAAACACAGGTGCAGGAGAAAGGCTGACATTGCCAACCCGACTAGGAAGCTGCAGCCGGCTGTGGGCCCCATCCATCCCTCTGTTTGGTTTACCAGTGACTCTGTGTGGTTTAATCGTGAGTACAACAGTGCCATCAGGCACCACAACACTGCGCCCTGCACCCCTGTCCACAGCCCCGACCGGGCCCCGGGACCAACATCCCCTACCCACGGAGGGGTCAACACCTAGCTGTGCCACTACACCGTTCCCGTACCTTCACCGCAGCAGTGGTGTCCACCATCACCACAGCCCGTGGGTGGCGCCATGAATAATCATCCCAAAACCAAATACCCGCATCCCCTGTGTGTAACGCCAACCCCCTTGCAGAGTGACATGACCCCCGGGTCCGTGAGAGGCTCGAGCCACCACCCATAGAACGCGAGAACGGGGCGGTACACATCGACTCTTCTGGTGTTACGAACAGGATAGAACCAGTCTACTTACCGGTAGAAGTGTGCCTTGTGATCCCTGTCAGCGGCGTCCCGCTGAAAAATTTGAAGATCCGCCATCTTTGGCGCGAAAGTTTCCCGCTCGAGTCGTCTTCCCCGAGCAGTGAAGGCCCACCCCCAAAGAGAGAAGTGCTGTAGAAAAACCAAGGGGGGACGAGAAGAAGATGTTCCCCCCAACCGGAGACGGCGGAGAGGCGTCAGCTGCAGGAGCGGCGGCGCCCGAAGAAGGGTACGTGGCGGCCCTCACTCCGGTCGCAAGAGCAGGGGAGGCCGCAGGTCCAGTGGTCGCCCAGGTAATGCCGATCTATCTGCCATATGTGCCCGGTGCTACCTGGCTACCCCAGTATGATGGGAAGCCGGACGCCTTGCAAGTGTTCCGGAAAGAGATAAACCCGGTTCTTGACTTGTACGCTATGACCGGTAGACAGCGTGCGGCGGTAGTACTCGGGCAGTTGACCAGCGCGGCTGAACAGGAGACGGAGACCTGGACCGACACGGACCGGGCCTTGGTGGCCACTATCTTTGAAAAACTCCAGACCTCCTTTGAGACCCGGACCGAGGCTGAGTTGCGGATGCAGTTGTACCAATGTAGGCAGCTGCCCACGGACAGTATCAGGGATTATGCCCTGCGCTTGCAGACGGCCCTCTGGACCCTGAGGCGGGTGGATACCATTCGCGACGCTGACAGCAACAAGATGTTAGTGGAGCAGTTTCTGCAGGGACTGGGGTCTGCTGAAGATCGCAAACAGCTGCAGTTATGGACTCTAGAGCACACCGACTTAGACTTTACAGTACAAAAGGAGTGGGCCATCAAGGCCCTGCAAGCATCAACTGGTGGCACTCCTGACGCGGCCCCTTGGCCAATTGAAACCGCTCCCGTCTCAGTAGCACCCCCTCCTTTAGCTCTACCGGCCCCTGCTACACCCGTCGGGACAATAGAAGCACTGGCCTCGCAGGTCCAACGTATGAATGAATACCTTACAAGGATCCTCGCCGCACTCCAGCTCCTGACGAGAGTTAAGCCCCAGGAAAAGATCCAGCTCGCTGACAGCCCAGAGGACGTCCCTTGGATGCATCGGAGGAAGAACACCGACCCGCGGTATGGACCGCCTGTGTGCTACAGGTGCAACAAGTCTGGCCACTACGCTAGGCGATGCCCGTTAAACGAGCAACCCCTGAGGCCAAGGGCCAATCCTCAGGAGTAGACCCCCATGGCCCGGCTGATTGGAGAGACCAGTTTGTGGGAGGCCGCCCCATCATCCCCCTGGCGGTGGACGGCGTCCCGACTATGGCCCTGCTGGACACTGGATCGCAGGTAACCACTATGCCTTATTCATTGTACCAACGATATTGGGCCGATAGTGAACTTGCCCCTCCCAATGATATCATGAGCGTTATTGCGGCCAATGGGCTCCCTATGACCCAAGTGGGACTCAGGGAAGTGACCCTGACGGACCCAGCTGAAACGCCAAGGGATGATTGTGGTGCTGAATGAGTCCAGTGACCATAACCCAATGTGATAGAGCACTGTATGGGATAGGTGTTGAGCTTGCTGCAGCAACTGTCTGCCACTGCAGGAGGGGGTCAGCAGGGGGCCCTACAGCGTGAGATCTGGGCCCTCCTGCACCAGCAGCAAGTGAGCCTGATGGGTGGAGAGATTGGTGGTGTGCAAGTGATGGTTGCAGCTCCCTTGGTGGTTCCGCCAAGAAGCGAAATGATGATTTGGTGTAGGGAAGCAGTAGGCCCCCAGGGATGGGATTACCCAGCGATGGTGGAGCCTTCGCCTTCTGAGCACTGACCCACGGTAATGGTAGCCAGAGGGGTGATTGACGTCAAAAAGGGGAGAGCGCCTGTGAGAGTGCTGAATTGCGGGGAGGAAGAAGTTAGGCTCCCCCGCTATGCCACCATAGCTAAGCTGTTTACCCTCGACCCCCAAGCCATCCATGAGACCACCACCACTACCTCTACACCCGACATGAGTAGTAACACTCCATCTCCACCGCTACAGGAGTGGTGCCGAGAGCTACATGTCGGCACCGAATCTACCCCGGTACACCACAAATAAAGATGAGAAATAAAATCCAAGAATCAAGGAACCGCTCAATACCATATACTATTTTTCATCTGACCTTCTGTAGGAGGTTTCTTTGCTCTTTCTTTAGGTGTCCTTTCTAAAAAATGTTTTTTCCCCTGATTATTATATATAGTCAGGTTTTTAAAGTCTGATAATGCACATTCACTGTTGGTCGTTATATATCTGTTTTTTATTTACTCGGTTCAAATATTCTAAACTTGCCCTTGGTCTCTGAATAACGCAAGCACCGTAACTTTTTTTTTTCCTCACGGTTCTGAACTCATTTCTCCTCTCTGGGTCTAGCACTTGCTTTCTACGCATGCGGAGTGGTTTTTTTTCCCACGCTCATGAACTCTTGAACTCACTCACTATATCATGGTATTGAGCGGTTCCTTGATTCTTGGATTTTATTTCTCATCTTTATTATGATTCTCTATCTGGAACATTGGTTGTGGTTCATTTTTTCACTGATTCAGGGGATTTTGAGTTTCTTTCTTCACCCAGAAACACTGTATACCTGACTGGATGTGTGGTTTCATGCTCTCACTGACCTATCTTATATTTTCGTGGTTCCCAGCACAGACATGTTTAAGTGAGTTCTAGGCTCATTTCATATGTCTTTCTTGCACAGATGTATATAATTCTTTTTTTTTTGAGAGATAATCATGATTACACTTATATATGTTCTATTGTTTTTCATTCTCGATTAATTTATTACATCACGATTTGAGATGTGGGTCATGTCTACTATAATTGACTTTATTTTTCACATCATTCATGAAACTAATTGTATTGTGTCATGCTTCACTGCAATGCACCCTTTTCCCGCCAGTTTTTTCTATCAGGGGCGGTCTTGTGATGTCATCAAATGTATTTAAACTGTGTTCGTCTCCATTATGGTAGATTTGATGTGTTCTTATGCCTGATGGTCCTGAGGAAAGGAGCTGAGACTCCAGAAACGCGTAGACCTGTGCAAAATAAAAGATCCATTAATCTGAATACCTGAGAAGTGATCATTGGCGCGGCTGATGAAAAACTGATTTTCTTCTATTGTTCTCTGTTGACTACTGCCTTGGAGGCAGCCCAATATAAGCCAGCGTCCCCACTATGCTCGTGATTATCATTCTCATAAAAGCTCCAGTAGTTCTGTAAAGAAGCTTTGAAATCCTCAGATTGATATAAATATGAAGGAAACCTTCACCTTCTTTCCTGTAGTATTGTGGTAGATAATAACAATTTAAAAGTAACAGGTGCATGATCCGAAATACACATATCTAGGATGTTGGAGGAAAGTAAATGTGGCATCAGTGCTGGGCTTAGTAGCCAATAATCAATCCGTGTATGTAAGTTATGGACATGTGAATAAAATGTATAATCTTTATCTATTGGGTGCTGCATGCGCCATGTGTCTATTAGTCCCAATTGATTGACGAGATATTGCAAACCACTGTGGAGCGCCAATAGAGGTGATGGCTAGGGACTTGACCTGTCTAAAATCCCATCATGAGCCTCATTGAAATCTCTGCCTACAATTAAATTAGTCAGCCTACAATTAAATTAGTCATATCCCAACCTGTGATACTTTCGATCAATCTGGCTCTGAACTGTGGATCAGGAATATTTGGTGCATATATGTTTGCTAAGTTGTAGATAGTGCCCTCTATCTTCACTTTCACCAATAATAATCTCCCCATAGGGTCCTCTGAAACCTCCAGAACTTTATGACTAATATGCTTATTGATCAATATCGCCACCCCTCTTTGTTTTCTCGTAAATGACGCTTCTGCGCATACGGCATATTTTCTGCTGTGAAGAAATGGGTGATTGCCCTTCATCCAGTGTGTTTCCTGTAAGAAGACAATATGGCAATTTAAACGATGTAGATATTTTAAAACCTTTTTCTTCTTAATAGGAGAGTTTAACCCGTTAACGTTCCAGGAGCACCAATACAGCGATTTAATCGTGGACACATTTGTGCTCTCTGTGTTAGTCATTTATCCTATTCCAGAAGGAGGAATTAATTGTAAAATTATAAACAACCTATTTGGGTTCCCACGTCCATCCCAGCGAATAAACGCGACAACCCATATGAGAGCTAAACTAAAGGTACGCACGCAGAGCCCCCTAACCCCTTCCCATCTAAACAAAAACCTTAACCTAATAACAGTGTTACCTGCCTATCTGGCAGTCCTGACACTGAAAAAAAAAAACAGAATGAACATCAGAACTGTAACACAGTGACATCTCCAATTTAAGTGTCTATGTTGACTGCTGGCGAAGCTCCATTTTCCTGAAGAAGATAATTTAGAGCCAACTTAGGATCTTCAAAAGTCCAATTCTTTCCCCCTGTAGTGAAGCGTAGAACAGCAGGATACAATAAACTGAAGCGAATATTTTTTTCCACCAATAGTTTGTATACTGGATTGAAGGCTTTGCGTCTTGTTGTCAAGGCTGCTGAGTAATCTTGGAACAAAAGCAGTTTAGAGTTATTGTATTTAAGTGAGCGATTTTTCCTAAATGCTGTCAGCAATTTGATCTTGTCTTGGAAGTCCAGGACCTTAAAAATTACTTGTCTGGGTCTGACCTCTCCATCATTTCGAGGTGGGCCCACTCTGTGAGCCCTTTCAATAGCAATTGGCCCCAACTTTAGATCCAATTTCAAAGCTCCTAGTAGCAATTCTGAAGTGAGTTTCAGTAGATCAGCTTGCCGAACCGATTCAGGGAGGCCCACCAACCTTAAATTATTAAATTATTGCGTCTAGACCTGTTCTCAAAATCATCTACCTTGTCCAGCAATACAGCAATGTCCTTATTCCTGCTCTCCAGCATCTCTGAAACTTCCTTTATAGAGTCCTCCATGTCAGAGACCCTCTGCTCCACATCTGTAAGCCTTGAACCCTGGACATTAACTTGGGTGACTATAATGTCTAATGAAGACTGGAAGGCTGCCAGCCGCCCATCAATCGCCGGCAACAAGAGATCCATGATGGCCTTAGCAGTGGCCTGGGGTGCGTCTGTAGTTGCCTCAGGGGAAGCACCTGGAGATGGGGGTGCATTTTGGTTTCGTCTTTCCGGTCTAATTCCTTTACTTGATTGTGTGGCATTGCTCTTACCCACAAATTTATCCATAGTAAGATCTGTAAATATAGAGCTTCTTTAGAGACTGTGGTGACTCACAATAACATAAGCTTAATTACATCTGTGTGGTAAACTTGGCTGTTTCACAATTATTTCCACGCTGTGTATGAGAGTGTATAGATGTTACTTGAAAAAGACTGGCCAGAGGGGCAGGAGGAAGGCCAGATGACTGATCCCACTTCTTTTTTTTTTTTTTTGTTTTTAACCCTCTTTTATACTGTCAGTGCTGGTGAAGTGGTGAAGTAAGGGTTAATCAAGTTGAGCTGTGATGCACTTCAGGCTTATCTGCCTCTGTTTACTGTTGCAGATTACAGGTCTTGTGCTGTTTAAAGGTACTGTCACACATAACGAGATCGCTAGCGAGATCGCAGCTGAGTCACCGTTTGGTGACGCAGTGGCGATCCCGTTAGCAATCTCGTTATGTGTGACACTTACCAGCGATCAGGCCCCTGCTGTGAGATCGCTAATCGTTGCAGAATGGTCCAGGCCATTTTCTTCAAAGGCGATGTCCTGCTGTGCAGGACACATCGCTGTGTTTGACACTGTGTGACAGGGTCACAGTGACTGCTGAGATCGTTATACAGGTCGCTACTGCGACCTGTATTGTTACTGCATCGCTGGTAAGATCTGACTGTGTGACATCTCACCTGCGACCTCCCAGCAACTTACCTGCGATCCCTATCAGGTCGCATCGTTTTCGGGATCGCTGGTAAGTCGTTGTGTGTGACTGGGCCTTAAGTGAGATGAGACCTGCAGGGATGTAGCTGCCCCCTCCTCAGCCCTCTGTTTATCTCCTGACCTGCTCTCACAGCCGAATGTCTCTCACCTCCCCCCTCGTCCCTCACTCACAGTATCTCTGAGGTCGGCCTGTCCACGGAGCTCTGTGTGACAGGTAAAAAGCGTGCAGTCCTGTATGCTGAGCTTGCTGCTGCTCGGTGTGACGTGCTTCTAGGACCCCCGGGGACACAGGAGAGCCGGGCTAACGCTGCACTGCCCTTGTCCTGACCTTATCCCCACTGCCTGGTTTTCGGTAGGCCCTCTGCTGATTTCTATTTGGGCTTTTCTCAGGCTGTAACAGGGAGCTCTCTTAAAAAGCAGCCATTCTGAAGCTCTGCCGCCCGGAAGTCTGTCCTCTGTGTATTTTAAATGGTTTTAATATAATATTGGTGTCTGTTTGCTAAATAAAAATTGTTATATTTGATTCTATATTTAGTGATCCCATTTTTCTTACACACCTTCTTGTTCCTTTTGCATTGCTTGGTTGTTTCAGGTGTGTCTAATGGATTGATCCCAACCATTATTGTAGTTGTGCCCTCAAAAACTTGTCCTTTCCAAGGGGAGCGAGTGAATCAATAGCTGATGTGAGGGTGGTGTTATAAAAAGTGGTGGCACTCTTTGTGTCATGGAGTGACGATATGGAGGACAGCGGTAGGATAGAGTCAGAGAGGGTGTGCATGTTGAGATGTGCAAGGTTTCTGCGGGGGTATGCTAAGTGCTGGACAGGGGGGCAGGTCAGGAGGACAGGGCTGAAAAGATCAGTAGGTGGTGGTCAGATAGGGGGAGGGGGGAGGTTGTGAGGTCAGATAGAGAACAGAGACGGGTGAAGATAAGGTCTAGTGTGTGTCCATCTTGATGGGTGGCAGAGGCGGATTACTGAGTTAGTCCAAAAGACGAAGTGAGGGACAGGAGTTTGGAGGCCGCCGACTGGCAGATGTCAGTGGGGATGTTAAAGTCACCCATGATGATAGTGGGAATGTCAGCAGAGAGAAAGTGTAGAAGCCAGGCAGAGAACTGGTCGATGAAGGCAGTGGTAGGGCCTGGGGATCTGTATACTGTATGATGGCCACTTGAAGGTTGGAGGGAGAATAGATTCGGACAGAGTGCACTTCAAAGGAAGGCAAGACAAGGAAGAGTAGAGGTGGGATTGGGTTAAATCTGCAGTTGTCAGAAAGAAGGAGACCCACTCTTCCACCCTGTCTATCGCCAGGGCGAGGGGTGTGGGGGAAGTGAAGGCCACCGTAGCACAGCGCAGCTGGGGAGGCAGTGTCGAAGGGTGTCAGCCATGTTTCGTTCAGGCCCAGAAAGTATAGATTACTAGAGGTAAAGAGGTCGTGAATGATGTGCAGTTTATTACAGACAGAACGGGCATTCAAGAGCGCTCCAGAGAGAGGGGGCGGCGGAGTGGGTGAGAGTGGAATGGATTTTATATTGGAGAGGTTGCGGTAGTTACTTGTAGGTGTGGAGTGATAAGGGGGTGATAAAGAGGGGTTTACCATCTGTGGGGGGCCAGGATTGGGAGATACGTCACCAGCAGTGAGGAGAAGTAGAGAAAGGGAGAGCAGGTGGGAGAAGGAGAGTGGACGGCATGTTCTGCGTGTTATTAGGAGAGATCTGAGGTTTAGGAGCAGGTCAGCAGATGGGGACAGATGAGAAGGTAGGAAGGAAGGGGAGATAATTATTTGTTTGGGCAGTGGTGGGGTTTGGGGATATTGAAGGAGAGTGATGAGAAGTGGAGAAAAGACTGTGAGGGCATAAGTAAGCATGGTAAGAGTAAGGTTTAAAAATTGGAAAAAAGAAACAAATAATGAAAGTGGCAAACACAGTTAAAGAGTTAAATCTCACCTTCCGTTTACTTCTGGAACATTTCTGGTATATTTCTGACGTCCCACTTACTAAATCCCACTTATAAAATCACACCAGACCAGGGTCATAGCAGACCTGAACCATCAAATTTAAACATCTCTAAATGCATTGAGAATGTCTCAGGTGTGAGTAGAAGGGAGGGGTCGCAGAAAGACAGGGCACAGAATCACACCAGGGGTGAATTAGTTAATAGAAACTAAGAAAAGCATTTGGGAATAGGAAAAACAGAAGTCAAAACTCCCAGCCATCTTCAGAAGCAGGCAGGAACATTTATCACCGGCAACCGCTAGGCACAAAATGCTCTCCTAAATAAACTAGGCTGATCTGCAACAGGATTTCCTGGATTCCCAATTAATTCCATCACCTGTCTGAATCACAGATTCCAACTCCGCTTCATTACCATTCCTGGCACCAGAGGGAGCTCCACACCAGTACCTACTTGGATGACATTCACAACTGGAGTTGAGCGATGTTCGAGGCTCGCCAATTTCCTGTTCGAGTGATTTTGGGGGGTGCTCGAGATCGAACGCGAACTAAAGCTTTTTGCTAAAAGCTCGATAGCTCGAGTTACGTTCGAGAACGGTTCGATCAGCAAAAAGCCTATCTATTTACTAGCTGGCTTTTCACTGTAAAAGTATGAGTCACTGTGACTCACACTATTATCAAATTTCAGCGTATAGTGCGGGGGGGGACACAGTTTAGATCTCTGCTGCTGAGAGAATGCCGATCGCCATTTTTTTTTTTTTCCCTAAGTCCGCGTGCAGTGGGGCGGGCCAGGATGTCAGCCAATCACAGACACACACACACAGCTAAGTGTACTTTTTGCCAGACAAGCAAGTGCATGTGTCATAGGCTGTCCATGTCACATGTCATTGCCTTATAAATACTGCCATTTTCCCTCACTCCGCCATTATCTGCCTTGTGTGTGTGGATGACAGTCACCACTCACGCCACTCCTGCCGCCGCTCCTGCTGTGTACGCTGTACACACAGCGCTGTACAGATTAGGGAGTGCATTTTTTTTCAGCCCTTTTTAGGGCTGATTTCCAGGCGCTCAGAGCCATAGCTGACAGGCAGGTCCGTGGAAACGCTGTATACAGCTTTAGATAACAGCGTCTGTGTACTAGAGTTGAGCGCGGTTCTAGGTTCGAGGTTCTCCAGTTCTAGGCTCGAGTGATTTTGGGGCCTGTTCTAGATCGAACTAGAACTCGAGCTTTTTGCAAAAGCTCGATAGTTCTAGAAGCGTTCGATAATGGTTCTAGCAGCAAAAAAACAGCTAATTCCTAGCTGGCTTTCCGCTGTAATAGTGTAAGTCACTCTGTGACTCAAACTATTATGAAATTTCAGTGTATAGTGTGCGTGAACAGCGCCTTCAGATCACTGCTGTTTGTATAATGGCGATCGCCATTTTTTTGTTTTTTTCCTTGTCTTCCTTCCCTAAGCGCGCGCGTCTTGTGGGGCGGGCCAGCATGTCAGCCAATCCCAGACACACACAGCTAAGTGGACATTTAGCCAGAGAAGCAACGGCATGTGTGATAGGATGTCCATGTCACATGTCCCTGCATTATAAAACCGGATATTTTCCTCCAGCACGGCATTATCTGCCTTCTGCGTCCTTGGTGTCAGACATCACTGGCGCAGCTCCGTCCTGAGTCCTATCGTCGATACTGCTGTATACGCTCCATACACAGCGCTAGACAGCTTAGGGATAGCACTTTCTATCAGTCCTTTTAAGGGCTCGTACCGGCAGGGTCAGAGCTATAGGTGACAGGTCCTGAAAACAGAGACAGCGTCTGTGTAGCTAAGGTCAGGGATTTCGTCGCTGCATTTCCCCATTAGGAGGGAATAGAAAGGCAGGCTTCCATTCCTCTACCCAGAGCCCCACAATCCTGGCACTGTACCCTCCTGTCCTCTGCACACTCCAACTCATTATAACTAAGCCATTATACTAGCAAACACTCAGTGTACTTAGTGGCATCCTAAACGTGGCTATTGGACTTTGCTATAGTCCCACTAGTGCAAAGATATTTGCAGCACGTCTGCCTGCATTGCACACTCAAACTCATTATAACTAAGCCATTATACTAGCAAACACTCAGTGTACCTAGTGGCATCCTAAACGTGGCTATTGGACTTTTGTATAGTCCCACTAGTGCAAAGATATTTGCAGCACGTCTGCCTGCATTGCACACTCAAACTCATTATAACTAAGCCATTATACTAGCAAACACTCAGTGTACCTAGTGGCATCCTAAACGTGGCTATTGGACCTTTGTATAGTCCCACTAGTGCAAAGATATTTGCAGCACCTCTGCCTGCATTGCACACTCAAGCTCATTGTTACTAATACATTATAATACCAAAAATTGAGTAAACTTAGTGGCATACAAGAAGTGGCTGTTGTACTCCATTAGTGCCCCACTGGTGCCAAGCTATTTCTAGCACCTCTGCATGACACCCTCCTGCTCTGTTTTTAATAAGCTATAATGATAGCAAAAAATACTGCCATTTAGTGGCATCATAGAACTGGCTGTTGTATTCCATTAGTGCCCCACTGGTGCCAAGCTATTTGAGCCATTTCCTCCTATCCATGACAAAGCGTTGAGATTCACTCTGTGCAGCACTGGTGTTTAGTGGAAAAGCAGATCTAAGATTGCGTACCACCTTCTGCAGATACTCCTGTATACGTGCGTCCATTTCTATGGCAGGAATTATTTCGCCAAATTTTGTCTTGTACCAGGGATCTAACAGTGTGGCAACCCAGTAGTCAGGATTACTTTCAATTCGTACAATCCGAGGGTCGTGTTGTAGGTAGTGCAGCAAGAAGGCGGTCATGTGTCTTGTGCATCCAGGAGGACCAAGTCCTTGGTGTGTTGGTGGCAGAGAGGTGAGAATCGTGCCTCCTTCCTCTGCCCTCTCCCCACAACCTCGCACAACCGAAATGTGAGCAAGCTCTCACTCATCTGCTGAGTCTTCCATGCCCATCGCCAGTTCGTCCTCCATTTCTTCATGGGCTCCTGCATCTTCCTCAACACTTTTTGCTGATACTATGCGCCCTTGTTAATCCCTCTCCCTCACCATGACTGCCGCCTAGGTGCCGCTGACCATCTGGACCTCGTAGATCTTGTTATCCCTTCCGCATATGACTCCTCCTGTTTTTCCTCCCCTTCCTCTTGTCCCAACACCTGACTCCGAATAATAATTACAGTGTGCTCCATCATGTAGATGACCAGAATTGTCACGCTGAGAATGACATTGCCAGTGCTAAACATCTTCGTCGACATTTGTAAACTGTGTAGCAGGGCGCATAGGTCTTTGATCTGACACCACTCCAGCAGCGTGATCTGCACCACCTCTGGATCAAGTTATCCCAGGCTATATGTCATAACGTATTGCAGCAGGGTTCGGCGGTGCTGCCACAAACGCTGCAACATGTGCAGATTCAAATTCCTGCGTGTCGGCATATCGCATTTCAGGCGTTTAACCACCAGACCTAAAGACTTCTGTAGCGACGAAAGTTGTTGAGCTGCTGTGTGCGCACGATAGAAGTGAGCACATAGCGAACGTGCCCGCTGCACAAGGCCATGTAGGCCGGGATGGTGTTTTAAAAATTGCTGGAGAATTAGGTTCAACACGTGAGCCGTACAAGGCACGTGTGTCACATTGCCCTGACGATGGCCCGCAGCCAGGTTTGCATCATTGCCGCACACGGCTGTTAAGTCACCAACGGAGTCCGCTCCATCAATTTGTACTCCGGTCGCCAGGTGACAACGTGTTCCTTTCATGCATAGTGCTGATGATGGGAGAGGAGTCGATGCCAGCGGCGCAGGTGGACGCAGGTTATGCTCACCCACTGGGCTGCATTACCTTGACAGATGCAGAATCTCTGGCTGAATGTAGCTGGTGGGTATCTCACAGATGAAATACCATCATTCAGCTACAACCATTGGGAAGACACCACACCCTTTTTTATGCCCATCCTGTCTGCAGACCACTGCCAGACATAGCTATGAACCTCTGGTTACTTTTACCCCCAGTTCAGTTTTATGATTTTGTGTGCTTGTTACCTGACTACTTTTCCTGCTTGCTGTTTATGTACCTTGTTGGCCGATCCGCATTTCACCTCTGCTTGTTTTCTGATTAAGTCCTGGCCGTCCCATTCTGTTCCTGTTCCTCAATTAATGTTTTGACCCTGCCTGACTACTATTCTCTGGAACTGCAGCCTTCCACAGGTATTGATCACCTTGGGCCCTGTGTAATTCCTAATCCCTGTATAGGGGTTAAAGGGTTTCAGGGTTCTAGGGGTCCTGCTTGGTGAGTGGCTTCCCTCTAGCCTATCATTTACAGCCCATCTGAGTGTGTGGATCAAGGAAGGCGTTACACCGTGCTCTCTGCAGAAGGCCATGTGGGCCAGGATAGTGCTTTAAAAATTGCTGGACAACCAGGTTCAACACGTGAACCACACAAGGCACGTGTGTCACATTGTCACAGCGAAGGGCCGCACCCATGTTTGCATCATTGTCGCACCCGGCCTTCCCTGGCTGCTGGTTGAGTGGAGACAACCATTGATGAAACTCGGTCTCCAGAGCTAACCGTCCACAACTTCTCAGCGGTGTGACTCACATTTCCCATACATTTCAAAGTAAACCTTTGACCACCTGATGGCATTGAGCTCTGCTGCCAGCATAGTAAGGAGGTGTGTGGTATTCCTTGTGCGCAGTTACAAGGAAGGGTGGCCTGACCACACAGGGTTTGCGCCAAGGTGGAGGACCCACACGAGGTTGAAGAGGCAGAAGCAGTGCATTAACTTCTACATACAGAAGAAGGATTGACACAACTCGTGGGGACGGCAAGACTTGTACAGCAGACCCTTCTCCATCTCTCCCCACAGTAACCCATTGCCCAGTCAGCGACATGTAACGCCCCTGTCCATGCTTACTGGGCCAATTATTATCTGTGGTGAAATGCACCCTGTCACACAGAGTTTCTCAAGGAATCAGTGATGTTTAGTGCGACATGCTGGTGTAGCGCGTGCACGCCTTTGTTGGAGAAGGGGTGGCACCTGGGCATCGGCTCTTGGGGCACTGCGATGGGCATAAGGTCTCGAAAAAGCTCGGTTAAAAAGGTTGGAAAGACAGCATTTTGGTAGCCAACAGTTTCCAGATGCTGAAAGTCAACCTCTAAGCCATGTCATGCCCTTCTAAAAGCATGTAAAACACAGTAAGGGGACTCCAACCACAGTCTCCCTCGTTTCCACTAACTGGGCCACACACACCCCACTTGACTGGCATCAGTTGACCCAGTTTTCAAGATGAAAAAGATGCTTTGCATGAAGCACTCTCAAAAATACGCGTGCCTTTCCCGTCCCCTGGCTGACCCAGGGGAAGAAAAGTCCTCTGAGAGCCATGACTTGTTCATCTTGGTTCTTTTAGAAACACAGCGAGGGGACTCCAACCACAGTCTCCCTCGTTTCCACTAACTGGGCCACACACACCCCACTTGACTGGCATCAGTTGACCCAATTTTCAAGATGAAAAAGATGCTTTGCATGAAGCACTCTCAAAAATACGCGTGCCTTTCCCGTCCCCTGGCTGACCCAGGGGAAGAAAAGTCCTCTGAGAGCCATGACTTGTTTATCTTGGTTCTTTTAGAAACACAGCGAGGGGACTCCAACCACAGTCTCCCTCGTTTCCACTAACTGGGCCACACACACCCCACTTGACTGGCATCAGTTGACCCAATTTTCAAGATGAAAAAGATGCTTTGCATGAAGCACTCTCAAAAATACGCGTGCCTTTCCCGTCCCCTGGCTGACCCAGGTGAAGAAAAGTCCTCTGAGAGCCATGACTTGTTCATCTTGGTTCTTTTAGAAACACAGCGAGAGGACTCCAACCACAGTCTCCCTCGTTTCCACTAACTGGGCCACACACACCCCACTTGACTGGCATCAGTTGACCCAATTTTTAAGATGAAAAAGATGCTTTGCATGAAGCACTCTCAAAAATACGTGTGCCTTTCACCTCCCCTGGCTGACCCAGGGGAAGAAAAGTCCTCTGAGAGCCATGACTTGTTCATCTTGGTTCTTTTTGAAACACAGCGAGGGGACTCCAACCACAGTCTCCCTCGTTTCCACTAACTGGGCCACACACACCCCACTTGACTGGCATCAGTTGACTCCCCTTTTGAAAAAGAAAAAGATGCTTTGCATGAAGCACTCTCAAAAATACGCGTGTCTTTCCCGTCCCCTGGCTGACCCAGGGGAAGAAAAGTCCTCTGAGAGCCATGACTTGTTCATCTTGGTTCTTTTAGAAACACAGCGAGGGGACTCCAACCACAGTCTCCCTCGTTTCCACTAATTGTGCCACACACACCCCACTTGACTGGCATCAGTTGACCCAATTTTCAAGATGAAAAAGATGCTTTGCATGAAGCACTCTCAAAAATACGCATGCCTTTCACCTCCCCTGGCTGACCCAGGGGAAGAAAAGTCCTCTGAGAGACATGTCCACATTGTCAGTGGACAGACACGTGTGCTTATCTGCCAGCAGACCCCCAGCAGCACTGAAGACAGGTTCCGAGAGAACGCTGGCTGCAGGACACGACAAGATCCCCAAGGCGTACATGTTGAGCTCAGGCAATTTATCCAGATTGGAAGCTTAAAATGAGCAGGGCTCAAGTTGCACAGTAATGGCATCGATGTTTCCTTGCATATAATCATATATCGGTGTCTCCTCCTCTTTTTCCTTGTCCAGCTCTTTTGTTTTCGCATGAGTATATGTCATTGTCACTTTCCCAAGTGTTTGTGTTGTGTTGTGAGTTGTTTATCACCTTTTGGACACCTTTGAGGGTGTTTTCTAGGTGTTTTTATGTGTTTGTGATTGCCTGCCATTGTTTCCTATGCAGTTCGAGTTCGGTTCGTCGAACGTTCGACGAACCAAACTCGAACGGGAGCTCTGTTTGGCGAACCGACCTCGAGCCGAACCGGGACCGGTTCGCTCATCTCTACTGTGTACCTCAGCTCAGGGAATTCCTTGCTGCATTTCATCATTAGGAGGGATAGAAAGTGAAGCTTCCTTTACTGTCCTGGTACCCACAGAACCCAGCCACTGTTCCCACCTGCCCCTACTGGCCACGCTATTTTTATAGCAAACAATGCTGAAACTTAGTGGCATCCAAACAGTGTCTGCTATACTAAATTTAGTGTCCTACTGGTGCCAAGCAAGCTCCACCACCTCTGCAATCTACCGTCCTGCACATTTAGCTACGCTATTTTTATAGCAAACAGTGCTGCCAGTTTTAGGGCCATAGTTGCAGTGTCAGGGATAGTCAATGTTGGTTCTTCAGCTGTCAATAAAGCTAGACCACCTCTGCAATTTACACCACCTCTCAATTTTTTCTACCACATTTTAAGTGTCCAATCTTGTCGCTAACAAAATGAGTGGCAAAAGGACAGATGCTGGTGGAAAGGGGAACAGGCGTGTTGGAAAAGGAAAAAAGTTTGTGTGCATGGGGAAGGTGTGAAAGGTACATTAACATCTGCTGAAGATAGGCCATCTTCCAGCAAAAGTAAGATGTCTACTACTTTCCGTGGACAATCCGATGTGCTCCTTTTTTTACGGACCCGAACAACTGTAACAAAGGTAGATGATGCACAAAAAAGAACATGCTTGAATGGATCGCAAGTGCTCCAACAAGTGCCCTCTCCTCCACCTCAACGTCAATATCCAAAAACCAACAGTCTTCTAAGTTGTCATCCCAATCACACTTGCTTTCTCCCAGCTCTCAAGTATCCACACGCCGTGCACAGTATGGTGTAACAGAGATGGCTGAGTCTGCAGAGCTGTTCAGTCACACTATAGTCTGGGAATCAGAGGTCTGCTCCCAAGCTACAGTGAGTACAGACCAGGAAATGGTCTGCAGTGATGCCCAGAAGCTTTGTGAGTCAGATTCAGGCCCTGATGGCCGAGTTTATGAGCATAATGTAGACCTTCATTCCCAAACTGTAACACCTGTTGGTGGAGACAATGAGGAACATACTGATGACGATGAGACGCAGATACCAGATTGGGATGACAACTTAACTATTCAGTCAGGGCAGGAAGAGGTTAGGTCAGAGGGCGAGGGGAGTGCAAATACAACGCTTGATGATGAAGTTCTAGATCCCACATACTGTTAACCCTCAGTCGGGCACTCGAGGAGGTCACCAGAGGCGGTGGAGGAGGATGCAATTGACGACGAAGTTACCATGCGCCTTCCTGGACAGAGTCGGAGTACTGGAAGCATGTCTTCAAGTGCATCCTCAGCCACCACTCTGCCTCTGAGCACAAGTCGGGGGTGGCTTTGCAGGTCACATGGCCTCTAAGCCTTGCCTAGCCTGGTCCTTTTTTGACCTTGCAAAGGATCTCCCAAATCATGTGATCTGTAAAATTTGTGGGCAATCTATAAGTAGATGCCAAAACCTCACCAGTTTGACAACTTCTTCCATGAATCGTCACATGAATAACAAGCATATGTCCCAGTGGGAAGCTCATGGTGCTGCAATGCGGCCTAGCGGAGCGGGCCATCCACCGCCTGCCCCTTCCAGTGCATTTGCGCGCTCTTCATCTTCTATGACTGTGGGGACAGCTATCAGACCTGTTCTTCCACGCAGACCTTCCAACACTTTAACCACAACAGGCAGTTTGCTTGGTAGGTCGTCAGTTGTTTTGGAAGGGGAAACAAGTGCTGGTGTACAGCTCTCTCAGACATTTGGAGCCCCAACTTTGGATGAAGGCCACATCATGTCACCGCCTGCACTTTCCTCACAGACCTAAAGTTTTGCAGGGACACCCTACTCACCACCGTCTCCACACAGCAGCCAGATCTCGGTCCCTCAGATGTAGACAAATAAAAGGCCATTTCCTCCCAGCCATGACAAAGCTAAGAGGTTGACATTATCCCTCTGTAAGCTCTTGGCTACGGAAATGCTGCCTTTCCGCCTGGTGGACACAGAGGATTTTTGAGACCTTATGTCCATCGCAGTGCCCCAGTACCAGATGCCCAGTCGCCCCTACTTCTCCAAGAAAGGTGTGCCTGCGCTACACCAGCATGTTGCACACAACATCACCACTTCCTTAAGAAACTCTGTGTGTGACCGGGTGCATTTCATCACTGATACTTAGACAAGTAAGCATGGACAGGGGCATTACACGTCGTTTACTGGGCACTGGGTAATTATGGTAATAAATGGAGAAGGGTCTGCTGAACAAGTCTTGCCGTCCCCACGACTTGTGCGTCAATCCTCTGTATGTCGAAGTTCCTCCACTGCTTCTGCCTCCTCAACCTCGTCTGGGTCCTCCACCTCCCCCCCAAGCCTGCCTGTTCAGGCCACCCGTGTTGTAACTGCGCACAAGAAATCCCGTACACCTCCTTACTTTGCTAGCAGCAGAGCTCAACAGCATCGGGCGGTCTTTACGTTGAAATGTCTGGGAAATGTGAGTCACACAGCTGAGGAGTTGTGGTCAGCTCTGCGGTCTGAGTTTCGTAAATGGTTGTCTCCACTCAACCTGCAGCCAGGGAAGGCCATGTGCGACAATGCTGCAAACCTGGGTGCGGCCCTTCGCCTGGGCAAGGTGACACATGTGCCTTGTATGGCTCACGTGTTGAAACTTGTTGTTCAGCAATTTTTAACCCACTATCCTAGCCTAGATGGCCTTCTGAACAGGGCACGAAAACTCTCTGCTCACTTCCGCCGTTCAACCGCCGCAGCTGACCAACTTGCATCGCTCCAGAAGTCTTTTGGCCTGCCGGTTCATCGCCTGAAATGCGATGTGGCGACATGCTGGAATTCCACTCTCCACATGTTACAGCGACTGTGGCAGCACCGCCGAGCCCTGGTGCAATACATTATGACGTATAGCCTGGGCCAACGAGATACAGAGGTGGGGAAGATCTAGCTGATGTAGTGGTCTCAGATCAAAGACCTATGCACCCTTCTGCACAGTTTCGACATGGCGACGAATATGTTTAGCGCTGACAATGCCATTATCAGCATGACAATTTAGTCATTTACATGCTGGAGCACACGCTAAACACTATTCGTAGCCGGGGGTGGGACAAGAGGAAGGGGAGGAAGTACTGGAGGATTCATATGCGCAAGGGATACCAACGTATACAAGGTCCAGACGTTCATCATCACCAAGGCGGCAAGCATGGAATAGTGGAGGAGAGGGATTAACAAGAGCGCATGGTAGCAGCAAAATGTTGAGTTAGGTTCAGGAGAACATGAAGAAATGGAGGACGAACTCTCAATAGACATGGAAGACTCAGCAGATGAGGGAGACCTTGGTCAAATTTCGGTTTAACGAGGTTGGGGGGAGATGTCAGAGGAAGAAAGCACGGTTAGCACCTCTATGCCACAAACACAGCGAGAACTTTGTCCGCATGGATGCGCAGGACACATGAGCGCCTTCTTGCTGCACTACCAACAACATGACCCTCGGATTGTCAAAATTAGAAGTGATGATGACTACTGGGTTGCCACACTATTAGATCCCCGGTACAAGTCCAAATTTTGTGAAATAATTCCAGGAAACTTCTAAAGAAAATCGGGGATCATCGCCACGCTTATCACCATTGAATCCAATGAATAATTTTCAGGTTATTTATTGAAGAAGTACAAGTCTACGCTTTTCAGGGATCTCTGCCCCCTTCCTCAGGACAAGTAAATGATGACACAGAGATCTTCTGTGTCATCATTTACTTGTGCTGAGGAAGGTGGCAGAGACCCCTGAAACGTACTTCTTCAATAAATGACCTGAAAATTATTCATTGGATTCAATGGTGATAAGCGTGGCGATGATCCCCGATTTTCTTTAGAAGTTTCCTGTTCTTATCTGACGGGTCCGCAGCTGTCTCCACCAGCCTCAATGCTCCATCAGTTGTTGTGACCGTCTCACAACATTCATAGGTGAGTGCACCTTACAATCCCCCTACTGTTGTTTATCGGTTAAAACCCTAAGCGCCTGTCTTTCTCCCACTACTTCTTAGATTCGTGAAATAATTCCAGCCATAGAAAGGGACGCACATATGCAGGAGTATCAGCAGAAGCTGTTACTCGATCTTAGCTTGGCTTTTCCAGCAAACACCAATGATGCACGGAGTGAATCTCCCAGTTGAAACTTGACAAACATGGGACTGTCTCGTCATCAACAGTCTAACCGTACCAGGAGCACAGTATCTGGTGCTGGTAACAGCAATTTTATTGAATCGTTTCATAATTGTTTTAGACCATCCTTTGCAAGGCCACCAGAGACAACAAGTCTGACACATAGTCAACGGCTGGAGAGGATGATACAGGAGTATCTCCAAATGAACATCGATGCCATGACTTTGCAACTGGAGCCTTGCTCATTTTGGGCTTCAAATCTTGAAAAATGGCCTGAGCTCGCCACTTACACCTTGGAGATCTTGTCGTGTCCCGCAGCCAGCGTTGTCTCTGAACGTGTCTTCAGTGCTCCTGGGTGTGTGCTGACAAATAAGCGCACACGTCTGACCAGTGACAATGTAAACAGACTAACATTCATCAAGATGAACAGATCATGGATCAGCAAAGACTTTGCTACCTACACCGGTGTCATCCCGGGGACAGTTAAGGCTGGCGTATTTTTGAATGTGCTTGATGCAAATGTACAGGTGAAGTGTACAACTGGCGCACAAGTGCTGCCACTGAAGTGGTGTCTGTGGGGCCCAATTTTTGGAAAAAAGGGAGACTCCGCTTGGAGTTCCATTGCTGTGTTTTACATGATTTTAGAAGGGCATATGTGATGCCCTGGACCTCAGGGGTCACAGGTCACAACACTCACCACATACACCCCCACACTAGAAAGGTACCATCAGTCAACCACAAAGACCTCATTGCCTCCCTCAGTGTTAGACAGGCACACCAGGTGGGCGGAGTCAGGCAGAAAGACAAGCCCCCCGAGGAGTCTGCTGGCCTGAGGCAGGAAGACAGTAGTCAGACAAAAAGTCGGATAAGAGTCAGTGAGACGAAAGTTAGTCAGACAGAAGTCGAGTGCAGACAGACGGCTCAAACAGTCAGGCAGGCAGATGGCAGTGGCTGCCTGCAGGAGTCCGAGAATACAACCAATGGAACCGTAAGGGACCGGGACAGGGTAGTAGCCCACCGTCACCGAACCGGGGAGCTAACTGGATACCGGAGCACCAGGCAGGGTACTCAGATCCCGACTAGGCTATATGCCACCATCATAGTCGAATTAACGGATTGCGGTCTGGACCTCAGGGGTTCATTCCCACCAAAGTCCCGTTTGAAGACAACAGCCCAACCTGTCCGGATAGTAGCCCCCGCCAGAGGCCAGAGATCCAAGGGCCAGCGTCTGCGGGCAACAGGGGCTCCTACGACACAAACACGCCGGGGAGCGGATCACCAGTTCCCAGGCACAGTGGTCACACTACAAACACAGGTGCAGGAGAAAGGCTGACATTGCCAACCCGACTAGGAAGCTGCAGCCGGCTGTGGGCCCCATCCATCCCTCTGTTTGGTTTACCAGTGACTCTGTGTGGTTTAATCGTGAGTACAACAGTGCCATCAGGCACCACAACACTGCGCCCTGCACCCCTGCCCACAGCCCCGACCGGGCCCCGGGACCAACATCCCCTACCCACGGAGGGGTCAACACCTAGCTGTGCCACTACACCGTTCCCGTACCTTCACCGCAGCAGTGGTGTCCACCATCACCACAGCCCGTGGGTGGCGCCATGAATAATCATCCCAAAACCAAATACCCGCATCCCCTGTATGTAACGCCAACCCCCTTGCAGAGTGACATGACCCCCGGGTCCGTGAGAGGCTCGAGCCACCACCCATAGAACGCGGGCACGGGGCGGTACACATCGACTCTTCTGGTGTTACGAACAGGATAGAACCAGTCTACTTACCGGTAGAAGTGTGCCTTGTGATCCCTGTCAGCGGCGTCCCGCTGAAAAATTTGAAGATCCGCCATCTTTGGCGCGAAAGTTTCCCGCTCGAGTCGTCTTCCCCGAGCAGTGAAGGCCCACCCCCAAAGAGAGAAGTGCTGTAGAAAAACCAAGGGGGGACGAGAAGAAGATGTTCGCCCCAACCGGAGACGGCGGAGAGGCGTCAGCTGCAGGAGCGGCGGCGGCCGAAGAAGGGTACGTGGCGGCCCTCGCTCCGGTCGCAAGAGCAGGGGAGGCCGCAGGTCCAGTGGTCGACCAGGTAATGCCGATATCCCTGCCATATGTGCCCGGTGCTACCTGGCTACCCCAGTACGATGGGAAGCCGGACGCCTTGCAAGTGTTCCGGAAAGAGATAAATCCGGTTCTTGACTTGTACGCTATGACCGGTAGACAGCGTGCGGCAGTAGTACTCGGGCAGTTGACCAGCGCGGCTGAACAGGAGACGGAGACCTGGACCGACACGGACCGGGCCTTGGTGGCCACTATCTTTGAAAAACTCCAGACAGCCTTTGAGACCCGGACCGAGGCTGAGTTGCGGATGCAGTTGTACCAATGTAGGCAGCTGCCCACGGACAGTATCAGGGATTATGCCCTGCGCTTGCAGACGGCCCTCTGGACCCTGAGGCGGGTGGATACCATTCGCGACGCTGACAGCAACAAGATGTTAGTGGAGCAGTTTCTGCAGGGACTGGGGTCTGCTGAAGATCGCAAACAGCTGCAGTTATGGACTCTAGAGCACACCGACTTAGACTTTACAGTACAAAAGGAGCGGGCCATCAAGGCCCTGCAAGCATCAACTGGTGGCACTCCTGACGCGGCCCCTTGGCCGATTGAAACCGCTCCCGTCTCAGTAGCACCCCCTCCTTTAGCTCTACCGGCCCCTGCTACACCCGTCGGGACAATAGAAGCACTGGCCTCGCAGGTCCAACGTATGAATGAATACCTTACCCGGATCCTCGCCGCACTCCAGCTCCTGACGAGAGTTAAGCCCCAGGAAAAGATCCAGCTCGCTGACAGCCCAGAGGACGTCCCTTGGATGCATCGGAGGAAGAACACTGACCCTCGGTATGGACCGCGTGTGTGCTACAGGTGCAACAAGTCTGGCCACTACGCTAGGCGATGCCCGTTAAACGAGCAACCCCTGAGGCCAAGGGCCAATCCTCAGGAGTAGACCCCCATGGCCCGGCTGATTGGAGAGACCAGTTTGTGGGAGGCCGCCCCATCATCCCCCTGGCGGTGGACGGCGTCCCGACTATGGCCCTGCTGGACACTGGATCGCAGGTAACCACTATGCCTTATTCATTGTACCAACGATATTGGGCCGATAGTGAACTTGCCCCTCCCAATGATATCATGACCGTTATTGCGGCCAATGGGCTCCCTATGACCCAAGTGGGACTCAGGGAAGTGACCCTGACAGACCCAGCTGAAACGCCAAGGGATGATTGTGGTGCTGAATGAGTCCAGTGACCATAACCCAAAAGTGGTCCTCGGGACCAATGTGATAGAGCACTGTATGGGATAGGTGTTGAGCTTGCTGCAGCAACTGTCTGCCACTGCAGGAGGGTGTCGGCAGGGGGCCCTACAGCGTGAGATCTGGGCCCTCCTGCACCAGCAGCAAGTGAGCCTGACGGGTGGAGAGATTGGTGGGGTGCGAGTGATGGTTGCAGCTCCCTTGGTGGTTCCGCCAAGAATCGAAATGGTGATTTGGTGTAGGGAAGCAGTAGGCCCCCAGGGATGGGATTACCCAGCGTTGGTGGAGCCTTCGCCTTCTGAGCACTGACCCACGGTAATGGTAGCCAGAGGGGTGATTGACGTCAAAAAGGGGAGAGCGCCTGTGAGAGTGCTGAATTGCGGGGAGGAAGAAGTTAGGCTCCCCCGCTATGCCACCATAGCTAAGCTGTTTACCCTCGACCCCCAAGCCATCCATGAGACCACCACCACTACCTCTACACCCGACATGAGTAGTAACACTCCATCTCCACCGCTACAGGAGTGGTGCCGAAAGCTACATGTCGGCACCGAATCTACCCCGGTACACCACAAAGACGGGGTATACAGGGTAGTACAGGAGTATGGGCAGGTTTTTAGCAAGCATCCGCCAGATTTTGGGAGGATTAAAGGGGTTCAGCATCACATCCCCACAGGCACGCATGCGCCTATCAAAGAGAGGTATAGGCCAATACCACCAGCACACTATCAATGCACCAAAGACATGCTGAGGAACATGAAAGAGGCAGGGGTCATCTGGGATAGTTGTAGTCCCTGGGCAGCTCCGTTGGTGCTGGTAAAGAAGAAAGACGGTACCATGAGGATGTGTGTGGATTACCGGAAGATCAATCAGATAACGCATAAAGATGCCTACCCCCTCCCTCGCATCGAAGAGTCGCTGGCTGCACTAAAAACTGCTAATTATTTCTAAACTCTTGACCTTACCAGCGATACTGGCAGGTGGCGGTCGCACCAGAAGACCGCGAAAAGACCGCATTTGCTACCCCCATGGGACTCTGCGAGTTCAACAGTATACCGTTCGGGCTGTGCAATGTCCCGGGGACCTTCCAACAGCTCATGGAGTGCTGCTTGGGGCATCTCAACTTCGAGATTGTCCTATTGTATCTGGACGATGTGATTGTGTTTTCCAAGATGTATGAGGCCCACCCGGAGCACCTGGCCGAAGTGTTCACAGCCCTCTCCAAGTACGGGATGAAGTTGAAGCTGTCCAAGTGCCATCTGCTGAAACCCAAAGTGCAATACCTCGGACATGTGGTGAGCGCCGAAGGCGTAGCCCAGGATCTGGAGAAGGTTGCTAACATCCAGAGCTGGCCACGACCGACCACGGTGAGAGAAGTCAGGCAGTTCCTGGGCCTGGTGGGCTACTACCGCCGTTTCATCAAGGGATACATGAAGATAGCCGCGCCCATGCAAGACCTCCTCGTGGGACAGACTAAGAATGGGAGAGCCCCCGGCCCCCCGTTTGCCTGGAGTGAGAAACATGAGGAGTCCTTCCACCAGTTGAAGTCAGCCCTAACGGGCGAAGAAAACCTGGCCTACCTGGACTACAGTCTCCCGTTCATCCTCTATACCGACGCCAGTAATGTGGGCCTGGGTGCGGTCTTGTCAGGCCTTGTGCAGGATGGAAAGGAAACGGTGATCGCCTACGCTAGCAGAAAGCTTCGGCCGACGGAACGGAACCCCGAAAATTACAGTTCCTTCAAGCTGGAGTTCTTAGCCCTTGTGTGGGCAATAACTGAAAGGTTCAAGCATTACCTTGCAGCGGCGAACTTCACTGCCTACATGTACAACAATAGATTGACACATCTAGACACGGCCAAGTTGGGTGCCCTGGAGATGCGGTGGATGGCTCGACTTCACTATCAAGTACAGGGCCGGCCGCAAGAACACCAATGCAAATGCGCTGTCTTGAATGCCGCACCTACCTGATGACTGGGTGGAGGATGACGACCTTGAAGAAATTGAGCTGCCCGCCTTCCATCGGCCCCGAGATGAGAAGCCCTGCGTTAACCAACAGCAGGTGAACCTTGACCCGCTGCCCGGTCAGGGGTGGCAGGAAGCCCAGGATCAGGAACCTGTGGTCCAGCTAGTTAAAGCCATGATTGCGCAGGGCTCCTCCCGGATGGATCCCATGGCCCCCTCAGAAGCCCAAAAGTTGTGGAAGGAGAGCAACCGGCTGCACCGGCATCAGGGGAAGCTGTGCCGAGAAATGATCAATCCAAAGACCCATGAGAAGGTTCGCCAATTGGTGGTTCCCCAAGCTAGTGTACCCAGGGTCCTGAAGGCCTACCACGATGGAGCAGGACACTTCGGTTGGAAGAAGCTGGAGATGTTGTTGAGAGAGCGGTTCTACTGCAGTGGGATGCGGGAGTCTGTGGAGGCCTGGTGTCGAGAATGTGGCCCCTACACCCTGAGAAGGCGAGATGAGGCCAGCCAGAAGGCCCCCCTTCAGCCGATCATCACCCACCAGCCATTGGAGTTGGATGCCCTGGACCACGTCAAGCTCACGCCCAGCCGAAGTGGGTACACATATGCCCTGACCATCGTGGACCATTACTCCAGGTTCATGGTGGTTGTCCCAGTTAAAGATCTGATGGGCCGTACTGCAGCTAGAGCCTTCCAGGCCTACTTCTGTCGACCGCACGGCTACCCGGAAATGGTGCTCACAGACCAGGGCTCGGCCTTTGAAGCGGAGGTGTTCCAGGAGTTCTGTCACTTGTATGGGTGTAAAAAGATCTGGACTACACCATACCATGCCCACACTAATGGGATGTGTGAGAAAATGAATCACCTGGTCCTGAACCTCCTCAAGACGCTACCGCTGGAGGAAAGGAACCTGTGGCCTGAGAAGTTGCCTGACCTGGTGGATATGTACAATAACATCCCCTGCAGTTCCACCAAGTACACGCCGGCATATCTAATGAGAGCCCGACTGGGGCGGCTGCCCGTAGACCTGGAGATGGACATAGAAGCACCCGAAGCTCTCTCCTCCACTAACCACTGGGATGCCAAGCGACAGACGCAGTATCGACAGATCCAAGAATATGTGGAAAGGAATCTGCGCCAGAGCCGAGAAAAACAAGAGCAGCGCTTCAACAGGCGGGCTCTGGCTGCCCCCTTTGTACCTGGAGATGTGGTGCTAAAGCGCAAGAGAAGGACACATAAGCTCGACGACCAGTGGGAGAGGACCCCCTATGTCGTACAACCCACTGGATGGGAAAATGACAAGACTTATCTGATCAGTCGCGATCAGGGGAAGACCACGGCTACCATTTCCAGGGACCACCTGAAGAGATGCCCAGACCTCCTAAGGCTGGTAGATGGGACTCCGGCTTCCGTGCCGAGCGGGGAACAGAAGAAGGAGGTGATTCATACCATAATGGGAGACTTTCCAGCAGACTGGCCTATGCAGAATGGCGTGGTGATTGTTCCCGTGATAACATTCCCACAACCCATGGAAGAAGGAGAGACGGAGACATCCACCAGCGAGCCAACCGAACCAGTGCCCAGTGCTACGCCCCCGTAGGTCTCTACCTGCCATACCTGACACCAGGGAAGAGGGGTCAGTTATCCCCTCTGTCCCACTACCTCCCACTGATGACACTGGGCCCAAAAGGTCCACATGACCTAACCTAGGTAGGCCCCCACTTAGGTACAGGGAAACTGCTATCTAGGGGTGCGATGTATTGATTGTGTAAATATCTGAATGAATGAGCATTAATCACCCGAGGCTTTCACCTGATTCAAAAAGTGACTGTTCCGTTGGGACCCAAAGTGTTTGTGGTAGCCTGTTGGTTGGTGAAGTGCCCGTCCCCATTGGGACTGATGTTGTCCCCTTTTCTCCCTCAAAGACAAGGCTGAGAACTTGCAAGCCACCCAAAAACTATTGGGCTTGTAAATAGTCCCCAACTGCCCCTTCCCGCAATTGCCAGTCTCCGGAGAGGCTGGTTGGAGGAAGGACCCGCAGCAGACCAGGCTGGGGTCTGGTCACCACCAGGACCGGTGACCATCCTCCAGGTCAGGGGTCCCCTTGGACATGGGGCCTGTGAAGGACTGCCGGGTGCGTATCACCGTACCCGTTCCCGCTTGGGTGGCCTGGGCCAGTTTCCATTTTCAGGACTGGGGAAAAGGGGTGCTGCCTGTTTCTTAGGGGCAGCATCAAGGTTCAGGTTGCTTGGAAGGGAAAGTGGAAGAACCCATTTCCTTGTTATTAAAAATGTTTTCCCGTTTGCAACGGTTCAAGTGATGTGCCTCCCGTAAGGGAAGAAATGAAAAAAAAAATGCTTTTGAATGTTTTACTTGTTATCTTTCAGAAAAATAAAAACCGGTGTGGACGGGCAGCCAGCGGACGGTCTGCTTTAAACCAAAGGGGAATGTGACGCCCTGGACCCCAGGGGTCACAGGTCACAACACTCACCACATACACCCCCACACTAGAAAGGTACCATCAGTCAACCACAAAGACCTCATTGCCTCCCTCAGTGTTAGACAGGCACACCAGGTGGGCAGAGTCAGGCGGAAAGACACGCCCCCCGAGGAGTCTGCTGGCCTGAGGCAGGAAGACAGTAGTCAGACAAAAAGTCGGATAAGAGTCAGTGAGACGAAAGTCAGTCAGACAGAAGTCCAGTGCAGACAGACGGCTCAAACAGTCAGGCAGGCAGATGGCAGTGGCCGCCTGCAGGAGACCGGGAATACAACCAGCGGTACCGTAAGGGACCAGCACAGGGTAGTGGCCCGCTGGAACCGAACCGGGGAGCTAATTGGATTCCGAAGCACCAGGCAGGGTACTCAGACCCCGACTAGGCTATACGCCACCATCATAGTCGAATTAACTAATTGCGGTCTGGACCTCAGGGGTTCATTCCCACCAAAGTCCCGTTTGAAGGCAACAGCCCAACCCGTCCGGATAGTAGCCATCGTCAGAGGCTAGAGATCCAAGGGCCAGTATCTGCGGGCATTAGGGGCTTCTGCGACACATACACGCCGGGGAGCGGACCACCAGTGCCCAGGCACAGTGGTCACACTACAAACACAGGTACAGGAGAAAGGCGGACATTGCCAACCCGACTAGGAAGCTGCAGCCGGCTGCGGGCCCCGTCCATCCCTTTGTTTGGTTTACCAGTGACTCTGTGTGGTTTAATCGTGAGTACAACAGTGCCATCAGGCACCGCACCGCGCTGCACTGCAACACTGCGCCCTGCACCCCTGCTCACAGCCCGACCGGGCCCCGGGACCAACATCCCCTACCCACGAAGGGGTCAACACCTAGCTGCGCCACTACACCACTCCCGGGAGTTCCTGTACCTTCACCGCAGCGGTGGTGTCCACCATCACCACATCCCGTGGGTGGCGTCACGAACAATCATCCCAAAACCAAATACCCACATCCCCCGTGTGTAACGCCAACCCCCTTGCAGAGCGACGTGACCCCCGGGTCCGTGAGAGGCTCGAGCCACCACCCGTAGAACGCGAGCACGGATCCGAGCGGCTCGGCGGCCGCAGCCGAGGCCGCGGGGCAGTACACATGCCATGCCTATATCTATGTCTCCTCCTCTTTTTTCTCATCCAGCTGTTTTGTTTTCGCATGAGTATTTGTCCTTGTCACTTTTCCATGTGTTTGTGTTGTCTTGTGAGTTGTTTGCCACCTTTTGGACACCTTTGAAGGTGTTTTCTAGGTGTTTTTATGTGTTTGTGATTGCCTCCCATTGTTTTCAACGGGGTTCGAGAGGTTCGTCGAACCGAACTCGAACGCAGCCTCCGTTCGACGAACCGAGCCGAACTCGAGCCTCTAGAGGTTCGCTCATCTCTATTCACAACACCTACACCTGTCTGTGATCTTGCTTTCTCTAGTGAAGGTAGAAATGTTGGTTCAGGCCTTGTTACAGGGCTGATCCCAAGCATCCATGTTGCTTTGTTGGACTATTTGTAGTCTATGCCAATTGTTGCCACTTTTTCTGTTGCCTGACCTTAATTTTTGGAAATGTGGAGACTCTAAGTAGGATGCAAGAGGCCTACACCTGTCACCCTTGCATGTTTTGATTTTTAAAATAAAAATGCCAGCCCACATCCTGTGTGTTGCATGGACCATAATTCCCTGCTCTGCAAATACACTATGGGGAAATTGGAGAAGACAATTCATGTCACTGTCCTTCTAGACGCCTGAATGGTTTTTGAATATTAAGACTCCAAGATGGGTCTCCAAGTTGTATGTGTTGTCTGTTCTGGCAGGGGTATGGGTGCGCCAGCCCTACACCTGTCTCTCATTCACCACTATATTTCTAATGTCTTATGTATGTCTAGTTAGCTAATGGCTATTCCAAAACAGTGGTGGTGCACTGTAAAACATATTTTTGTTTTTTTTGAAGTTTTTAACCCTCCCAAAGATGTTTTCTCTGCCTTACATTTGGCCTCCCATTGAATCCAATGGGGTTCGAAAAGGTTCGAAAAGATTCGAAAAGGTTCAGCGAATGTAGCGTTGGTTCAGTAAGGTTCGGCGAACCGAACTTTCAAAGGTTTGCTCATTTCTACTGTAAACCTGCAGATATGGGGTTAATCTACAGATTGATAACGTTCTAAAACTGCACGGCCTCCCAACTGAAAGCCCGCTGCAGGTAGAAAATGATCTTTACTCCTTTCAGCAGCCTCAGGCTTAAGTGGCTGTCACCACACCCTGGCACTGAATGACAGCTGACACTATTTTGATGCAAAGCTCATTTCCTCCCAATTGGCAGGATTTCCCTGCAGCAGCCAGAGAAGTTTACAAAGCTAGTAACCTTCAGATTAACCCTATATCTGAAGAGAAAAAGCATTTTTTTTACATGACAGGTTCTCTTTCAACATGTTTGTGCATATATTCAGTTTACTTGCTTGTGTATTTGTGCCAATGAAGAATCTGGTCTTGATTTGAAAATGCATTCTTTTGACATTAATAAAAATAACATATCTTGTAAAGACTTGAAGCCCCAGCATCATTAATGAGTATGCACCTCTAGCGATAGTGACAACTTTTCCTGTATTATGTTATCCTTTTACATTTCTAACATACAGTACAGACCAAAAGTTTGGACACACCTTCTCATTCAAAGAGTTTTCTTTATTTTCATGACTCTAAAAATTGTATATTCACATTGAAGGCATCAAAACTATGAATTAAGATATGTGGAATGAAATACTTTAAAAAGTGTGACATAACTAAAAATATGTCTTATATTCTAGGTTCTTCAAAGTAGCCACCTTTTGCTTTGATTACTGCTTTGCACACTCTTGGCATTCTCATGATGAGCCTCAAGAAGTAGTCACCGGAAATGGTCTTCCAACAGTCTTGAAGGAGTTCCCAGAGATGCTTAGCACTTGTTCGCGCTTTTGCCTTTACTCTGTGGTCCAGCTCACCCCAAACCATCTCGATTGGGTTCAGGTCTGGTGACTGTGGAGGCCAGGTCAGCTAGCGTAGAACCCCATCACTCTCCTTCTTACTCAAAAAGCCCTTACACAGCCTGAAGGTGTGTTTGGGGTCATTGTCCTGTTGAAAAACAAATGATTGTCCAACTAAACGCAAATCGGATGGAATACCATGCCACTGCAAGATATTGTGGTAGCCATGCTGGTTTAGTATGCCTTCAATTTTTAATACAAGTAAAATATATCTTTGTACCGTGTTAGCCAGTAGAGATAAAAAAATTGTTTAAAAGAACAGAGAGTCCTCAGTGGTTGATACCTTTTAATGGCTAACTGAAAAGATGGTAATAATTGCAAGCTTTCGAGACTACTCAGGTCTCTTCATCAGGCATGGTATAACACAAAATCTGAAGAGTCACGTATTTATACACAACTGCACTATTCTATGTCCTGTTGTGTATAAATACGTGACTCTTCAGATTTTGTGTTATACCATGCCTGATGAAGAGACCTGAGTAGTCTCGAAAGCTTGCAATTATTACCATCTTTTCAGTTAGCCATTAAAAGGTATCAACCACTGAGGACTCTCTGTTCTTTTAAACAATTTTTTCAATTTTTAATAAATCCCCAACAGTGTCACCAGCAAAGCACCCCCACACCATTACACCTCCTCCTCCATGCTTCACGGTGGGAACCAGGCATGTAGAGTCCATCCGTTCACCTTTTCTACAAAGACACGGTGGTTGGATCCAAAGATCTCAAATTTGGACTCATCAGACCAAAGCACAGATTTCCACTGGTCTAATGTCAATTCCTTGCGTTCCTTAGCCCAAACAAGTCTCTTCTGCTTGTTGCCTGTCCTTAGCAGTGGTTTCCTAGCAGCTAGTTTACCATGAAGGCCAGCTGCACAAAGTCTCCTCTTAATAGTTATTCTAGAGATGAGAAGGTGTGTCCAAACGTTTGGTCTGTACTGTACGTATTTTGTATGTAATTTTTATTTCATAATTTACATTTTATCTGCAATTGTCAAAGAGTGAAAATTGGTTTGGATACTGGAAAGGCAACATGACAGCAAAATAACTAAACCTCGAAATAAACAAAGTGTAATGCTGTATTTTTATACGATTGTTTGAATTTTCTTTTCTATTTTTTTTAATTTACAGGTAAAATTATGGCTTTAAAACTGATGAAAAAAAGATCCACAAAGAAGGAGAATTTTCTAATGGAATACTGCGTGTCATTGTGCCTCTCATTACATCCTAATATTATAAAAACTTTTCAAGTGACCTTTGAAACCAATAGATATTTTTCATTTGCTCAAGAGCTTGCTACTGCTGGTGATTTGCATTCTATCATTGTCCCAAAAGTAAGTTTATATAAAGTGAAATTGATAATCACATAATAAAGAAACCACTTATATCCTAAAGAAGAATACATATGATGCTAATATTCCTTAAAAGATACATTTTTATTGATGACAAAATTATTTAAAAATACATATATGGACAATAGGGCACAGCAAGGTAAGGAGAAATACAACTGCGACTCCCATTCATTGGGGAGAAGATGGGTTGGAGCCGACAAAATCCCTCACATAGATAGAAAGGATCATATTGATCAGGGATCATTGGTCTGCATACAATTATACTGCATCAGAGGTCACTATATGCGTGGAAGTTTTACTGGTAGTTTAGATATAAGATGGCAAAAAGAGACCGAAAAGGTCAGCACTGACTATATATTTATTATTATCCCAGTGGATTTAACAAATTACAGAAAATAAGTGTCAGTATCCCTTGGTCTCTCTGTCACCATGTAGCTGGCAAAGCACATATAAAAGATAAGTATCGCATTATACCACAATCTACCAGAATTTCAAATCACAGCAGAATATGTATGGGGGCATGGTCTAGAATATATATTGTATTTAAGCTGATCCGTATCTTCCCAAGATAATATATCAGGGAGATGGAAATTCCCCAGTCTCTGGCTTATAAAATCTAAGTCAGAGGGAACGTATAGACCAGCCCACCCACAGATAATCTATCAGTTAGATAGCCTGGTGGATATCATACACCCCCACCCACCACCAGGGGAAAAGAGGTGTGTGCTCTTTGGTCGCCAGCCTACAATTCACAAACTAACCATAGCATTTGCCGCAAATTGCAGCTACAGACCTCACACATAGATTACAGGATTGCATGCATATCAACAACGTTAATCGTACAGACCTTACAGCAGTGATTACGGCTCCCTCCCACCGCGCCTCAACGCGTTTCACCACCTGGGCTTCGTCAGGAGGCGGATACTTACCCCATCAGGCTGTCGCTCCTTATATATCAACCCCAGCATGTATACACGTGGTGTATAATTGTAACCCACATTCCATGCTTGCAGCGGCGCGGACATTCTTCCGGCTGGGGGAGTGTAGAAAAGTGACCTCACTCCAGTTCCGGCTAGGGGCGGGGCATACGCAGCCCCGCAGCCACGGCAACACGATGCCTAGGCTGCGGAGCATGCACACAGCCCGCACCCAGCAGCCATATTGTGGAGCGAGGTAACCACCAGCCTGAATTCTGCCGCGCACAGCATGGATGGTCCAGCGGTATGGAAAATTCCCGCACTCGCTGGCCACGTGAATCTAACCTAGGATCGAGGTCACAGATAGTCACTGCGGGCTTAACCCCTAACTACCCCTGTACTCAGTACTGTTTTTATTAACTATTTTTGGGAGCCGCAATCACTGCAAAATAGTACGAAGAAAACAGAAGAAGAGAAAGAAAGGAGAACAGAAGAGCTAAGAAAGAGAGACGACAAGAGAAAAGAGAAAAGAAAGAGAACATCGGTTGGATCGGTCGTACATAGCACGAACAGCCATGTGTATAAAACACCCAATCTAACAGACCCATATACTAATACCGGACATCTATAATCATACGGGCAGAATGTTAAACATACTAAGAGCAGTATATAGACTGTTTGCACATATCAATCTCTTTTATTACAAAACGTCCACTATGTGAATTTAGCTGGCTAAAGGGAGCAACACTCGTACAGCACTCCCTGTATCCTTAATTGTACCTATATATTCATACACCCAACATCTAAATTCGATGCACTCCAACATTAAAATCATCATAAATCGAATAGAGGTGGGAGGCGAATTAGTCCATTGCTGGGTGATGTCCAAATCCAATATAATTAGTACGCATAGGGTCCACATATTAACCATAAAGGGTCGATTAGTCCGTTGACAAAAATTGCTTCAACCGCACCAATCATGCTTGTAGATGTCATATATAATCCAACATATGGTGTCATATAGTATGGTCCGTCCTTACAGATGTACTGACAGGTATATAGATGCCAAGATGGTGGATGGGTCCAACTGACTGGTATAGAATCCCCACAAGCCGCGTCACCGATCGTCACGAATCAATATAGAAGACCTCGTACTGAATGCATGTAACCTCGAAAGAACAAGAAATAGGATTAACAGCTAAATAGGACGTATCGTACCCTGTAATCAACTTACATAAATATCCCCATAATGAAAACAATTTAAAACAAATCAGAATAAAAAGACATTAGCCAGTATAGGTGATCGTGCTTACAAAAAGGCATTAAAACCAAAGTTTTCGTTAAGCCCATCCGGGGCCACCGTTCACAACCGGTAGATCCACCGGCTTTCCAAGCGTGCGAGGGTTCTTCCAATATCTCCGCCCCTCATATCGGGTTTAATCTGATCAATCGCTTTAACGGTCAATTGGCGGGAATCCGAATTATGGAATTCCCTAAAGTGTCTTGGGATCGTTTTAAGTTTTTCGACATTAGATGCTTCTTTTGAGTTTTTAATATCCCTAATGTGTTCCCCAACACGGATTTTCAATTCCCTGGTGGTCATACCAATGTAGTATAACCCACAGGGACAAGTGGCTTGATATATAACAGCTTTAGAGGAACAGTTTAACAGCACTCTAATGTCGTATTCCCTATCACCCTTAGTACCGGAGATTGTTTTTGCCTTGTGCATATTCCTGCAGGCTTTGCAAAGTCCACATGGGTAAAAGCCCACTGTTCCCGTTTTTTGATGGCTACTTGATGTACGTCCATAATGACTTCGTACTAGGTGATCCCTCATATTCCTAGCCCGACGTGCCATAATTAGTGGATATTGTGGGATGTTCTTTTTTAATATGGGGTCTGTTGTTAAGATCCTCCAATGTTTTTTAATGATCCCCACCATGTCATACCACCGATTATTATACGTCGTGATTAGGCGGACCGCATTTTGCTCTTGTTTCCTGGGCTGCGTGTAGTTAGTATATAACAATGAGACCCTCGTGCATTTTTTGGCTCGATCAAGACCTTTTTTAATCGTTCTTTTACTGTACCCTCGGTGCAGGAACCTTTGAGTTAGGTCCTCTGCTTGCACCGAGAATGCCTCCTCGGTCGAGCAAATCCTCCGGGCTCTGAGGAATTGGGCGGTGGGGATACTCTTGATCGTTGTCGGGAGGTGTGACGACTGGGCATGCAGAAATGAATTAGTTGCCGTCGGTTTTCTGAAGATTTCAGTGGTGAGCCTCCCTTCGCTAGTTGTTTGGATTTTTAAATCCAAAAAAATCAATCTCACGCCCAGACCGAAATGTGAGGAAAAATATTGATGGAATTATGATTCAGCCTCTCAATAAATTCGCTCAGCTCCTTGGGGTGCCTTCCCACAGGAACCAGATGTCATCAATGTATCGCATCCAGTTGTTAACTTTATGGATGCTGACATCTGGCTCCGTGAGGAATAGTTCCCTTTTCCAAGCCCCCAAAAAGCAATTGGCATACGCCGGGGCACAAGCCGCCCCCATGGCTGTGCCCTGCTTCTGGATGTATGTGGCTCCCTTAAATGTAAATACATTATGGGTCAGGATAAACTCTAATAATGTTAATAGGAGCTCCACTAGTTTATCATCCAGGCCACTGGTGTTCAAAAAATACACTGTGGCCCTGAGGCCGTCAGGGTGACTAATAGATGTATACAGACTTTCCATGTCTGCAGTCACCATGACGGTCCCAGGCTCCAGTATGATGTTATCCAATCTCTTCAATGCCTTGGTGGTGTCTCTGATAAATGATGGGAGGGAGGTAGCCAGTTGCTTCAGATAGTAATCTAACATCTGGCATACCCCCTCACAGAGCCCATCCAACCCTGACACAATTAGGCGTCCGGGTGGACAGGAGTTGTTTTTATGGAGCTTGGGTGTTAGATAAAGGGTTGGCATCCTTGGATGTTTAACAATTAGACAATCAAATAATTTCTTAGGGATGATGCCTTCCCTTAACGCATTGCCAAGATATTGACTAATTCACTTTGGAATCCCGACAACGGGTCCATGTACAATCTCTTGTAACATGCTTTGTTATTAAGTTGTCTACTAGCTTCCTTCTCGTACATGTTATTAGGCCAGATGACAAGGTTGCCACCCTTGTCCGCTGGCCTAAACTGTACATCTGTCCATCCTTTCAACTCGTCCAGAGCTCTCCGCTCCAATGCACTCAGGTTTGAAAATCTGTTAGGCTTATGATTAAGATGTTCAATATCCCGTGACACCATTTTAACAAAGACATCAACCGCAGGACATTGACTGAGGGGTGGAAATCTTTTTGATTTTGGGTAGAGGTGGATGGGGAACTTACTTATAGTAGCACCATCTGCTCCCTCCGTCAGAATTTCAAGCGCCTCTAGTGCTTCTGCTTCCCTCTCCACCTCTGTTGGCCCCCCTGCAGTGGATTGATTAAACATTCGTTTGAACAATAGTTTGCGGGCAAATAAGTGCACATCTTTTATGGCCGTGAACGTATCCAGCTGCATGGTAGGGGCGAAGGAGAGGCCCCTAGCAAGCAGCTGGGCCTGGACGTCGGACAATTCATGATCTGAAAGATTAATTACCTTGTATTGGTCCAAGCGTTCGTTCATAGTCTGAAAAGTCTGACCGCAATATTTCCTCACACCGCCAGATCTCGTGTTAATCATGCTGACGGATGGTGCCTCCTCCTCAGATTGCTCCGCTTCACTCATTATAGTAGCTGAAGATACGGAACCCATTTTCTCTCTCTTTCTTTTAGTTGAGCCTGATGTGAACTGCCACTTAAAGATTCTTTTATTTGTGTAATCGGAGACATCCCTTTGGTATTTTTTTGCTTTTGTGGTACTGATTTCTTTTTCCCATTTTTGTGTGTCTTTTTCAATTTCCTCCAAAAATTTGTTAAGCACTTCCGCGGGGAGCTCTTTACGCATATTAGCTTGTAGACTCACTATCTCATTGTCTAAGACTGCAAGTGATGTTTTGTTTTTATCTATAATAATCTCCAAGAAAGTCTTAGTGCAGCTTTCTGCTGCTTCCTCCCATCTTTTAGTATAATTTTGATCCTTGAGTGGGAACGATGGGTATATTTGGATCCTTAGCCCTCTTGGAGT
The DNA here is from genome assembly GCF_048569485.1 of Anomaloglossus baeobatrachus. Taxonomy (NCBI): domain Eukaryota; kingdom Metazoa; phylum Chordata; class Amphibia; order Anura; family Aromobatidae; genus Anomaloglossus; species Anomaloglossus baeobatrachus. The sequence continues at coordinate 92,474,654 of NC_134363.1, read as the reverse complement.
AATATTATTTGCTAAGTAATTCTCGAGTGACATATTGGTCTACCATATTTTAATTTTCTTGTGAACACAATCCCTATACTGGTTACAGATTTCCTTATTAGTAAGTGATGTCTGGTTTAAAAGCACTGAGGAGTCGCACTTAAATAGATCTGCCACCCTGCTGCGCCAGTCCATTTTACACAATTGTGGGATGATTCCTGTAAAAATACAGGTAAATATAAACTTATGTAACCACATATAACACATATCTTTTTATTCTGATTTGTTTTAAATTGTTTTCATTATGGGGGTATTTATGTAAGTTGATTACAGGGTACGATACGTCCTATTTAGCTTTTAATCCTATTTCTTGTTTTTTTGAGGTTACATGCATTCAGTACGAGGTCTTCTATATTGATTTGTGACGATCGGTGACGCGGCTTGTGGGGATTCTATACCAGTCAGTTGGACCCATCCACCATCTTGGCATCTATATACCTGTCAGTACATCTGTAAGGACGGACCATACTATATGACATCATATGTTGGATTATATATGACATCTACACGCATGATTGGTGCGGTTGAAGCAATTTTTGTCGACGGACTAATCGACCCTTTATGGTTAATATGTGGACCCTATGCGTACTAATTATATTGGATTTGGACATCACCCAGCAATGGACTAATGTGCCTCCCACCTCTATTCAATTTATGATGATTTTAATGTTGGAGTGCATCGAATTTAGATGTTGGGTGTATGAATATATAGGTACAATTAAGGATACAGGGAGTGCTGTACGAGTGTTGCTCCCTTTAGCCAGCTAAATTCACATAGTGGACGTTTTGTAATAAAAGAGATTGATATGTGCAAACAGTCTATATACCGCTCCCAGTATGTTTAACATTCTGCCCGTATGATTATAGATGTCCGGTATTAGTATATGGGTCTGTTAGATTGGGTGTTTTATACACATGGCTGTTCGTGCTATGTACGACCGATCCAACCGATGTTCTCTTTCTTTTCTCTTTTCTCTTGTCGTCTCTCTTTCTTAGCTCTTCTGTTCTCCTTTCTTTCTCTTCTTCTGTTTTCTTCGTACTATTTTGCAGTGATTGCGGCTCCCAAAAATAGTTAATAAAAACAGTACTGAGTACAGGGGTAGTTATGGGTTAAGCCCGCAGTGACTATCTGTGACCTCGATCCTAGGTTAGATTCACGTGGCCAGCGAGTGCGGGAATTTTCTGTACCGCTGGACCATCCATGCTGTGCGTGGCAGAATTCAGGCTGGTGGTTACCTCGCTCCACAATATGGCTGCTGGGTGCGGGCTGTGTGCATGCTCTGCAGCCTAGGCATCACGTTGCCGTGGCTGCGGGGCCTGCGTATGTCCCGCCCCTAGCCTCGAACTGGAGTGAGGTCACTATTCTACACACCCCCAGCCGAAAGAATGTCCGCGCCGCTGCAAGCATGGAATGTGGGTTACAATTATACACCACGTGTATACATGCTGGGGTTGATATATAAGGAGCGACAGCCTGATGGGGTAAGTATCCGCCTCCTGACGAAGCCCAGGTGGTGAAACGCGTTGAGGCGCGGTGGGAGGGAGCCGTAATCACTGCTGTAAGGTCTGTACGATTAACGTTGTTGATATGCATGCAATCCTGTAATCTATGTGTGAGGTCTGTAGCTGCAATTTGCGGCAAATGCTATGGTTAGTTTGTGAATTGTAGGCTGGCGACCAAAGAGCACACACCTCTTTGCCCCTGGTGGTGGGTGGGGGTGTGTGATATCCACCAGGCTGTCTAACTGATAGATTATCTGTGGGTGGGCTGGTCTATACGTTTCCTCTGACTTAGATTTTATAAGCCAGAGACTGGGGAATTTCCATCTCCCTGATATACTATCTTGGGAAGATACGGACCAGCTTAAATACAATATATATTCTAGACCATGCCCCTATTCTGCTGTGATTTGAAATTCTGGTGGATTGGGGTATAATGCGATACTTATCTTTTATATGTGCTTTGCCAGCTACATGGTGACAGAGAGACCAAGGGATACTGACACTTATTTTCTGTAATTTGTTAAATCCACTGGGATAATAAATATATAGTCAGTGCTGACCTTTTCGGTCTCTATTTGCCATCTTATATGTAAACTACCAGTAAAACTTACACGCATATAGTGACCTCTGATGCAGTATAATTGTATGCAGACCAATGATCCCTGATCAATATGATCCTTTCTATCTATGTGAGGGATTTTGTTGGCTCCAACCCATCTTCTCCCCAATGAATGGGAGTCGCAGTTGTATTTCTCCTTACCTTGCTGTGACCTATTGTCCATATATGTATTTTTAAATAATTTTGTCATCAATAAAAATGTATCTTTTAAGGAATATTAGCATCATATGTATTCTTCTTTAGGATATAAGTGGTTTCATTGCTAGATAGGTGCAATCCTGATCATAGTAAACAAAATATGTGGTATATGTGGTCACATAGTAAAGAGCATTGAGTTACAGTTAGGTCCAGAAATATTTGTACAGTGACACAATTTTCGCGAGTTGGGCTCTGCATGCCACCACATTGGATTTGAAATGAAACCTCTACAACAGAATTCAAGTGCAGATTGTAACGTTTAATTTGAAGGTTTGAACAAAAATATCTGATAGAAATTGTAGGAATTGTACACATTTCTTTACAAACACTCCACATTTTAGGAGGTCAAAAGTAATTTGACAAATAAACCAAACCCAAACAAAATATTTGTATTTTCAATATTTTGTTGCGAATCCTTTGGAGGCAATCACTGCCTTAAGTCTGGAACCCATGGACATCACCAAACGCTGGGTTTCCTCCTTCTTAATGCTTTGCCAGGCCTTTACAGCCGCAGCCTTCAGGTCTTGCTTGTTTGTGGGTCTTTCCGTCTTAAATCTGGATTTGAGCAAGTGAAATGCATGCTCAATTGGGTTAAGATCTGGTGATTGACTTGGCCATTGCAGAATGTTCCACTTTTTTGCACTCATGAACTCCTGGGTAGCTTTGGCTGTATGTTTGGGGTCATTGTCCATCTGTACTATGAAGCGCCGTCCGATCAACTTTGCGGCATTTGGCTGAATCTGGGCTGAAAGTATATCCCGGTACACTTCAGAATTCATCCGGCTACTCTTGTCTGCTGTTATGTCATCAATAAACACAAGTGACCCAGTGCCATTGAAAGCCATGCATGCCCATGCCATCACGTTGCCTCCACCATGTTTTACAGAGGATGTGGTGTGCCTTGGATCATGTGCTGTTCCCTTTCTTCTCCAAACTTTTTTCTTCCCATCATTCTGGTACTGGTTGATCTTTGTCTCATCTGTCCATAGAATACTTTTCCAGAACTGAGCTGGCTTCATGAGGTGTTTTTCAGCAAATTTAACTCTGGCCTGTCTATTTTTGGAATTGATGAATGGCTTGCATCTAGATGTGAACCCTTTGTATTTACTTTCATGGAGTCTTCTCTTTACAGTTGACTTAGAGACAGATACACCTACTTCACTGAGAGTGTTCTGGACTTCAGTTGATGTTGTGAATGGGTTCTTCTTCACCAAAGAAAGTATGCGGCGATCATCCACCACTGTTGTCATCCGTGGACACCCAGGCCTTTTTGAGTTCCCAAGCTCACCAGTCAATTCCTTTTTTCTCAGAATGTACCCGACTGTTGATTTTGCTACTCCAAGCATGTCTGCTATCTCTCTGATGGATTTTTTCTTTTTTTTCAGCCTCAGGATGTTCAGCTTCACCTCAATTGAAAGTTCCTTAGACCGCATGTTGTCTGGTCACAGCAACAGCTTCCAAATGCAAAACCACACACCTGTAATCAACCCCAGACCTTTTAACTACTTCATTGATTACAGGTTAACGAGGGAGACACCTTCAGAGTTAATTGCAGCCCTTAGAGTCCCTTGTCCAATTACTTTTGGTCCCTTGAAAAAGAGGAGGCTATGCATTACAGAGCTATGATTCCTAAACCCTTTCTCCGATTTGGATGTGAAAACTCTCATATTGCAGCTGGGAGTGTGCACTTTCAGCCCATATTATATATATAATTGTATTTCTGAACATGTTTTTGTAAGCAGCTAAAATAACAAAACTTGTGTCACTGTCCAAATATTTCTGGACCTAACTGTATCTATAGAATTCACCATTCTGAGATATGGAATTTAGAATTAAAGGGAACCTGTCACCTCTAAAAACATTATTTACCAGCAGATATTCTTTTAATCTTCAGGTAAATATAATTTAAATCAGGGCAACTTGCTGTAAGCACGAACACAGGGAGAAAATTAAGTTATATTCTCCCTCCAGCCACTCAGTTATTGTCATTGTGGTGAGCGGATACTGTCATGGCTCACTACACTGCACTTAGGAAACATATGTTTCATGCATTCACTCGTCAGAGCAAGCTGTCACTCAATGTTCTGGGTAATTACAGCATGCTCAAAATATAGTAACAGCTTTCTGCAGGTAAATAGGAGATGACTAGTGATGGGCGGATCCGAACTGTAAAGTTCAGAGTCCGTACCGAACACAATGTTCGTGCACACTATCCCAATCATGAGCTTTCCTGGGAAGCTTGTGTTACAGTTCGGGTCCAGTTTGGTCCAGGGGCTGTAAAATCAAGCACATTATTAAAAAATATTACAATTATACTTACAGGTCCCGCGACACGCCCTACAGACTATGTCTCCCAGTCGCTTCTGCTTCCAAGTCCGATCATTAACTTCCAGGGGTATTCACTGCACTGCTGTCACTCGGCAGTCTTTGACTATTTTCGGCCATGTTTGCGGTGATGTCAGGGTTCACCCGAGTCCATGGCTGCCATGGACTCGATTGATTTTTGACTGTCACTGTACGAGTCTCGCATCGGTATCACCCGGCACGGTGCACACTCTCCCAACAGTAGCAGGTCGGGTGCATGTATTTCCATGAAGCTGAGGTGCTCCTGTCAGGAGAGTGTCAGCCCGTGCCGGGTGATACCAATGCGAGACTGCATTAGTCATACGCAAGTGGAATCATATCCTCAGTTTCAGCATGCTTCTTGCCCTGTCCAGAGCAATGAAGCAAAGCTGACATTGTCTTCCCTGCTTCTCACTCTGTAGAGACGGTTGTCTTTACACAGTGATGAAGCAGAGCTGACATTGCTTTCCCTGTGGACTACATTGGGCTAAGGATTTTTTTTTTTAAATAAAGATGGAGTCTCTAATTTTTTTTTGCTTTATTTCTGATAAAAGAAATTTTGCTATGTGTTTTGCTTTTCTTTTTACTGTTTAGTAGAAATTCATGGTCCCCATGTCTAAATTGGCATGACACCATGAATTTCGGGCTTAGTAACAGCTGAGAATACAAAGCTGGTATTAACCCCTTTATTACTCAGCATGCCATGGCCATCAGGGCCGCTGGACAAGCCGGGTAAAGCAGCTGGAAATGGCGCTAAGAAACAATGCAATCAAAATACAGGGAAGCCCATTATTTTTTTTTAAATTATTTAAAAAAATAATTAAAAAATGCGTTGGCTCCCGCTGTATTTTGATCTACAGTCAGGTGAGATTCTCAGCAGCCCGCAGCCGGCCCTGGATAGGGTGCATTGTTTCTTAGCCCCATTTCCAGGTGCTTTACTCGGCTCGTCCTGTGGCCCTGATGGCGGTGGCACGCTGGGTAATAAAGGGCTTTGTATTCTCAGCTGGTACTACGCCTGAAATCCATTGTGTCACACCAAATTAGACATGGCCACCATGAATTTCTAGTAAACAGTAAAAAGAAAAACACAACACATGGAAAAAAAATTTTTTATTAGAATTAAAACAAAAAAAATGATAGACTCCATATTTATTTTTAAAAAATCCTTTGTCCGACATAGTCTACAGGGTCAGCTCTGATTCATCGCTGTGTAAAGACAAGCATTTTTACAGACTGAGAAGTAGGCTGACAGTGACAGTGACAATGAAAGTTCAATTGGTATTAACTGCACTGCTCCTCACTCAGCAGTCTTCGGCTGTTTTCAGCCATGTTCGCAGTAATGTCAGGGCTCACCCAAGTCCGTGGCTTAACCATGTACTTGGGTGAATCCTGACATCACCGTGAACACGGCCAAAAACAGCCGAAGACTGTCGAGTGATGAGCAGTGCAGTGCATACCACCGGAAGTTAATGATCGGATCAATAACCAGAAGCAGCTGGAAGACAGCAGCTGAGCGAGTTTGCAGGTCGCGTCGTGGGAGTCGTAAGTATAGTGACAATGCTTATTATCAATGTAGCACCCCTGATGTACCAGGTGCCACGAATGTGAACATGGAAACCCAAACCCCGGAATATCCATGCCAGTCAACACACCAGTACCTTGAGGCCACACACATACCCCAATTCCAGACTGGGAGACTGCCTAACAACAGGTAAAAGGGATGGGCACTGATTGGATAGTTGCCACCCAATCTGTAGGGAGAAACCCAGGAAGGGGAGGGGCCAGTGGTCAGTTGGGAAGTTGGCGGGAGGAAGTGTTTAGTCAAGTTTGAGTCAGTAGAGTTGAGTAAGAAGGAGAAGGAAGTCAGTGGAGTTAGGAATGAGGAGAGTTGAGAGTGGTAGTCGGAGCAGTGAAAGCATGAAAGTACAGAAAGAAAGGTGTAGAGAGACCTGAAGTAACAACGGAAAACTGTAACAGGAGTGAGGGACTGTGGAGTAGAGTTGAGCGCGGTTCGTGGTTCGTGGTTCTCCAGTTCGCGGCTCGAGTGATTTTTGGGCTGTTCGAGATCGAACTAGAACTCGAGCTTTTTGCTAAAAGCTCGATAGTTCTAGATACGTTCGAGAACGGTTCTAGCAGCAAAAAGCAGGGCTTTTTACAGCTACAGTGAGCAGGAGCCATCGCTGGCAGCCTGCCACAAGCTGGTAACCAAGATAAACATCGGGTATCCAAGCAAAGCGCTTTGGTTAGTAACCCGATGTTTATCTTAGTTACGTGCAGGAAGCCCACACTTTCCCGCTCAGCTCGCTCCACCCCCTCCTGCCCGCGGCATGTACACATACATACACATACACAAACACACACACACACACACACATCCACCACCCCCCCCCCGCCCGCCCGCCCGCTCGCCCGCTCGCCCGCTCGCTCGCTCGCTCGCTCGGCTTACCTGCGGTGATGAAGTCCCGCCATCCCGACCTCAGCGCTGTCACTGTCCTCCATGGCCGCCGCTTGTCACATCACCTATCGCTTCCGACCCGAGACTGACACTGGCGGTGACGTCACGGACCTCTCGCGATACTTGATGTGAAGGCGCCGGTCATTGACCTCAGTGACAGGGGCTGTCAGTGTGCTGGAGATCAGCGCAGGTAATGTACCTCACTGACAGCAGCACTTGTCACCCCCCTGCAGTGACCTGGGCTGACCCATTGATGTTAGCTCAGGTCACTGCACTGCTCTCCCAGCCAATGGGGAACATCCTGCTCTTCATTGACTGGGACAGTGTGCATCGTCATGGCAACCCCTTGGATTACACCAGACCTGGATTTGTTTTTCAATCTAATAAATTGGTTAAAGAGGGAATGTTTTGGGGAGTGTTTTTTCAAATAAAAATGTGTTTGTCGTCTATTTTTTTTTTATTACTGACTGGGTTGGTGATGTCGGGTATCTGATAGACGCCTGACCTCACCAACCCCAGGGCTTGATGCCAGGTGACATTACACATCTGGTATTAACCCCAAATATTACCCCGTTTGCCACCGCACCAGGGCGCGGGATGAGCTGGGGCGAAGCACCAGGATTGGCGCATCTAATGGATGCGCCACTTCTGGGGCGGCTGCGGCCTGCTATTTTTAGGCTGGGGAGATTCCAATAACCATGGACCTCCCTAGTCTGAGAATATCAGGCCCCAGCTGTCTGCTTTACCTTGGCTGGTGATCCAATTTTGGGGGACCCCTACGTGTTTTTTTTTTAAATTATTTATTTAATTTAAAATAACAGCGTGGGGTGCCCTCAGTTTTGGATTACCAGCCAAGGTGAGGTTGCCAGCTGTGGTCTGCAGGCTGCAGCCGTCTGCTTTACCCTAGCTGGCTACAAAACTAGGGGGAACCCTATGTCATTTTTTTTTTCATTTTTTTGGCTAAATACAAAGCTAAGCACCCCTTAGTGCCACATGAAAGGTACCAAAGGGTGTTCCACTTTTTCTCCATTTTTTTCTCCACTTTCTCTCCACTTTTTCTCCACTTTTTTTCCATTTTTTTCTCCACTTATTCTCCACTTTTTCTCCTCTTATTCTCCACTTTTTCTCCACTTTTTCTCCACTTTTTCTCCTCTTATTCTCCACTTTTTCTCCACTTTTTCTCCACTTTTTCTCCATTTTTTTCTCCACTTTCTCCACTTTTTCTCCACTTTTTTCTCCACTTTTTCTCCTCTTAATCTCCACTTTTTCTCCACGTTTTCTCCACGTTTTCTCCACTTTTTTCTCCACTTTTTCTCCTCTTATGCTCCACTTTTTCTCCACTTTTTCTCCACTTTTTCTCCTCTTAATCTCCACTTTTTCTCCACTTTTTCTCCACTTTTTCTCCACTTTTTCTCCACTTTTTTCTCCACTTTTTCTCCACTTTTTCTCCTCTTATGCTCCACTTTTTCTCCACTTTTTCTCCACTTTTTCTCCACTTTTTCTCCTCTTATGCTCCACTTTTTCTCCACTTTTTCTCCACTTTTTCTCCTCTTATGCTCCACTTTTTCTCCACTTTTTCTCCACTTTTTTCCCCACTTTTTCTCCTCTTATGCTCCACTTTTTCTCCACTTTTTCTCCACTTTTTCTCCTCTTATGCTCCACTTTTTCTCCACTTTTTCTCCACTTTTTCTCCATTTTTTTCTCCACTTATTCTCCACTTTTTCTCCTCTTATTCTCCACTTTTTCTCCACTTTTTCTCCACTTTTTCTCCTCTTATTCTCCACTTTTTCTCCACTTTTTCTCCACTTTTTCTCCATTTTTTTCTCCACTTTCTCCACTTTTTCTCCACTTTTTTCTCCACTTTTTCTCCTCTTATGCTCCACTTTTTCTCCTGTTAATCTCCACTTTTTCTCCACTTTTTCTCCACTTTTTCTCCACTTTTTTCTCCACTTTTTCTCCTCTTATGCTCCACTTTTTCTCCACTTTTTCTCCACTTTTTCTCCACTTTTTCTCCACTTTTTCTCCTCTTAATCTCCACTTTTTCTCCTCTTATGCTCCACTTTTTCTCCACTTTTTCTCCACTTTTTCTCCACGTTTTCTCCACTTTTTTCTCCACTTTTTCTCCTCTTATGCTCCACTTTTTCTCCACTTTTTCTCCACTTTTTCTCCACTTTTTCTCCACTTTTTCTCCACTTTTTCTCCACTTTTTCTCCACGTTTTCTCCACTTTTTTCTCCACTTTTTTCTCCACTTTTTCTCCTCTTATGCTCCACTTTTTCTCCACTTTTTCTCCACTTTTTCTCCACTTTTTCTCCACTTTTTCTCCTCTTAATCTCCACTTTTTCTCCTCTTATGCTCCACTTTTTCTCCACTTTTTCTCCACTTTTTCTCCACGTTTTCTCCACTTTTTTCTCCACTTTTTCTCCTCTTATGCTCCACTTTTTCTCCACTTTTTCTCCACTTTTTCTCCACTTTTTCTCCACGTTTTCTCCACTTTTTCTCCACTTTTTTCTCCACTTTTTCTCCTCTTATGCTCCACTTTTTCTCCACTTTTTCTCCACTTTTTCTCCTCTTAATCTCCACTTTTTCTCCACTTTTTCTCCACTTTTTCTCCACTTTTTCTCCACTTTTTTCTCCACTTTTTCTCCACTTTTTCTCCTCTTATGCTCCACTTTTTCTCCACTTTTTCTCCACTTTTTCTCCACGTTTTCTCCACGTTTTCTCCACTTTTTTCTCCACTTTTTCTCCTCTTATGCTCCACTTTTTCTCCACTTTTTCTCCACTTTTTCTCCTCTTAATCTCCACTTTTTCTCCACTTTTTCTCCACTTTTTCTCCACTTTTTTCTCCACTTTTTCTCCACTTTTTCTCCTCTTATGCTCCACTTTTTCTCCACTTTTTCTCCACTTTTTCTCCTCTTATGCTCCACTTTTTCTCCACTTTTTCTCCACTTTTTTCTCCACTTTTTCTCCTCTTATGCTCCACTTTTTCTCCACTTTTTCTCCACTTTTTTCTCCACTTTTTCTCCTCTTATGCTCCACTTTTTCTCCACTTTTTCTCCACTTATGCTCCACTTTTTCTCCACTTTTTCTCCACTTTTTTCTCCACTTTTTCTCCTCTTAATCTCCACTTTTTCTCCACTTTTTCTCCACTTTTTCTCCTCTTAATCTCCACTTTTTCTCCTCTTATGCTCCACTTTTTCTCCACTTTTTCTCCACTTTTTCTCCACGTTTTCTCCACTTTTTTCTCCACTTTTTCTCCTCTTATGCTCCACTTTTTCTCCACTTTTTCTCCACTTTTTCTCCACGTTTTCTCCACTTTTTCTCCACTTTTTCTCCACTTTTTCTCCTCTTAATCTCCACTTTTTCTCCACTTTTTCTCCACTTTTTCTCCACTTTTTCTCCACTTTTTCTCCACTTTTTTCTCCACTTTTTCTCCACTTTTTCTCCTCTTATGCTCCACTTTTTCTCCACTTTTTCTCCACTTTTTCTCCACGTTTTCTCCACGTTTTCTCCACTTTTTTCTCCACTTTTTCTCCTCTTATGCTCCACTTTTTCTCCACTTTTTCTCCACTTTTTCTCCTCTTAATCTCCACTTTTTCTCCACTTTTTCTCCACTTTTTCTCCACTTTTTCTCCACTTTTTTCTCCACTTTTTCTCCACTTTTTCTCCTCTTATGCTCCACTTTTTCTCCACTTTTTCTCCACTTTTTCTCCACTTTTTCTCCTCTTATGCTCCACTTTTTCTCCACTTTTTCTCCTCTTATGCTCCACTTTTTCTCCACTTTTTCTCCACTTTTTTCTCTACTTTTTCTCCTCTTATGCTCCACTTTTTCTCCACTTTTTCTCCACTTTTTCTCCTCTTATGCTCCACTTTTTCTCCACTTTTTCTCCACTTTTTCTCCACTTATGCTCCACTTTTTCTCCACTTTTTCTCCACTTTTTTCTCCACTTTTTCTCCTCTTAATCTCCACTTTTTCTCCACTTTTTCTCCACTTTTTCTCCACTTTTTCTCCACTTTTTCTCCACTTTTTTCTCCACTTTTTTCTCCACTTTTTCTCCACTTTTTCTCCTCTTATGTTCCACTTATTCTCCACTTTTTCTCCACTTTTTCTCTACTTTTTCTATGGTCGGTCTACCCATTAGCTCTGCCATGCATAGTGTAGCTCTACACCTACTGCACATGTTACTTTATGATTGACATCTCTTTCGTACCAGAGCTGTCTAAGTCTACTCTGACCCCATATTTGTCATTACTATATTGTCCTTGTACTGTATTATGACATTTGTATCATGTGTTTCATTTCTTGCTGTGTTGCAATTTTTTTGCTGCATCCCAATTGTACCTCTACATTGTTCGAGTTTATGTTATTGTTCTCTCACTCTTATGTGATACTGATTATTGTCATTTTTCATGATTACATGCAGATAAGTCCAATCTGACGAAGGCTCAGGCCGAAACGTCATTTGTAACTTGTTTTGGACAAAAACATATATGCTTATGAAAAAAAAATTTTCTTAATACGGACCAATAAAGAGTGATTTTGCATTACTATCCGTTGTGACTTACTGACTTAGTCTGGGAGATATAGAGTGCCGAGGTTACTCACTAATTTTATCTATTATTACCTCTGAGCACCTATATACCAGTGAGCAGAGCTTCCTCTACAGTAGTTCTCCTGATTAGGCATGCCCTTACCTCATGAGCAGGGCATTGCAGCTTTGGTAGCAACCATTACGACATGGACTCTGCTGCTGTGGACCCGGGGAGAGTGAGTGCAGATTCATTGCACCCACACTCCTCACATGAAGGGTCCGCACTCCTAGAAAATGGGGAATACGTTCCCTGAGTGTCTCCCCCCCATATTCTAGACGGTCCAGAGTCGTCGTGGGACCCCTTTATTTTTTTTCTTACAATAAATTGGTGAAAGAGGAAATGTTTTGGGGACTGTTTTTTCAAATAAATTTCTTTTGTCGATTTTTTATTTTTGTTAGTACTGACAGTTTATGATGTTGGGTATCTAATAGACGCCATGACATCACAAACTGCTGGGCTTGATCTCAGGTGACTTTACAGCTAGTATCAACCCGATTTATTACCCCGTTTGCCACTGCACAGGGCACGGGATGAGCTGGGGTGAAGCGCCAGGATTGGCGCATCTAGTGGATGCGCCACGTCTGGGGTGCCTGCGGCCTGCTATTTTTAGGCTGTGAAGGCCCAATAACTATGGACCTTCCCACCCTGAGAATACCAGACCACAGCTGTCCGCTTTACCTTGGCTGGTGATCCAATTTGGGGGGTCCCCTACTTTTATTGTGTAATTATTAATATTTATAAAATAATTATAAAAAAGAGCCTGAGGGGACCTCCACATTGGATCCCCAACCACGGTAAAGCTGCCAGCTGTGGTTTTCAGGCTACAGCCGTCTGCTTTACCCTAGCTGGCTATCAAAAATGGGGGGACCCAACGTAATTTTTTTTTTTTAACTATTTTTTAAATAGAAAAAATTAATGGGCTTCCCTGTATTTTGATTGCCAACCAAGGTAACGGCAGGCAGATGGGGGTGGCAACCCATAGCTGTCTGCTTTATCTGCGCTGAGAATCAAAAATACCGCGGAGCGCTACGTCATTTTTTTAAAGATTTATTTTTACAGCACTGTGATGTCCAGCAATCAAAATACAGGGAAGCCCATTTTATTTTTAGTTATTTAAATAAATAATTAAAAAAAATATATGTTAGCTCCCACTGCATTTTTTGTATTGCTAGCTAAGGGTAATCCAAGCAGCTACTGGCTGCTAACCCCCACTGCTTGGTGTTACCTTCACTGGCAATGGAAAATCCAGGGAAGCATTTTTTTTTTTTTTGCTAAAAAGCTACAAAAAAAGGACGTGAGCTTCGCCATATTTTTGTATGCTAGCCAGGTATAGCAGGCAGGTGCTGGAAGAGTTGGATACAGCGCCAGAAGATGGCGCTTCTATGAAAATGCCATTTTCTGAGGTGGCTGCAGACTGCAATTCGCAGCAGTGGGGCCCAGAAAGCTCAGGCCAACCGGTGGTGCGGATTCCAATCCCAGCTGCCTAGTTGTACCTGGCTGGACACAAAAATGGGGCAAAGCCTACGTCATTTGTTTTCTAATTATTTCATGAAATTCATGAAATAATAAAAAAAGGGCTTCCCTTTATTTTTGGTTCCCAGCCGGGTACAAATAGGCAACTGGGGGTTGTGGGCAGCCGTACCTGCCTGCTGTACCTGGCTAGCATACAAAAATATGGCGAAGCCACATAATTTTTTCAGGGGGCAAAAAACTTCTGCATACAGTCCTGGATGGAGTATGCTGAGCCTTGTAGTTCTGCAGCTGCTGTCTGTCTGTATGGAGAAGAGCAGACAGCAGCTGCAGAACTACAAGGCTCAGCATACTCCATCCAGGACTGTATGCAGAAGTTTTTTGCCCACCAAAAAAATGACGTGGGCTTCGCCATATTTTTGTATGCTAGCCAGGTACAGCTGGCAGCCACGGGCTGCCTCCAACCCCCAGTTGCCTATTTGTACCCGGCTGGGAACCAAAAATATAGGGAAGCCCGTTTTTTTTAATTATTTCACTTATTTCATGAAATAATTAAAAAACAAATGACGTGGGCTTCGCCCTATTTTTGTGTCCAGCCGGGTACAACTAGGCAGCTGGGGATTAGAATCCGCAGCACAGGTTAGCCCGAGGTTTGTGGGCGCCTCTGCTGCGGATTTCAGTCCGCAGCCGTCCCAGAAAATGGCGCTCTCATAGAAGCGCCATCATCTGGCGCTGTATCCAACTCTTCCAACAGCCCTGGAGCCGGGTGGCTTGTTGGGTAATCATGAGTTAATACTGGCTTTGTTTTACCAGCCAGTATTAAGCCAGAGATTCTTAATGTCAGGCACGTTTGACCCGGCCATTAAGAATCTCCAATAAAGGGTTAAAAAAAGACACCACACAGAGAAAAAATACTTTAATAGAAATAAATGCACAGACACATTAGAGACTCCATCTTTATTACCCCTGTCAGCCCTCCACGATCCTGCTCTTCTGTCTTCTTTCTTTCTAGTGTAGTAGTAGTGACGATTGTAGTGAGGGGCATCACTTGGGGCTGGGGAACCTCCATCCTAACTACAATGCTCACTACAATCGGGAAGCAGCGTGCAGCCTTCACTCCGTGAGTGATCACTGCTGGCTGCTAGCGGTAACGCTGACAGACGCGTTACCATAGCAACGGTGCTCCCGGAGCCGCGGTTAGCGGTGACGTCACCGCTAACTGCGTTGCTATGGCAACGGTGATCTCCGTTAATGACCGGCTGTGTCAGCCGGTCCCTAACGGAACGGGGAGTCGACCGTGTGCTAGAGCATGTCGCCGGTACACGGCGATACACATATGTGCACCGTGTACCGGAGAGATGCACTCGCAGGTCCTACATGACGTGTCATAGTCATGTGACCAGTCTGTAGCCAATGAGATAATAGCCACGTGACTGGTCACATGGCTATTTTGACGTCACGATAGGTCCTGCTTCTCTGCTGGCAGTGCAGGTCACCGGGAGGATTCAGCGATCATCGGATGGAATAGCGGCAGGAGACAGAGTGCAGAAGGGATCGCGAGGACCGGTAAGTGTTATGGCAATGTTTATTAACTGTTTGTGTACATTTATAATGCATTTTTATGTGTTTGTGATTGCCTCCCATTCTAGCCTATACGTTCGAGTTCGGTTCGTCGAACGTTCGACGAACCGAACTCGAACGGGACCCCCGTTCGGCGAACCGGCCTCGAGCCGAACCGGGACCGGTTCGCTCATCTCTACTGTGGAGTAAGGAACCAGGACTCCAGGGACCGTGGGTTACCTGTGGAAGTGGAATACTCCAGGAACCGCGAGGCGCCTGTGGAAGTCTGGAACCTAGGCAAACAGGACTCAGCACGAGGCAGAGTGCAGACTCTAGGACAGCGGGACACTTTATAGTCAACTGTTAAATCTGCCAGGAGAGAAGATCTCCAGGGTCCATTGCCAACCAAAGAGTCTGAAGCATAAGCAGCAAAGAGGGGACCGGAGATTGAACCCATTAAATAGTCCAGGCTGCCTGCAATAGGACCAAGACAGAAACGGAGGGGTTCCCAAGAAGCTCTAGGCTACGGGAGACCAATACAAATGAGTGTGCATGGAGGACAGCTACCCCAGGTCACAACTGGCACAGAGAACAAAGGGAGCAGGAACACCTGAAACTGGCACCAGCGGGTCCAAGCGCTGAGACAAAGTAAAGACAAGGTAAGTTAAAACTGCAATACTGGTGTGGACTGTTTCCTTATCGCCTCTGTACATTCACACTGACTGTTCCCCACTATAACCCCCATTATCCACTGCTGGGGCCTAGCTATGCTTGCAGAGGGCCCAAAACACCTAAGTTGCATTACTCCACCAGCGCCAGCAGAACCCTGCAGCGGCGGCTTCAATAACCTGGCCGCATACCGCAAGTGGTGTAGTCGAAAAACTCTATTTTTATTTCTCCCTTTTATTTTTATCCCTTTTTATTCGGTCCAACCTCCAGGGTCACGAAATCGGGTATCGGCCATGACCACGACTGTCTCCCACAGTGTGCACCACGCGCATGGGACCGAGTACCCCACAGCCCTGGGGCTTCACACCCCCAAACTTTTCCCCCCTTGGTTAATTCCAGCATGTCTGCGGGCTGCAAAAATGACAAGGTAATTTTGTTTTTTAAATTTTGTAAACATTAAACATTTCAGCATATGAACATTCATCCCATGCAAGGGAGACATTTCCTTGAACCGTTGAAAACTTGAGCACTCCCCTTGTCACCCACCACCCAAAGGTCCTGGTCCCAAAACCCTCTAGGAGGAAGGTCACTAGTTTCCATGGTGACAAGGTCTCGGCCGACTCTACCGCAGACCTTTCCTGCAACCATCCTCACCTTGCTGGCGGTGTCAATTAGGGTCCTTTGGTGAGGTAGTACTCTGGTATTGGCACAACCAGTCCTGTGACTGTGGTCCACGTTTTATAAAACCTGTGAATCAAACTTTTATGTAATCATTATACAACATTTTTATAACAAATAAACAAACTGGGTAGCCTGGTTCAGCTACCACACACTTTAATACTGGGATCTAGAATTTGGGAAGGAGGTGGGGACTGGTACCACTGCAGTGCCCTCCATTGGACACACTTTCACATCCAGGGCATACCAGCCGAGCTCCCCATGATGCCGGGTGTAAGTGACCCCTGTCACCTGGGTGCAACTCCCAGCCAGGGTGTCCCTTCTAAAGGTGGGCCATCATATCTCGCCAGGTAACAAAGACACCAACTTGCAACCCCAGCTCAGTGATTAAGCCCCACCCCTTCTTCTGATTAAACTCATCCACCACACCATGGTGACGAAGTCAAGTCTTTCCAACCAGCCCGCCGCAGAATCTCCTTTTCATGGAGGTTGCGGGCCCGCACCTGCACCTTCTGTGCTTCCTGCTCCTCCTGCTCCGAGGCCATCTGGTGAACCATGGCCCTGCATGCCGCGCAGAGCTCCTCCGAGATGGCGGTGTTCAGCTTGGAGGCCTGGACCACTGTGGGGGCTGTTCAAATTTTTCCCCACTCCAGGTTGGACTGGCATGCCTCTGGGTACTCCACTGCTGGTTCAGGAGGCGGTATGGCCAGTTCCGTGGCCGGGAATCGGAGCAGTGCAACCTGGTCAAGTGGAGCTACCAAGGACCAGATGGCTTGGGCCTTCTCCTCTGGAGAAGGGGATATGGCCGGGTTCAATCTTGCTGGGAAAGGGACTGGTAACGCCTTTGGGTCAGCGACCGGAGTTGGCACAGATTCCGCTGACAGGAATGGAAGCGGTGCAGCCTCGACATCGGCCGGGTACGGTGGCGATGGAATGGCCCGGTCAGCGACTTAGGATTGAGGTGGTTTCGCAGCCCGGTCGGCTGCCTGGGATGGCACGGGTTCCGCTACCGGGGGAGCCGATGGGGCCAGGGAGGTTTTTGTTCCTACCTGCTCCTGGCACCGCTCCTCATGCAAGGCCCGCTTTTCTTGGGCCCACACTGCCGCTACCATCCTCCGCATCTCATCTCTCAATTTGGTCATTTGGCAAAGGAACTGGACCCACATCCGGATGCAGAGTAGGCCCAGCTCTTCCTCCAGCCAGGCAGCAGTCCCCACTTCTGGACGGTCAAGTGCTCTGTCCCCTGGGGCAGCCAAGTTGTCGCTCTGCTTTCCGGAAACTTTCTGCAGCAGGATTCCGGTGTCCCTGCATTGGTTTTGTTTTACATGGTTCATGCACTCCCAGGAAGCGGGGTCTCTGGCTTTGTGCCCTTTGCGCCTTTTGGCGCAGTTATTTTTAAAGTCCAAAATGGCGGCAATTTTTCAAGTTTTAGTCACAGTTCCATTTGTAAGGCATGCTTGTCACCCGGTTTTACAGGTCTAGTCAGAATCCTTCCGACTACGCCAAGTTCGGGGTGTGATGCCCCAGGGCTGTGGGGTACTCGGTCCCTGGCGCGTGGTCCACGCGCAGTGTGGGGGACAGTCATGGTCGTGGCCGATGCCCAGTTCCATGACCCTGGGGGTCAGTCTGAATAAAACGGGGTAAAAATAAAAGAAATGGGAGAAATAAAAATTAAGAGTTTTTCGACTACGCCACTTGCGGTATGTG
Source organism: Anomaloglossus baeobatrachus (assembly GCF_048569485.1). Taxonomy (NCBI): domain Eukaryota; kingdom Metazoa; phylum Chordata; class Amphibia; order Anura; family Aromobatidae; genus Anomaloglossus; species Anomaloglossus baeobatrachus. Next base: position 92,456,821 of record NC_134363.1, on the reverse strand, counting down.
GCCAAGTTATTGAAGCCGCTGCTGCAGGGTTCTGATGGGGCTGGTGGAGTAATGCAGCTTAGGTCTTTTGGGCCCTTCGCAAGCAAGGCTAGGCAGTGGATGATTCTGGCATTTAGGTTTCCACGTTCACATTTGTGGCACCTGGTACCTCAGGGGTGCTACATTAACTATATTCTTTATTTTACAGCCCCCCTCTCCCAATCCCATAACTGTAAAGTCAAAGGTCAGTGTTCGGAGGCAAGCTCGTGTTATCTCAGAACCTGAACTCGAACTTTACATAAAGCTCAGATGAGTCTCCCGATGCTGAACATCGGAGATTTTGCCCATCACTAGAGATGACAAGTATCCTTTAGCAAGAAATTCCACTAAAAATCAGCATGATATTATCACAGATTTATAGATGTCTTGTCATACCTTCTAAAATTTCCCATTTGCAGGACACACTTCTGACTTTTCCTTTGTTTATTCTTTCTGTTCATCAACATTTACTGTAACACCAGAGTTATGGATCAAGGTCTGTGCAAACCTAATGACAGAAACATATCATGTGTCAAAGTAGTAGTGTTTGAAGTTAGTCGGGTAAAATTGAATTCTACTCGAATTTTCCAAAAATGTATTTATCCTAGTATAGAAATCGTTTATAATTCGCTTTGTGCGATTTTAGCTATGCAGCCAGGGCCTTAAATGGTAAGAAAAAAGACAAGAAAAAAAATAACAATACTCACCTCATGGCTCACCTTGTTTTCACCTGAAATGAGAAAAGAAGAGTAGAAGATGATGAGCGGAGGACCATATGGCAGGCAGCGAGCAGTAAAGTGGATGGAGATGTGACCAGGGAGATTATTATTATTATTATTATTATTATTATTTGTAACCTTACATTTATTATTCTCTGGGGAGACCCCACAGCATAATAAGGATTTGCAGACAATAACTTTGCTGATAATCAAATTTACTGGGAAAATTCAAATTCAAATTCTTTAAGAGTATGTTTTTTACATTACAGGTAGTTATTTTAACGAAAGATAATAATTGATATTTCATCCACTTTAACTTCTTTAGCCCCTTTACCACCCAACCTGTTTTCACCTTCATGTCCCGGCCAATTTTTTCAATTCTGACTAGTGTTGAGTGAGTAGTTAACTATTCGTACTCACTATGCTGTTAGCGAGTACTGTCCGCTACTCGGATATTCGTTACGAGTAGCAAGCACAATGTAAGTCAATGGGAAATACTCGCTAAGGTAGCGAGTAACCAAAAAGCTATACTTTTTGTACGACTAGAAAATAGTACGGCTTTCGGGTTACTCGCTATTTAGCGAGAAATTTTCCATTGACTTACATTGCATTCATAACGAATAGCGAGTACAAATAGTTAACTACTCGCTCAACACTAATTCTGACCAGTGTGATTCCGAGACTGTTTTTTGTGACATATTGGACTTCATGATAGTAGTAAATTTAGGATGATATTTTTTGCGTTTAAAATCAGAAATTTGGCTAAAATTTTGAAAATGTTGCAATTTTCAATTATTTAATTTTTATTCTACTTTACATCAGCACAATTTTTCAAACATAATTTTTTTGTTAAGACGTTATACGGGTTCAAAACATATCAGCAATTTCTCATTTTTACAACAGAATTTACAAAACCATTTTTTAGCAACTGCATCACATTTTAAGTGACTTTGAGAGACCTAGGTGAAAGAAAATACCCAAAAATGACACCATTCTAAAAACTGCATCCCTCAAAGTACTCAAAATCACACCGAGGACGTCTATTAACCCTTTAGGTGCTTCACAGGAACTAAAGCAATCTTCAATGAAAAAATAAAAATGTTACTTTTTCCCGCAAAAATTTTACTTTAGCCAAAAGATTTTGCATTTTCACATGGGCATCAAGAGAAAATGCACCATATAATTTGTTGTGCAATTTCTCCTGAGTAAACTGATACCTCATATGTGGTGGAAATCTACCGCTTGGGAGCATGGCAGGGTTAGGAAGGGAAGCAGCAGTATTTGAATTTTTGAGTGCAACATTGTCTGGAATAGATAGCGGACGCCATGTCATGTTTAGAGAGCATCTGATGTGCCTATACAGTAGAGCTACCCCACAAGTGACCCCAATTTGGAAATTAGACCCCTCAAGAAATTTATGTAGATGTTTGTTGAGCACCTTGAACCCCCAGATACTTCAAAGAAATTCATAACATTGAGCCATGAAAATAAACAAATATATATTTACCACAAAAATGTTTCTTTAACCCAACATCTTTTATTTTCACAAGGGTAGCAGGAAATAATGCACAGTACAGTTTGTTGTGCAATTTCTCCTAAGTACACTGATGCCCCACATGTAGTAGAACTCAACTGTTTTGGTGCAAGGAAGGGCTGGGAATGGAAGGAGTGGCATTTGAATTTTAGTGAGCAAAATTGTCTTGAATAGATAGCGGACACCATGTCGAATTTAGGGACCTTCTGATGTGTCTGCACAGTGGAGCTCCCCCACTAGTGAAAACATTTTTTAAACTAGACCCCACAAAGAATTTACAAGTGCTTCTCAATAAATTAAAATATCATCAAAAAGTTAATTTGTTTCAGTTATTCAATACAAAAAGTGAAACACATACTGTATATTATATAGAGTCATTATATACAGAGTGATCTACTTCAAGTTTTTATTTCTGTTAATGTCAATAATTATGGCTTACAGCTAATAAAAACCCAAAAGTCATTATCTCAGAAAATTACAATAATTACACAAAACACCTGCAAAGGCTTGCTAAGCATTTAAAATGGTCCCTTAGTGTGGTTCAGTAGGCTACACAATCATGGGAAAGGCTGCTGACTTGACAGATGTCCAAAAGGCAGTCTTTGGAACACTCCACAAGGAGGGTAAGGCACAAAAGCCACAATGTTGATGATTATCGCTTAAAGCTAATGAAAACCAAAAGTCATTATCTTAAAAAATTAGAATATTTTATAAGACGAACTGAAAAATTATTTTTCGCTCAGAAATGTTGGCCTACTGAAAAGTATGTATAGTAATTGCACTCAATACTTGGTCGGGCTCCTTTTGTATAAATTACTACATCAATACGATGTGGCATGGAAGCGATCAGCCTGTGGCACTGCTGAGGTGTTATGGAAGCCCAGGTTGCTTTGATAGCAGCCTTCAGTTTATCTGCATTGTTGGGGCTAGTGTCTCTCATCGTCCTCTTGATAATACTTCATAGATTCTTTATGGGGTTTAGGTCAGGCGAGTTTGCTGGCCAATCAAGCACAGTGATACTGTGGTTATTAAACCAGGTATTGGTACTTTGGCGGTATGGACAGTTGCCAAGTCCTGCTGGAAAATGAAATTTTCATCTCCAAAAAGCTTGTCAGCAGAGTGAAGCATGAAGTGCTTTAAAATTTCCTGTTAGACGGCTGCGCTGACTTTGGTCTTGATAAGACACAGTGGACCTACAGCAATAGATGACATGGCTCCCCAAACCATCACTGATTGTGGAAACTTCACACTAGATCTCAAGCTGCTTGGATTGTTTGCCTCTCCACTCTTCCTCTAGACTCTGGAACCTTGATTTCCAAATTAAATGCAAAATTTACTTTTATCTCTAAACACCTTGGACCACTGAGCAACAGTCCAGTTCTTTTTCTCCTTGGTCCAGGTAAGACGCTTCTGGCATTGTCTATTGGTCATGAGTGGTTTAGCATAAGGAATGCGACAGTTGTAGCCCATGTCCTAGATACATCTGTATGTGGTGGCTCTTGAAGCACTTGAAGCACTTAACAATCCTAACAAGGCTGCGGTTATCCCAGTTGCTTGTACACCTTTTTCTTCGACACATTTTCCTTCCACTCAACTTTCCATTTATATGCTTGGATATAGCACAGTTTAAACAGCTAGCTTCTTTAGCAATGACCTTTTGTGCCTTACCCTCCCTGTGTAGTGTGTCAGTGACAGCCTTCTGAATATCTGTCAAGCCAGCAGTCTTACCCATGATTGTGTAGACTACTGAACCTGAGTAAGGTGTCCTTTTAAATGCTTTGGAAGCCTTTGCATGTGTTTTGTGTTAATTATTCTAATTTTCTGAGATAATGACCTTTGGGTTTTCATTGGCTGTAAGCCATAATTATCAGCATTATTAGAAATAAACATTTGAAATAGATCACTGTTTGCAATTACTCTATATAATGTATGTGTTTCACCTGTTACATTAACTAACTGAAATAAATTAACTTTTTGATAATATTCTAATTTATTGAGAAGCACTTGAATCTATATGTTTGTTGAGCACCTTAAATCCCCATATGCTTCAAATAATTTTATTTTATATTTTATTTTTTAGCCATGAAAATGAAAATATACATTTTTAAATACAAAAATGTTGCTTTAACCACAAATTTTTAAAAGTCACAAGAATAACATGAGATAATGGACTATATATTTTGTTGTGCAATTTCTCCTGAGTACGCCAATACGCCATATGTGCATATGTGATCAGAAACTACTTTTGAGTCAAAGTACAAAGTAAAGAAGGGAACGAAAGCCATATTTGAGTTAAGATTTACTGTAGCTGGAATGGTTGCGGGTACCATGTCAACATATATCTCCCACAAGTAACCTTATTTTACCAACTGCACCCCTCAGTGAATTCATCCAAGTTGTGCAGTGAGCATATTGACGCTACAGGTGTGTTACAAAATTTTATACTATTAGACAGTGAACAAAAAATAATTACATTTCACCACTAAAATGTTATTTCAACCCCAGATTTCCAATTTTCAGAAGGGGAATAAATAAAAAAGGCCCCCATAATGTGTTACACAATTTCTCCTGAACGTGGTAATATCCCACTGTTTGGTTGTACCACAGGGCTTGGGATTGAAGGCGCCAATTGTTTTTTGGAGCACAGATTTTCCTAGAATAGTTTGCAGACTTAATTTGCAGAGCTCCTACGTGCCAGAACAGAAAAAAAAATCCCTTCAAGTGACTAAGTTTTGGAAATTACACCCTTTTGGAAATTCATCTTTGGGTGTAGTGAAACTTTAGTCTCTGGGAAATACCAATGGTGTCAAACGCAGAGAATGTTGCAGAGTTAAAAACTGCTAACAAGTCCATATTGTGCCCAATACATTGTCGTGCCCATACATTGTGCCCAGCTCATGCTTCTAGAAACCTGCACCCCATACATTTACGCCTACTCTCCTTATTACAATAATGCCAAACGTTGGACATTATCTTTGGTTTATATAAGGATAAGGCTGCACATCAAACTTAGATAATAGTATAATGCCTCAAGCATATGGAAAAATATTGGAAAATACAATGAAAAATGCTACTTGCTAATTTGAACATGTGAATAATGAATTGCATACCTGCCATGAATATTAGGAAAAAGGAGATATTTAGCAATCGCATTGATCAATGTAACTGAGCCCCAAAACCTCGTCAAGGTATATCTCTATATTGGGGTCCCTAGCTCTGTGACCCTAACTGTGTGTCATCTCATTGCAATTAAAAACTGCTGTGGGTGGAGAGGGGTAACTAAGGACTTTCTTATATAGGAGATGGAAAAAACATGGCCGAAAGGAGCGGAGCTGTGTTCACATTCAGAAAAAAACTACATATAACTGAATAGGATAACTGAAGTGAGCACTAATATATATATTATGAGTGCAAGTCAAAAAATACATACTATAAAAGGTTCCTTTTATAGAATATGTCTTTTTTGGCTTGCACTCATAATATATATATTAGTGTTCACTTCAGTTATCCTATTCAGTTATATGTAGTTTTTTTCTGAATGTGAACACAGCTCCGCCCCTTTCGGCCATGTTTTTTCTATCTCCTATATAAGAAAGTCCTTAGTTACCCCTCTCCACCCACAGCAGTTTTTAATTGCAATGAGATGACACACAGTTAGGGTCACAGAGCTAGGGACCCCAATATAGACACATACCTTGACGAGGTTTTGGGGCTCAGCTACATTGATCAATGCGATTGCTAAATATCTCCTTTTTCCTAATATTCATGGCAGGTATGCAATTCATTATTCACATGTTCAAATTAGCAAGTAGCATTTTTCATTGTATTTTCCAATTTTTTTCCATATGCTTGAGGCATTATGCTATTATCTAAGTTTGATGTGCAGCCTTATCCTTATATAGTATGTATTTTTTGGCTTGCACTCATAATATATATATTAGTGCTCACTTCAGTTATCCTATTCAATTATCTTTGGTTTAGGCACATTGTGGCTCAGAAGAGAGGGGGCATTTGGATTTGGGAGTGCAGATTTTGTAAGGTTATTTTTTGAGGAGAGAGCCATAGCATTTTTTTCACAGCTTTTCTACTACTAGTATTGTGGAAACCCCCTATATTTTTTTAACAGATGATGGACTTGTGTTTTTGTTGGTTGAGTTCAATGCTATTTGGTGGCAATTTGAGTATAGAACGTTTTGGATAAGTCCATATTTATCCTGTTCTCTATGCTGAGCACTTACAGTTGAAACTAGTATCTAAAAAGACACATATGCATGCTTTTCTCACTATCCAGCATGAAATTAGAATAAACCTTTGCTGTTTTAGGTCAATTAGTATTACCAAAATTATTTATATTTGCAAAATGTCAGTATACTGAGAGAGAGAATGTTTTAAGGCATTTTTATTAGTTTCTTAAATGTCAAAAGTTTACATACACTAAAGGCTCATTTACACACACACAACGATATCGCTAATGAGATATCGTCAGGGTCTCGGTGTTGGTGACGCACATCCGGCCTCATTAGCAATGTCATTGTGTGTGACACCTTTTTGTGATCAGTAATGATCACAAAAAGGTGTCAAATTGTTCGTCATGTACACGTCATTCATTTTTAAAAAATTGTTCCTCGTTTGGAACGCAGGTTGTTTGTTGTTCCTGCGGCAGCACACATCGCTATGTGTGACACTGCAGGAACGAGGAACAACATCTTACCTGCATCCGCCGGCAATGAGGAAGGAAGGAGGTGGGCGGGATGTTTCGACTGCTCATATCCGCCCCTCCGCTTCTATTGGGCGCCGCTTAGTGACGCCGCTGTGACGCCGAACGAACCTCCCCCTTAAAGGAGAGATTGTTCGGCGGCCACAGTGACGTCGGTGAACAGGTAATTGCGTGTGATGCTGCCGTAGCGACATTGTTCACTACGGCAGCGATCACCCCGTGACGCGCCACCGACTTGGGCGGGTGCTATAAAGTAAAGCCCGCTTAAGAGAATTAAACATGATCCGCACCTCCAAAAATCATATTTTGATCAAAACCAACACAAAACCACCACAACAATGGCCACCACACAATAGCAGCATCATGTAAAAATACCAGTACACTCATCTTCCACAAGCTCTCAGTGTGAACTGAGAGCAAACAAGGCAAGCCCTTGCTTTGCAGTCTCCTGCTAATTAAAAACGACTGTGCCAAATGGGAGGAGTGCTGGTTCAAGTAAAAAACTGAGGGGAATAGAATGCAAAATAGCACAACTGGAGAATTAGACATGAACCACACCTCTAAAAATCATATTTTGATCTAATGCCACCAGGCAAAAATTAAGTACCTGAACATGAGGTTCTTGGTTTAACATTCAGATCAGACTGTATGAAGCCCACTGCCATGTCACGGCGAACCTTTTGACTGGGTTCCTAACTTATATGACTTTCAAGTGGTACATCCTACCCAACATTTGGAGCAAAAAGAGCATTGGATTAAATATCCAACTTTTCGTGAATTACTATTTATATATTGTTAAGTTGTATATTTTTTGGAATTTATACTATCAAAAACTCATGATTAATTTTAACATGTCTGCAAGTTTTACATTGGGTAGTCCCACATCGGAAAAAACCTTTACAGTCTAAGGCCTCTGTAACAAGTTTGTGCCTCCGGTACGTGTTTGCCAGTTTTTTCACGTACTGGAGGCACGTATACACTTGGACATATAATTTTATAATGGTTTGGACACACGTAAGTATTTTGGAACGGAACGTGTGTCCGTTCCGTACTTACAAGTTGTTACTGGGGCTGTCGGATAATAAGGGAATGGAAGGCTATCTGACAGTCAGGGTCCACCGTGCAGAGCTCTGCTGCAGAGTATGGCAGAGGATAGGGGAAACCTGTACCACCAAAGCGGTACTGACACTGTTGCGTCACAGTGTCACCAAGACCAATAGCGGCGTATACTGTTTAAGTCACAGCGACTACCTTATTACAATAACATAGGAGTGGAAATGCAAAAGAGTGAGGAATACAACATAAAAGTGCATAGAAGTCTCACAGTCTGTGAGCGTGAAAGCACCTGTTTCAGTTAACAGTCACAGAGACTAGGTGTAGTGTGTGCAATATGGCACCTACCTATGTCCGCTCCACTTGTGGTGCAAGGATATGGACAGCAGCAAGGCTGCTAGCTTGAAACTCCTGCCTATGACCGCTCCCCTAGTGTGCGAGGATACGGACTGCTGCAGGAGGTAGCGTAGTGGAGCATTACCCTAGAAGGCAACGACCACCTAACCTACCTATGTCTGCTCCACTAAGGTGCGAGGACACGGGCAACAGTATGGCTGAAAGGTACAGGAGCGCTACCCTACCGATAGCGCTCACCTCAGAGTAGAACCACAAGGCCCAGTCAGAAAATGTGCAGCAAGCACCTGCCTATATCCGCTCCACTAAGGTGCGAGGATACGGACCACAGCATAAGCTGCAAGGTACAAGAGCGTTACCCTACCGATAACGCTCACCTAGATAGAATAGGTGCCGCAAGGGACATGCACAGAGCGTCTACTCCTATGCAGGAACCAAGAGGACTGAGTGCCAGGTGGCGTGCATCAGGGTCTTATATAGACTCTGTGCCTCATCCAAGATGGAGGACACCAGAGCAAATCCACTGCCAGAATGATAGCAATGACGTCACGCTGGCCTATCACCGAGCAAAGCGTCACAAGCACATGACCTGCGACCAATCGGCATAGAAGGTGTCAGAGACATGTGACCACGTGTCACAAGCACATGACCAGCGGCCAATCAGCTTAGAAGGTGTCAGAGACATGTGACCTTGTGTCAGCGATGATGTCACCCGCACATGTGCAATGGCTCCAAGATAGGACTTAGTCTCCAGCGCTTGCACATGTGCAGTAGCAAGAAATCCGAACATAGTCTCCAGTGCCACAGCAATCGTAACAGTACCTCCCCCTCAAGGGCCCCCCTCCCGGCGACGCAGGTAATCGGCAACTAAGTCGGGAGCATGGACAGCCTCCTCAGGCTCCCAAGAGCGATATTCCGGGCCGTAGCCCTCCCAATCTATCAAGAAGAACCTGCGGCCTCGAACCATCTTAGAACCAACTATGGCCCGTACCTCATAGCTAGAGCGAGAGGAATCAGAGGCAGGAGAGTGCACTTCACAAGCGTGAGGTAAAATAGCCAGCTTTAACAGTGAAACATGGAATTTGTCATGGATTCTAAGATGGACGGGTATCCTCAATTGGTAGACTACAGGATTTACCTGTCAAATAACCTCTTAAGGACCCAGGAAGCGAGTAGCAAATTTGACAGAGCTCACTCTAAGTTTCACGTTTTTTGTTGAGAGCCACACAAAGTCCCCAGGAGAAAAGACAGTGGCCGGGCGACGAAACCGATCGGACACCGTCTTCATACGGTTCTTAGCTGCTTGGATCAACTCTTGAGTCCGATCCCAGACCTCTCTGGCATTAGTTGCCCAGTCGGCCACAAGAGGAGGAGGTGCAGCAGCGGGAAACGGTACCGGTACCCTAGGGTGTTGCCCATTGTTGAGTACGAACGGTGTCTGCCCAGTGGCCTCAGCCAGAGAATTGTTAAGGGCAAACTCTGCCCAGGATAGGAGGGAGGACCAGTTATCGTGGTTCTCAGCAACAAAGTGTCGAAGGTATATAATCATGGATTAATTGGTACGCTCAACCAAACCATTGGTCTCTGGATGGTATGCCGAAGAGAGATTCAACTCAATTTGCAGAAGGCTACAAAGATCTCGCCAGAAACGGGAAGCAAATTGCGGACCTCTATCACAAATGATACGATCTGGCATCCCATGACGCCTAAAGACATGCTTGAGGAATAGTTTGGCTAGTACCCTGGAAGATGGGAATCTTGCTAACGGTACGAGATGAACCATCCAGGAGAAATGGTCCGTAATGACCCACACAAATCGATGTCCCTGTGAACACGGAAGATCACCCACAAAGTCCATGCCTACCACTTCCCATGGTCTATCTGGCACTGGCAAAGGATGCAAGAGCCCAGCTGGTCTCTGCCGTAACGGACGGTTGTGAGCACATGAGTGGCAGGAACCGACATATCTTTTGACGTGGCTGGCTAAGTGTGGCCACCAATACCACCTCTCGAGTAACTCTCGTGTCCGTTTAATACCAAAATGCCCACCCACCTTTGAGGTGTGGGCCCACGACAATATATCATTTTGTCGATTAGGCGGAACAAAGGTCTTGCCCGGTGGGATTTGGTCTAACGTTACAGGAGAGACTGTGTGAAAAACCCTTGATGGAAGAATGAGACGAGGGTCCTCATTCTCTTCATGAGATGATTCCATAGAGCGAGAGAGTGCATCGGCCTTATTATTCTTACTCCCGGTAAGATAATTAATGGAGAAGTTAAACCGAGAGAAAAACAAGGACCAGCGAGCTTGCCGAGGATTCAAACGTTGTGCAGTTTGCAAATATGTCAGGTTCTTATGGTCTGTAAAGACCTGAAAGGGCTGCCTGGCTCCCTCGAGCAAGTGACGCCACTCTTCCAATGCTAATTTTAGGGCAAGTAGTTCCCTGTCACCAATAGTGTAGTTCCTCTCAGCAGGAGAGAACGTCTTTGCAAAGAAAAAACACGGTCTTTTTCTACCTGAGCTGTTCTTTTGATATAGAACTGCTCCAGCTCCTACAGAGGACGCGTCCACCTCCATGAGAAAGGGCTTATTCTCGTCAGGTCTTTGGAGGACAGGAGCAGATGAAAAGTGTTCTTTAACTGCCTTAAAAGCCTGATATGTCTCAGTAGACCAGATCTTAGGATTGGCGCCCTTTTTAGTCAAAGCCAATAACGGAGCTACCAAGGTAGAAAAGAGTGGTATAAATTGCCGGTAATTTATGAATCCCAGGAAGTGTTGTACTGCTTTCAAGGAATGAGGTTCAGCCCATTCCATAACTGCAGAAAGCTTCGCAGGATCCATTGCCAATCCCAATGATATAGCCTAAGAAGGGTAGAGAGGCTTGCTCAAATATACATTTCTCGAGTTTGGCAAACAGAGAGTGCTCCCTTAGACGTTACAGAACCCTGATCACATCCAACCGATGTGTCTCCAGGTCGGGAGAAAAAAATTAGTATATCATCCAGGTATACCACCACCGATGATAACAGTAAATCCCTAAACACGTCATTTACGAAGTCCTGGAACACTGCAGATGTTTTACACAGACCGAAAGGGATGACGAGGTATTCATAGTGACCTTCTCTGGTGTTAAAAGCGGTCTTCCATTCGTCACCCTCTCGAATTCACACTAAGTTATAAGTAGAGATGAGCGAACCGGTCGCGGTTCGGCTCGAGGTCGGTTCGCCGAACGGAGCTCCCGTTCGAGTTCAGTTCGTCGAACATTCGACGAACCGAACTCGAACTGCATAGGAAACAATGGCAGGCAATCACAAACACATAAAAACACCTAGAAAACACCCTCAAAGGTGTCCAAAAGGTGACAAACAACTCACAACACAACACAAACACATGGGAAAGTGACAAGGACAAATTCTCATGTGAAAACAAAACAGCGTTACGAGGAAAAAGAGGACGAGACACAGATATAGGCATGGCATGCCCTTCTAAAATCATGTAAAACACCGCAAGGTGACTCCAAGCGGAGTCTCCCTTTTTTCCAAAAATTGGGCCACACAGACACCCCTTCAGTGGCAGCACTTGTGCCCCAGTTGTACACTTCACAGCTAGATTTGCATCAAGCACATTCAAAAATACGCCATAATTAACCGTCCCCAGGATGACTCCGGGGTAGGTAGCAAAGTCTTTCCTGATCCCAGCTCTGTTCATCTTGGATCATTTTTAAAAACAATGTAAGTAAGGGTTACTCCAAGCGGAGTCTCCCTTTTTTTTCCCCTAGTTGTACACTTCACAGCTAGATTTGCATGAAGCACATTCAAAATCCACAAGTATTTACTCTCCCCAGGATGACACAGGGGTAGTAAATTCCTGGTGGATCCATGACTTGTTCATTTTGATGCACATTAGTCTGTCCACATTGTCACTGGACAGACGCGTGCGCTTATCTGTCAGCACACACCCAGCAGCACTGAAGACACGTTCAGAGACAACGCTGGCAGCTGGACACGACAAAATCTCCAAGGCGTAACTGGAGAGCTCTGGCCATTTCTCTAGATTTGAAGCCCAAAATGAGCAAGGCTCCATTTGCAAAGTCATGGCATCGATGTTCATTTGGAGATACTCCTGTATCATCCTCTCCAACCGTTGACTATGTGTCAGACTTGTTGTCTCTGGTGGCCTTGCAAAGGAGGGTCTAAAAAAATTATGAAAAGATTCCATAAAATTGCTGTTACCAGCACCAGATACAGTCCTACGTTTACGAGTACACTGTTGAAGATGAAGAGACCGTCCCATGTTTGTCAAGTTACAACTGTGAGATTCACTCCCTGCACCTGCACAGTTGTTTGGTGGAAAAGCCGAGCTAAGATCGAGTAACAGCTTCTGCTGATACTTCTGCATACGTGCGTCCCTTTCTATGGCTGGAATTATGTCACAAAATTTGGACTTGTACCGGGGATCTAATAGTGTGGCAAGCCAGTAGTCATCATCACTTCTAATTTTGAAAATACGAGGGTCATGTTGGAGGTAGTGCAACAAGAAGGCACTCATGTGTCTTGCGCAGCCATGCGGACAAGGTCCACGCTGTGTTTGTGGCATAGAGGTGCTACCCGTTCTTTCTTCCTCTGACATCTCCCCCCAACCTCTTTCAACTGAAATTTGACCAAGGTCTCCCTCATCCGCTGAGTCTACCATGTCCATGGACAGTTCGTCCTCCATTTCTTCATGTTCTCCTGCACCTTCCTCAACATTTCGCCTGCTACTATGCGCCCTTGTTGATCCCTGTCCCCCATGGTCCCATGCCTGCCACGTTGGTGATGATGAACGTCTGGACCTTGGTGATGTTGTTGTCCCTTGCGCATATGAATCCTCCTGTAGTTCCTCCCCTTCCTGTTGTCCCACCCCCTGACTCCGAATAGTGTTTAGCGTGTGCTCCAGCATGTAAATGACTGGAATTGTCATGCTGATAATGGCATTGTCAGCGCTAAACATATTCGTCGCCATGTCGAAACTGTGCAGAAGGGTGCATAGGTCCTTGATCTGAGACCACTCCATCAGGGTGATCTTCCCCACCTCTGCATCTCGTTGGCCCAGGCTATACGTCATGACGTATTGCACCAGGGCTCGGCGGTGCTGCCACAGTCGCTGTAACATGTGGAGAGTCGAATTCCAGCGTGTCGCCACATCGCATTTCAGGCGATGAACCGGCAGGCCGAAAGACTTCTGGAGCGATGCAAGTCGCTCAGCTGCGGCGGTTGAACGGCGGAAGTGAGCAGACAGTTTTCGTGCCCTGTTCAGAAGGCCATCTAGGCCGGGATAGTGTGTTAAAAATTGCTGGACGACAAGGTTCAACATGTGAGCCATACAAGGTACGTGTGTCACCTTGCCCAGGCGAAGGGCCGCACCCAGGTTTGCAGCATTGTCGCACACGGCCTTACCAGGCTGCAGGTTGAGTGGAGACAACCATTTATTAAACTCGGACCGCAGAGCTGACCACAACTTTTCAGCTGTGTGACTCCTATTACCAAGACATGTCAAGCTAAAGACCACCTGATGCCGTTGTGCTCTGCTGCCAGCATAGTAATGAGGGGTGCGTGATTCCTTCTGCGCAGTGAGAACGCTGGTGGCCTGACCAGGCAGGCTTGGGGCGGAGGTGGAGGACCCAGATGAGGTGGAGGAGACAGAAGCAGTGGCGGAACTTGGACAGACAGAGGATTGACACACAAGTCGTGGGGACGGCAAGACTTGTGCAGCAGACCCTTCACCATCTATCACCATAGTTACCCAGTGCCCAGTCAGCGACATTTAACGTCCCTGTCCATGCTTACTGGTCCAAGTATCGGTGGTGAAATGCACCCGTTCACACACAGAGTTTCTCAAGAAAGAGGTGATGTTGTGTGCGACATGCTGGTGTAGCGCGGGCACACCTTTCTTAGAGAAGTAGTGACGACTAGGCATCTGGTACTGGGGCACAGCGACAGACATAAGGTCTCTAAAATCCTGTGTGTCCACTAGGCAGAAAGGCAGCATTTCGGTAGCCAAGAGCTTACAGAGGGATAGAGTCAACCTCTTAGCTTTGTCATGGGTCGCAGGAAGTGGCCTTTTATTTGACCACATCTGAGGGACAGAGATCTGGCTGCTGTATGTAGACGGTGTTGAGTAGGGTGTCCCTGGAAAAATGCAGGTTTGTGAGGAAAGTGCAGGCGGAGACCTGATGTTGCCTTCATCCAACGTTGGTGCTATCGATGTCTGAGAGAGCTGTAAACACTCACTTGTTTCCCCTTCCAAACCAACTGACGACCTACCAAGCAAACTGCCTGTTGCGGTTACAGTGGTGGAAGTTGTGCGTGGAAAACCAGGTGTGACAGCTGTCCCCACAGTCCTAGAAGATGAAGAGCGCGCGGATGCACTGGAAGGGGCAGGCCGTGGATGGTTCGCTCCGCTAGGCCGCATTGCAGCACGGTGAACTTCCCACTGGGACCTATGATATTTATTCATGTGACGAATCATGGAAGAAGTTGTCAAACTGCTGAGGTTTTGACCTCTACTAACAGAATCACGACAAATTTTACACATCCCATAATTTGGGCGATCTTTTTCTATGTCAAAAAAGGACCAGGCTAGGCAAGGCTTAGAGGGCATGCGACCTGCTAAGCCCCCCTGACTAGTGCTCAGAGGGAGAGTGGTGGCTGATGATGCAGTTGTAGACATGCTACCAGTGCTCCGACTCTGTCCAGGAAGGCGCAAGGTAACTTCGTCGTCGGTTGCATCCTCCTCCACCGCCTCTGTTGACCTCCTTGAGTGCCTGACTGGGGGTTGACAGTAGGTGGGATCTAGAACTTCATCATCAATTGTTGTGTTTGCACTCCCCTCCCCCTCAGACCAAGCCTCTTCTTGCCCTGACCGAATATTTAAGTTGTCTTCCCAATCTGGTATCTTCGTCTCATCGTCATCAGTATGTTCCTCATTGTCTATAACCACAGGTGTTACAGTTTGTGACAAAGGGTCAACATTATGCTCAGAAACTTGGTCCTCACTGCCTGAATCAGAGTCACAAAGGTTCTGGGCATCACTGCAGACCATTTCCTGGTCTGTAGTCACTGTAAATTGGAAGCAGACCTCTGATTCCCAGGCTATAGTGTGACTGAACAGCTCTGCAGACTCAGCCATCTCAGTTCCACCATACTGTGCAGGGCTGATGGAGACTTCAGAGCTGGGAGAAAGCAAGTTTGATTGGGATGACAACTCAGAGGACTGGTGTTTTTGGGATGCGGTACTTGAGGTGGCTGAGAGGGCACTTGTTGGACCACTTGAGATCCATTCAAGCATTTTCATTTTTTGGCCATCATCTACCTTTGTTCCTGTTGTTCGTGTCCGTAAAAAAGGGAGCACATCGGATTGTCCACGGTAAGTAGTAGACATCTTACTTTTGCTGGTAGATGGTCTATCTTCAGCAGATGATAATGGGGCTTTGCCACCTTCCCCACGGACAAACCCTTTTTTTCCTTTTCCACCACGCCTCTTCCCCTTTCCACCAGCATCTGTCATTTTGCCACTCATGTTGATTGCGACAAGATTGTGCACTGAAAATGTGGTAGTAAAAATTGAGAGGTGGTGTAGATTGCAGCGGTGGTCTAGCTTTATTAACAGCAGAATAATAAAGAATAAATATCCCTGACAATGCAACTATGGCCCCTAAACTGGCAGCATAAATTGCTAGTATAATGGCTTAGTTATAATGAGTTTGAGTGTGCAATGCAGGCAGACGTGCTGCAAATATCTTTGCACTACTGGGACTATACAGAAGTCCAATAGCCACGTTTAGGATGCCACTAAGTTCACTCAGTGTTTGCTAGTATAATGGCTTAGTTATAATGAGTTTGAGTGTGCAATACAGGCAGACGTGCTGCAAATATCTGTGCACTACTGGGACTATACAGAAGTCCAATAGCCACGTTTAGGATGCCACTAAGTTTACTCAGTGTTTGCTAGTATAATGGCTTAGTTATAATGAGTTTGAGTGTGCAATGCAGGCAGACGTGCTGCAAATATCTGTGTACTACTGGGACTATACAGAAGTCCAATAGCCACGTTTAGGATGCCACTAAGTTCACTCAGTGTTTGCTAGTATAATGGTTTAGTTATAATGAGTTTGAGTGTGCAATGCAGCCAGACGTGCTGCAAATATCTTTGCACTACTGGGACTATACAGAAGTCCAATAGCCACGTTTAGGATGCCACTAAGCTCACTCAGTGTTTGCTAGTATAATGGCTTAGTAACAATGAGTTGGAGTGTGCAAAGGGCAGGAGGGTACAGTGGCAGGGTTGTGGGTCTCTGGGTAGAGGAAAGGAAGCCTGCCTTTCTATCCCTCCTAATGGGGAAATGCAGCGAGGAAATCCCTGACCTTAGCTACACAGACGCTGTCATCTTGTGTAGCTCTTAAACTCTGTTTTCAGGACCTGTCACCTATGGCTCTGACCTTGCCGGTATGAGCCCTTAAAAGGACTGATAGAAAGTGCTATCCCTATGCTGTCCAGCGCTGTGTATGGAGCGTATACAGCTGTATCGGCGATAGGAGCTGCGCCAGTGATGTCTGACACCAAGGACGCAGAAGAGATAATGGCGTCCGGACGGGCAGGTACTCATTTTTATAATGCAGGGACATGTGACATGGACCTCCTATCACACATGCCGTTGCTTCTCTGGCTAAATGTCCACTTAGCTGTGTGTGTGTCTGGGATTGGCTGACATGCTGGCCCTCCCCACTACACGCGCGCGCTTAGGGAAGGAAGACAAGGAAAAAAAAAAAAATGGCGATCGCCATTATCCAAACAGCAGTGATCTGAATGCGCTGTTCCCGCACACTATACACTGAAATATCATAATAGTGTGAGTCACAGAGTGACTTACACTATTACAGCGGAAAGCCAGCTAGGAATTAGCTGGGTTTTTTGCTGCTAGAACCGTTTTCGAACGTATCTAGAACTATCGAGCTTTTGCAAAAAAGCTCGAGTTCTAGTTCGATCTAGAACAGCCCCCAAAATCACTCGAGCCGCGAACTGGAGAACCACGAACCGCGAACCGTGCTCAACTCTAGTTATAAGCACCTCACAGATCCAACTTCGTAAATACCTTAGCTCCCCGTAGTCTGTCAAACAGTTCAGAAATTAGGGGCAAGGGGTATCTGTTTTTTACAGTGATGGCGTTAAGACCCCTGTAGTCTATGTAGGGACGCAGATCACCTTTTTTTTTCCGCACAAAGAAAAACCCAGCCCCTGCAGGTGAGACAGACTTGCGGATGAAGCCCCTCTCCGGACTATCCTTTATATAGGCCGACATAGCCTCGGATTCTGGGAAAGACAAGGGATAGACCCTGCCCTTTGGTGGAACAGAACCCGGCAAGAGGTCTATAGCACAGTCATAAGGCCTATGAGGTGGAAGAGTCTCAGCACCCTGCTTGGAAAACACATCAGCAAAATCTACATAGAGTGTAGGTAAGGGAGAGAGATCAGTTGATGCAACCGCAACGACCTTAGGTGGTAAGGGAAGACATCGGGACTGACATTTTGAACCCCAACTAATAACGCTGTCGGAGTCAATTAGAGGAGCATGAGTCCGAAGCCATGGGAGACCCAGAAGTATGTCGTCTATACCCTCAGGTAAAACAAAAAAAGAAATCTCCTCTATGTGACCATGAGACAGGGAAAGGCGCAAGGTAACTGTCCTCAATGTAATGGAGTCAGACAACATAGTCCCATTAACAACCCGGACAGGAATAGGCGCCTCTAACATGATAGAGGGAATATTGTGTCTCTTTACAAATCCTGAGGACACAAAAGTCCCGTCAGCTCCGGAATCCACAAAAGCCATAATAGGCCATATATTCTCAGAGAATGAGAGCTGACCTGGGACACTACACTTAGAGGGTGCAGAAGACGTCTCTAGTAACCCCCCTCTAATGGTTACTAGTCCTGGGAGTTTCCCTGATGGCTAGGACACTTGTTGGCATAGTGCCCAGCCTGACGACATATGTAACAGATAGGCAAGCCCGCCTTACGAGGTCGGGAAGTAGTATAACCCAACTCCATAGGAGTAGGAGATGTGTCAGATGCTGATGAAGATGGAGAAGGAACCACAGCATCTGAACCAACTCGACGCTTGGGACGTGACAAGGTAACCTCGAGTCTACGTTCCTTATGGCGTACATCGATCCTAGTTGCTACCGTAATTATTAGAGATGAGCGAACCGGTCCCGGTTCGGCTCGAGGCCGGTTCGCCGAACGGGGGTCCCGTTCGAGTTCGGTTCGTCGAACGTTCGACGAACCGAACTCGAACGTATAGGCTAGAATGGGAGGCAATCACAAACACATAAAAATGCATTATAAATGTACACAAACAGTTAATAAACATTGCCATAACACTTACCGGTCCTCGCGATCCCTTCTGCACTCTGTCTCCTGCCGCTATTCCATCCGATGATCGCTGAATCCTCCCGGTGACCTGCACTGCCAGCAGAGAAGCAGGACCTATCGTGACGTCAAAATAGCCATGTGACCAGTCACGTGGCTATTATCTCATTGGCTACAGACTGGTCACATGACTATGACACGTCATGTAGGACCTGCGAGTGCATCTCTCCGGTACACGGTGCACATATGTGTATCGCCGTGTACCGGCGACATGCTCTAGCACACGGTCGACTCCCCGTTCCGTTAGGGACCGGCTGACACAGCCGGTCATTAACGGAGATCACCGTTGCCATAGCAACGCAGTTAGCGGTGACATCACCGCTAACCGCGGCTCCGGGAGCACCGTTGCTATGGTAACGCGTCTGTCAGCGTTACCGCTAGCAGCCAGCAGTGATCACTCACGGAGTGAAGGCTGCACGCTGCTTCCCGATTGTAGTGAGCATTGTAGTTAGGATGGAGGTTCCCCAGCCCCAAGTGATGCCCCTCACTACAATCGTCACTACTACTACACTAGAAAGAAAGAAGACAGAAGAGCAGGATCGTGGAGGGCTGACAGGGGTAATAAAGATGGAGTCTCTAATGTGTCTGTGTATTTATTTCTATTAAAGTATTTTTTCTCTGTGTGGTGTCTTTTTTTAACCCTTTATTGGAGATTCTTAATGGCCGGGTCAAACGTGCCTGACATTAAGAATCTCTGGCTTAATACTGGCTGGTAAAACAAAGCCAGTATTAACTCATGATTACCCAACAAGCCACCCGGCTCCAGGGCTGTTGGAAGAGTTGGATACAGCGCCAGATGATGGCGCTTCTATGAGAGCGCCATTTTCTGGGATGGCTGCGGACTGAAATCCGCAGCAGAGGCGCCCACAAACCTCGGGCTAACCTGTGCTGCGGATTCCAATCCCCAGCTGCCTAGTTGTACCCGGCTGGACACAAAAATAGGGCGAAGCCCACGTCATTTGTTTTTTAATTATTTCATGAAATAAGTGAAATAATTAAAAAAAACGGGCTTCCCTATATTTTTGGTTCCCAGCCGGGTACAAATAGGCAACTGGGGGTTGGAGGCAGCCCGTGGCTGCCAGCTGTACCTGGCTAGCATACAAAAATATGGCGAAGCCCACGTCATTTTTTTGGTGGGCAAAAAACTTCTGCATACAGTCCTGGATGGAGTATGCTGAGCCTTGTAGTTCTGCAGCTGCTGTCTGCTCTTCTCCATACAGACAGACAGCAGCTGCAGAACTACAAGGCTCAGCATACTCCATCCAGGACTGTATGCAGAAGTTTTTTGCCCCCTGAAAAAATTATGTGGCTTCGCCATATTTTTGTATGCTAGCCAGGTACAGCAGGCAGGTACGGCTGCCCACAACCCCCAGTTGCCTATTTGTACCCGGCTGGGAACCAAAAATAAAGGGAAGCCCTTTTTTTATTATTTCATGAATTTCATGAAATAATTAGAAAACAAATGACGTAGGCTTTGCCCCATTTTTGTGTCCAGCCAGGTACAACTAGGCAGCTGGGATTGGAATCCGCACCACCGGTTGGCCTGAGCTTTCTGGGCCCCACTGCTGCGAATTGCAGTCTGCAGCCACCTCAGAAAATGGCATTTTCATAGAAGCGCCATCTTCTGGCGCTGTATCCAACTCTTCCAGCACCTGCCTGCTATACCTGGCTAGCATACAAAAATATGGCGAAGCTCACGTCCTTTTTTTGTAGCTTTTTAGCAAAAAAAAAAAAAATGCTTCCCTGGATTTTCCATTGCCAGTGAAGGTAACACCAAGCAGTGGGGGTTAGCAGCCAGTAGCTGCTTGGATTACCCTTAGCTAGCAATACAAAAAATGCAGTGGGAGCTAACATATATTTTTTTTAATTATTTATTTAAATAACTAAAAATAAAATGGGCTTCCCTGTATTTTGATTGCTGGACATCACAGTGCTGTAAAAATAAATCTTTAAAAAAATGACGTAGCGCTCCGCGGTATTTTTGATTCTCAGCGCAGATAAAGCAGACAGCTATGGGTTGCCACCCCCATCTGCCTGCCGTTACCTTGGTTGGCAATCAAAATACAGGGAAGCCCATTAATTTTTTCTATTTAAAAAATAGTTAAAAAAAAAAAATTACGTTGGGTCCCCCCATTTTTGATAGCCAGCTAGGGTAAAGCAGACGGCTGTAGCCTGAAAACCACAGCTGGCAGCTTTACCGTGGTTGGGGATCCAATGTGGAGGTCCCCTCAGGCTCTTTTTTATAATTATTTTATAAATATTAATAATTACACAATAAAAGTAGGGGACCCCCCAAATTGGATCACCAGCCAAGGTAAAGCGGACAGCTGTGGTCTGGTATTCTCAGGGTGGGAAGGTCCATAGTTATTGGGCCTTCACAGCCTAAAAATAGCAGGCCGCAGGCACCCCAGACGTGGCGCATCCACTAGATGCGCCAATCCTGGCGCTTCACCCCAGCTCATCCCGTGCCCTGGTGCAGTGGCAAACGGGGTAATAAATCGGGTTGATACTAGCTGTAAAGTCACCTGAGATCAAGCCCAGCAGTTTGTGATGTCATGGCGTCTATTAGATACCCAACATCATAAACTGTCAGTACTAACAAAAACAAAAAATCGACAAAAGAAATTTATTTGAAAAAACAGTCCCCAAAACATTTCCTCTTTCACCAATTTATTGTAAGAAAAAAAATAAAGGGGTCCCACGACGACTCTGGACCGTCTAGAATATGGGGGGGAGACACTCAGGGAACGTATCCCCCATTTTCTAGGAGTGCGGACCCTTCATGTGAGGAGTGTGGGTGCAATGAATCTGCACTCACTCTCCCCGGGTCCACAGCAGCAGAGTCCATGTCGTAATGGTTGCTACCAAAGCTGCAATGCCCTGCTCATGAGGTAAGGGCATGCCTAATCAGGAGAACTACTGTAGAGGAAGCTCTGCTCACTGGTATATAGGTGCTCAGAGGTAATAATAGATAAAATTAGTGAGTAACCTCGGCACTCTATATCTCCCAGACTAAGTCAGTAAGTCACAACGGATAGTAATGCAAAATCACTCTTTATTGGTCCGTATTAAGAAAATTTTTTTTTCATAAGCATATATGTTTTTGTCCAAAACAAGTTACAAATGACGTTTCGGCCTGAGCCTTCGTCAGATTGGACTTATCTGCATGTAATCATGAAAAATGACAATAATCAGTATCACATAAGAGTGAGAGAACAATAACATAAACTCGAACAATGTAGAGGTACAATTGGGATGCAGCAAAAAAATTGCAACACAGCAAGAAATGAAACAAATGATACAAATGTCATAATACAGTACAAGGACAATATAGTAATGACAAATATGGGGTCAGAGTAGACTTAGACAGCTCTGGTACGAAAGAGATGTCAATCATAAAGTAACATGTGCAGTAGGTGTAGAGCTACACTATGCATGGCAGAGCTAATGGGTAGACCGACCATAGAAAAAGTAGAGAAAAAGTGGAGAAAAAGTGGAGAATAAGTGGAACATAAGAGGAGAAAAAGTGGAGAAAAAGTGGAGAAAAAAGTGGAGAAAAAGTGGAGAAAAAGTGGAGAAAAAGTGGAGAAAAAGTGGAGAAAAAGTGGAGATTAAGAGGAGAAAAAGTGGAGAAAAAAGTGGAGAAAAAGTGGAGAAAAAGTGGAGCATAAGTGGAGAAAAAGTGGAGAAAAAGTGGAGCATAAGAGGAGAAAAAGTGGAGAAAAAAGTGGAGAAAAAGTGGAGAAAAAGTGGAGCATAAGAGGAGAAAAAGTGGAGAAAAAAGTGGAGAAAAAGTGGAGAAAAAGTGGAGCATAAGAGGAGAAAAAGTGGAGAAAAAGTGGAGAAAAAGTGGAGCATAAGAGGAGAAAAAGTGGAGAAAAAGTGGAGAAAAAGTGGAGCATAAGAGGAGAAAAAGTGGAGAAAAAGTGGAGAAAAAAGTGGAGAAAAAGTGGAGAAAAAGTGGAGAAAAAGTGGAGATTAAGAGGAGAAAAAGTGGAGAAAAAGTGGAGAAAAAGTGGAGCATAAGAGGAGAAAAAGTGGAGAAAAAAGTGGAGAAAACGTGGAGAAAACGTGGAGAAAAAGTGGAGAAAAAGTGGAGAAAAAGTGGAGCATAAGAGGAGAAAAAGTGGAGAAAAAGTGGAGAAAAAAGTGGAGAAAAAGTGGAGAAAAAGTGGAGAAAAAGTGGAGAAAAAGTGGAGAAAAAGTGGAGATTAAGAGGAGAAAAAGTGGAGAAAAAGTGGAGAAAAAGTGGAGAAAACGTGGAGAAAAAGTGGAGAAAAAGTGGAGAAAAAGTGGAGAAAAAGTGGAGCATAAGAGGAGAAAAAGTGGAGAAAAAAGTGGAGAAAACGTGGAGAAAAAGTGGAGAAAAAGTGGAGCATAAGAGGAGAAAAAGTGGAGATTAAGAGGAGAAAAAGTGGAGAAAAAGTGGAGAAAAAGTGGAGAAAAAGTGGAGATTAAGAGAAGAAAAAGTGGAGAAAAAAGTGGAGAAAAAGTGGAGAAAAAGTGGAGCATAAGTGGAGAAAAAGTGGAGAAAAAGTGGAGAAAAAGTGGAGCATAAGAGGAGAAAAAGTGGAGAAAAAAGTGGAGAAAAAGTGGAGAAAAAGTGGAGCATAAGAGGAGAAAAAGTGGAGAAAAAAGTGGAGAAAAAGTGGAGAAAAAGTGGAGCATAAGAGGAGAAAAAGTGGAGAAAAAGTGGAGAAAAAGTGGAGCATAAGAGGAGAAAAAGTGGAGAAAAAGTGGAGAAAAAGTGGAGAAAAAGTGGAGCATAAGAGGAGAAAAAGTGGAGAAAAAGTGGAGAAAAAAGTGGAGAAAAAGTGGAGAAAAAGTGGAGAAAAAGTGGAGAAAAAGTGGAGATTAAGAGGAGAAAAAGTGGAGAAAAAGTGGAGCATAAGAGGAGAAAAAGTGGAGAAAAAAGTGGAGAAAACGTGGAGAAAACGTGGAGAAAAAGTGGAGAAAAAGTGGAGAAAAAGTGGAGCATAAGAGGAGAAAAAGTGGAGAAAAAGTGGAGAAAAAAGTGGAGAAAAAGTGGAGAAAAAGTGGAGAAAAAGTGGAGAAAAAGTGGAGAAAAAGTGGAGATTAAGAGGAGAAAAAGTGGAGAAAAAGTGGAGAAAAAGTGGAGCATAAGAGGAGAAAAAGTGGAGAAAAAAGTGGAGAAAACGTGGAGAAAACGTGCAGAAAAAGTGGAGAAAAAGTGGAGAAAAAGTGGAGAAAAAGTGGAGCATAAGAGGAGAAAAAGTGGAGAAAAAAGTGGAGAAAACGTGGAGAAAAAGTGGAGAAAAAGTGGAGAAAAAGTGGAGCATAAGAGGAGAAAAAGTGGAGATTAAGAGGAGAAAAAGTGGAGAAAAAGTGGAGAAAAAGTGGAGAAAAAGTGGAGCATAAGAGGAGAAAAAGTGGAGAAAAAAGTGGAGAAAAAGTGGAGAAAAAGTGGAGAAAAAGTGGAGATTAAGAGGAGAAAAAGTGGAGCATAAGAGGAGAAAAAGTGGAGAAAAAAGTGGAGAAAAAGTGGAGAAAGTGGAGAAAAAAATGGAGAAAAAGTGGAGAAAAAGTGGAGAAAAAGTGGAGCATAAGAGGAGAAAAAGTGGAGAAAAAGTGGAGAAAAAGTGGAGAATAAGAGGAGAAAAAGTGGAGAATAAGTGGAGAAAAAAATGGAGAAGAAAAGGAGAAAAAGTGGAGAAAAAGTGGAGCATAAGAGGAGAAAAAGTGGAGAAAAAGTGGAGAAAAAGTGGAGCATAAGAGGAGAAAAAGTGGAGAAAAAAGTGGAGAAAAAGTGGAGAAAAAGTGGAGCATAAGAGGAGAAAAAGTGGAGAAAAAGTGGAGAAAAAGTGGAGCATAAGAGGAGAAAAAGTGGAGAAAAAGTGGAGAAAAAGTGGAGCATAAGAGGAGAAAAAGTGGAGAAAAAGTGGAGAAAAAAGTGGAGAAAAAGTGGAGAAAAAGTGGAGAAAAAGTGGAGATTAAGAGGAGAAAAAGTGGAGAAAAAGTGGAGAAAAAGTGGAGCATAAGAGGAGAAAAAGTGGAGAAAAAAGTGGAGAAAACGTGGAGAAAACGTGGAGAAAAAGTGGAGAAAAAGTGGAGAAAAAGTGGAGAAAAAGTGGAGCATAAGAGGAGAAAAAGTGGAGAAAAAAGTGGAGAAAACGTGGAGAAAAAGTGGAGAAAAAGTGGAGAAAAAGTGGAGCATAAGAGGAGAAAAAGTGGAGATTAAGAGGAGAAAAAGTGGAGAAAAAGTGGAGAAAAAGTGGAGAAAAAGTGGAGAAAAAGTGGAGCATAAGAGGAGAAAAAGTGGAGAAAAAAGTGGAGAAAAAGTGGAGAAAAAGTGGAGAAAAAGTGGAGATTAAGAGGAGAAAAAGTGGAGCATAAGAGGAGAAAAAGTGGAGAAAAAAGTGGAGAAAAAGTGGAGAAAGTGGAGAAAAAAATGGAGAAAAAGTGGAGAAAAAGTGGAGAAAAAGTGGAGAATAAGAGGAGAAAAAGTGGAGAAAAAGTGGAGAAAAAGTGGAGAATAAGAGGAGAAAAAGTGGAGAATAAGTGGAGAAAAAAATGGAGAAAAAGTGGAGAAAAAGTGGAGAAAAAGTGGAGCATAAGAGGAGAAAAAGTGGAGAAAAAGTGTAGAAAAAGTGGAGCATAAGAGGAGAAAAAGTGGAGAAAAAAGTGGAGAAAAAGTGGAGAAAAAGTGGAGCATAAGAGGAGAAAAAGTGGAGAAAAAGTGGAGCATAAGAGGAGAAAAAGTGGAGAAAAAGTGGAGAAAAAGTGGAGAAAAAGTGGAGCATAAGAGGAGAAAAAGTGGAGAAAAAGTGGAGAAAAAGGTGGAGAAAAAGTGGAGAAAAAGTGGAGAAAAAGTGGAGAAAAAGTGGAGATTAAGAGGAGAAAAAGTGGAGAAAAAGTGGAGAAAAAGTGGAGCATAAGAGGAGAAAAAGTGGAGAAAAAAGTGGAGAAAAAAGTGGAGAAAACGTGGAGAAAAAGTGGAGAAAAAGTGGAGAAAAAGTGGAGAAAAAGTGGAGCATAAGAGGAGAAAAAGTGGAGAAAAAAGTGGAGAAAACGTGGAGAAAAAGTGGAGAAAAAGTGGAGAAAAAGTGGAGCATAAGAGGAGAAAAAGTGGAGATTAAGAGGAGAAAAAGTGGAGAAAAAGTGGAGAAAAAGTGGAGAAAAAGTGGAGCATAAGAGGAGAAAAAGTGGAGAAAAAAGTGGAGAAAAAGTGGAGAAAAAGTGGAGAAAAAGTGGAGATTAAGAGGAGAAAAAGTGGAGCATAAGAGGAGAAAAAGTGGAGAAAAAAGTGGAGAAAAAGTGGAGAAAGTGGAGAAAAAAATGGAGAAAAAGTGGAGAAAAAGTGGAGAAAAAGTGGAGAATAAGAGGAGAAAAAGTGGAGAAAAAGTGGAGAAAAAGTGGAGAATAAGAGGAGAAAAAGTGGAGAATAAGTGGAGAAAAAAATGGAGAAAAAGTGGAGAAAAAGTGGAGAAAAAGTGGAGAAAAAGTGGAGAAAAAGTGGAGAAAAAGTGGAGCATAAGAGGAGAAAAAGTGGAGAAAAAAGTGGAGAAAACGTGGAGAAAAAGTGGAGAAAAAGTGGAGAAAAAGTGGAGCATAAGAGGAGAAAAAGTGGAGAAAAAAGTGGAGAAAACGTGGAGAAAAAGTGGAGAAAAAGTGGAGAAAAAGTGGAGCATAAGAGGAGAAAAAGTGGAGATTAAGAGGAGAAAAAGTGGAGAAAAAGTGGAGAAAAAGTGGAGAAAAAGTGGAGAAAAAGTGGAGCATAAGAGGAGAAAAAGTGGAGAAAAAAGTGGAGAAAAAGTGGAGAAAAAGTGGAGAAAAAGTGGAGATTAAGAGGAGAAAAAGTGGAGCATAAGAGGAGAAAAAGTGGAGAAAAAAGTGGAGAAAAAGTGGAGAAAGTGGAGAAAAAAATGGAGAAAAAGTGGAGAAAAAGTGGAGAAAAAGTGGAGAATAAGAGGAGAAAAAGTGGAGAAAAAGTGGAGAAAAAGTGGAGAATAAGAGGAGAAAAAGTGGAGAATAAGTGGAGAAAAAAATGGAGAAAAAGTGGAGAAAAAGTGGAGAAAAAGTGGAGCATAAGAGGAGAAAAAGTGGAGAAAAAGTGTAGAAAAAGTGGAGCATAAGAGGAGAAAAAGTGGAGAAAAAAGTGGAGAAAAAGTGGAGAAAAAGTGGAGCATAAGAGGAGAAAAAGTGGAGAAAAAGTGGAGCATAAGAGGAGAAAAAGTGGAGAAAAAGTGGAGAAAAAGTGGAGAAAAAGTGGAGCATAAGAGGAGAAAAAGTGGAGAAAAAGTGGAGAAAAAAGTGGAGAAAAAGTGGAGAAAAAGTGGAGAAAAAGTGGAGAAAAAGTGGAGATTAAGAGGAGAAAAAGTGGAGAAAAAGTGGAGAAAAAGTGGAGCATAAGAGGAGAAAAAGTGGAGAAAAAAGTGGAGAAAACGTGGAGAAAACGTGGAGAAAAAGTGGAGAAAAAGTGGAGAAAAAGTGGAGCATAAGAGGAGAAAAAGTGGAGAAAAAAGTGGAGAAAAAGTGGAGAAAAAGTGGAGAAAAAGTGGAGCATAAGAGGAGAAAAAGTGGAGATTAAGAGGAGAAAAAGTGGAGAAAAAGTGGAGAAAAAGTGGAGAAAAAGTGGAGAAAAAGTGGAGCATAAGAGGAGAAAAAGTGGAGAAAAAAGTGGAGAAAAAGTGGAGAAAAAGTGGAGAAAAAGTGGAGATTAAGAGGAGAAAAAGTGTAGAAAAAAGTGGAGAAAAAGTGGAGAAAGTGGAGAAAAAAATGGAGAAAAAGTGGAGAAAAAGTGGAGAAAAAGTGGAGAATAAGAGGAGAAAAAGTGGAGAAAAAGTGGAGAAAAAGTGGAGAATAAGAGGAGAAAAAGTGGAGAATAAGTGGAGAAAAAAATGGAAAAAAAGTGGAGAAAAAGTGGAGAGAAAGTGGAGAAAAAAATGGAGAAAAAGTGGAACACCCTTTGGTACCTTTCATGTGGCACTAAGGGGTGCTTAGCTTTGTATTTAGCCAAAAAAATGAAAAAAAAATGACATAGGGTTCCCCCTAGTTTTGTAGCCAGCTAGGGTAAAGCAGACGGCTGCAGCCTGCAGACCACAGCTGGCAACCTCACCTTGGCTGGTAATCCAAAACTGAGGGCACCCCACGCTGTTATTTTAAATTAAATAAATAATTAAAAAAAAAACACGTAGGGGTCCCCCAAAATTGGATCACCAGCCAAGGTAAAGCAGACAGCTGGGGCCTGATATTCTCAGACTAGGGAGGTCCATGGTTATTGGAATCTCCCCAGCCTAAAAATAGCAGGCCGCAGCCGCCCCAGAAGTGGCGCATCCATTAGATGCGCCAATCCTGGTGCTTCGCCCCAGCTCATCCCGCGCCCTGGTGCGGTGGCAAACGGGGTAATATTTGGGGTTAATACCAGATGTGTAATGTCACCTGGCATCAAGCCCTGGGGTTGGTGAGGTCAGGCGTCTATCAGATACCCGACATCACCAACCCAGTCAGTAATAAAAAAAAAATAGACGACAAACACATTTTTATTTGAAAAAACACTCCCCAAAACATTCCCTCTTTAACCAATTTATTAGATTGAAAAACAAATCCAGGTCTGGTGTAATCCAAGGGGTTGCCATGACGATGCACACTGTCCCAGTCAATGAAGAGCAGGATGTTCCCCATTGGCTGGGAGAGCAGTGCAGTGACCTGAGCTAACATCAATGGGTCAGCCCAGGTCACTGCAGGGGGGTGACAAGTGCTGCTGTCAGTGAGGTACATTACCTGCGCTGATCTCCAGCACACTGACAGCCCCTGTCACTGAGGTCAATGACCGGCGCCTTCACATCAAGTATCGCGAGAGGTCCGTGACGTCACCGCCAGTGTCAGTCTCGGGTCGGAAGCGATAGGTGATGTGACAAGCGGCGGCCATGGAGGACAGTGACAGCGCTGAGGTCGGGATGGCGGGACTTCATCACCGCAGGTAAGCCGAGCGAGCGAGCGAGCGGGCGAGCGGGCGGGCGGGCGGGGGGGGGGGGGGGTTGGATGTGTGTGTGTGTGTGTGTGTTTGTGTATGTGTATGTATGTGTACATGCCGCGGGCAGGAGGGGGTGGAGCGAGCTGAGCGGGAAAGTGTGGGCTTCCTGCACGTAACTAAGATAAACATCGGGTTACTAACCAAAGCGCTTTGCTTGGATACGCGATGTTTATCTTGGTTACCAGCTTGTGGCAGGCTGCCAGCGATGGCTCCTGCTCACTGTAGCTGTAAAAAGCCCTGCTTTTTGCTGCTAGAACCGTTCTCGAACATATCTAGAACTATCGAGCTTTTAGCAAAAAGCTCGAGTTCTAGTTCGATCTCGAACAGCCCAAAAATCACTCGAGCCGCGAACTGGAGAACCACGAACCACGAACCGCGCTCAACTCTAGTAATTATGTCCTCAAGAGAAGGAGGAACTTCCCGAATAGCAAGAGCATCTCTGACATAGCCTGCAAGACCCCTCCAGAACATAGGTATTAACACCTTCTCAGGCCAGTCTAACTCTGCTGCCAAGGTACGAAAAGCAATGGCATAAGAGCTGGTAGATAACGAACCTTGAGACAGATCTAGCAGTCTCAAAGCCGCATCATTGGTAACCTGCGGTCCCATGAACACCGCTTTAAGAGCATCAAGGAAGTCTTGATGTCTCTGAGTAACCAAATCAGAGCGCTCCCATAAGGGCGTAGCCCACTCTAAGGTTTTATCCTGAAGCAGGGATATAATAAAGCCTACTTTGGACCTCTCCGTAGAGAAGTGAGAGGAATTAACCTCAAGGTGAATCTGACACTGGCTTATGAACCCACGACAAGACCTGGCATCGCCAGAGTATCTGTTGGGTAGAGCAAGTCGTGGGTCATGTAGCGAAGACACCAAAGTTTTAGGTTTATCCTCTACAGTCTTGAGCCTTGCTTCAAGAACCTGTATATACTGATGTAATTGTTGATACTCTGCCATCTCTGTTAGACCCTTGGCTCAGTCCTAATTTTACGGGGGCTGTCGGATAATAAGGGAATAGAAGGCTATCCGACAGTCAGGGTCCACCGTGCAGAGCTCTGCTGCAGAGTATGGCAGAGGATAGGGGAAACCTGTGCCACCAAAGCGGTACTGACACTGTTACGTCACAGTGTCACCAAGACCAATAGCGGCGTATACTGTTTAAGTCACAACGACTACCTTATTAGAATAACATAGGAGTGGAAATGCAAAAGAGTGAGGAATA
Organism: Anomaloglossus baeobatrachus; assembly: GCF_048569485.1. Taxonomy (NCBI): domain Eukaryota; kingdom Metazoa; phylum Chordata; class Amphibia; order Anura; family Aromobatidae; genus Anomaloglossus; species Anomaloglossus baeobatrachus. The sequence goes on along the minus strand of NC_134363.1, from coordinate 92,426,745 downwards.
CAACATAAAAGTGCATAGAAGTCTCACAGTCTGTGAGCGTGAAAGCACCTGTCTCAGTTAACAGTCACAGAGACTAGGTGTAGTGTGTGCAATATGGCACCTACCTATGTCCGCTCCACTTGTGGTGCAAGGATACGGATAGCAGCAAGGCTGCTAGCGTGAAACTCCTGCCTATGACCGCTCCCCTAGTGTGCGAGGATACAGACTGCTGCAGGAGGCAGCGTAGTGGAGCGTTACCCTAGAAGGCAACGACCACCTAACCTACCTATGTCCGCTCCACTAAGGTGCGAGGACACGGACAACAGTATGGCTGAAAGGTACAGGAGCGCTACCCTACCGATAGCGCTCACCTCAGAGTAGAAGCACAAGGCCCAGTCAGACCATGTGCAGCAAGCACCTGCCTATGTCCGCTCCACTAAGGTGCGAGGATACGGACCACAGCATAAGCTGCAAGGTACAAGAGCGTTACCCTACCGATAACGCGCACTTAGATAGAATAGGTGCCGCAAGGGACATGCACAGAGCATCTACTCCTATGCAGGAACCAAGAGGACTGAGCGCCGGGCGGCGTGCGTCAGGGTCTTATATAGACTCTGTGCCTCATCCAAGATGGAGGACACCAGAGCCAATCCACTGCCAGAATGACAGCAATGATGTCACGCTGACCTATCACCGAGCAAAGCGTCACAAGCACATGACCTGTGACCAATCGGCATAGAAGGTGTCAGAGACATGTGACCACGTGTCACAAGCACATGACCAGCGGCCAATCAGCTTAGAAGGTGTCAGAGGCATGTGACCTCGTGTCAGCGATGATGTCACCCGCACATGTGCAATGGCTCCAAGATAGGACTTAGTCTCCAGCGCTTGCACATGTGCAGTAGCAAGAAATCCGAACATAGTCTCCAGTGCACGCACATGTGCAGTAGCAAGAAATCCGAACATAGTCTCCAGTGCCACAGCAATCGTAACACATGTGTCCGTGTGTTCCTCACGCTGACATGTCCACATTTTCTCCAGCAGCACGGGTGTCACACGGCCCGCACCCGTACCACACGGATGTGGTGGGGATGCGGTTCCGTGTGACACGCGCCGGAGAAACATGTCATTGTGGCACCCCAGGACCTGGTCGCCACAACAGCATTGACCTTCCAAAGGGTTAATGCTGAGCCTGGAGGTAATGGGGAGGTCCATTGGCCAGCAAGTTTAACACCCAACGCAGTTCTCCCTCCGGCCAGCAGGGGGAGCTCTGAACCTGGAATTCCAGGGAGCTTTCCTCAAGTCTGGCCTGAGGGAGGAAGTAGTGGTCAGTCTGTAGAGAGAAGTGGAAGGAAGCAGACGCCGAGTAAGCTGTCCTGTGGATCTGGGGCCTAGAGCTAGAGTAGCTTGGCCCAGGGAAGCAGGAGTAGCTGAGAGGCAGCGGAGAGACTCGGACATCGGAGTCTGTGGCCACCAGGGCTTAAAATACTCCCTGGTAGCTGAATCCGAAGGGCAGGAGAGCTGCAAGCACCTGGCCTATAAACATCCCAAAGGTACAGCTGCAGTATCAGGGCCCGGTGTGGACTCCAGCAGAGAAGCACCAGAGAGGGCCTGCACAGCCTACCACAGAGACAAAGGGACGTACCATCAGTCCCAGCAGCAAAGAGGGCCATTGCTGGATTCAGAGAAGCAGGGTCCTATCATAACAAAGAAAAGCACAGGAGTAGGCCTCATACTCAGCTGGCCAGAAAGATCACCCCAAGTACTTCCAGGCCGACCGGATCCCCATCACCACCTGTAACGGTCTCCCAGGACTGGACTGTTCCCACAGTAAAAGAGGAAAAGGTAAAGAGACTGTTGTTTGTGCCTGGTTCTTTCATTGCCTGTTGGCCCTGCACCGTGTTAGCCACACAACCCCATAGACTTTCACGAGCACTAACAGTGTCCCCGGGGCTCCGCTCCACCTGTGGGGAGCAGTACCACCATTGCTGCCATAACATCACCCCGGAGGCCTCACACAGCAGTGGCGGCTTAATAGCCGCAGACCACAGGTGGCGTCACGAACACAAACTTTATTCATCAAGCCCTAAATATTCTACTGACACCCACCAGGTCCACGGAGCCGGGCCCAGCCACCACTGACTACCACCGGACTAGTCCGGCCCGGTACCGGGTGTCCCATAGCCCTGGGGTGGGCGAGTCAACATCATTATTGTAAAATAAAAAAAACACATACTCACCTCCACCAGCCCTGCAGAATCTTCCGCTGCAAACAGTTGCTGCCGGCTGCCGCTCATTATGAGTGTGTAAAGGAGGTGGGCGTGCTGTCACGGGCTCTAATCTCCGTCCCTCCGCTCGGCCGGAAGCAGCATCAGCGGAGAGTGGACGGGGCTGGAGCCGAAGATCAGAACCTTGGACAGCAGCGAGGACCACGTGAGTATATAAATTACCGGTTCTCCATGTGTTATCACAGATAGCACACGGAGAACACACGTGGACCGCACGTACCAGAGACACGTACTTACCACATGCAACACGCAGGAAAAATACGTATCTCGCGGCATGTGCGTGATTTCCACGTGAGTGTGGCAGAGGCCTAACAAAGTACCTTTCTTTCCACCAGTATTCAAAAAACTTGGAGATATTATATCTCCCACTGCAGGGGTCCGTTTTTCAAATATTTTAAATGTGCCATAACTCAGAGTCCTCATGCAAGATAGGCAAATATTTATTTACTATATTTTATAGACATGTACTGTGCACTAAATTGCAGAGAAAGCACCGTTTTTTTTAAACATTGTTGTGATCAATTGTTTTCCTACTTTTGTTATAACATACCAAATCAGATCTAATTTTTCTCAATGCGGCTTTTCTGCCACAGTTCAGACACCAAGCCAGATAACCGCATGCATATATTCTTTTGCATGATGTGTCTATTCCGCAGCCCATCTACTAGATCACTGCAATTACATACCACCCAAGTGAGTTCCTCTACAGGTACCGATTTTATTACATACTTGGGATGAAAATGTTTTGCATGCAACAATGTATTTCCTGATAATTCCTTCCAAAATAAGGTAGTCTGGATTAATTTGTTGGGAACCCCAATTATATTTAAATCAAAAAAATTAATTTTATATATCTGACTTTCATATGTAAAAGTTAATTTGTAAGGATTGGAATTAATGAAAATCAATGAATAATGGTATGGCAGATACATAGCCACATCAAATAGGGAGCGTATTGTCGATGTATCTGCCATACCAGAAAATGGAAGAAAAAAATGGATTGCGATCGTAATAAATAAAATTGTTTTAAAAAAAAGCCATAACCAAAATTGCAAGGGATAAGGAAAACGTAGCTCCCATAGAAACTCCTTTATGCTGTAATAAAAGTTTCCATCAAACAAAAAATAATTATGGTTAATCAAAAATTCAACAGACTGAATTACAACATTTTTTAAATTCATGGAAAAACTTAATCTGTCAAGATGAAAATTCAAGGCATCAATTGGAACTTTAATGGTAGGGATGAATACAATGATGTTACATCCACACTTATCCATAAAAATTGATCCGACCAAATCTTATTGCAAAATTGATCACAGAGATCACCCGATATCTTTAATATATGCCAGAATAGTTTGGGCTATAGGCTGTAGCATTGAATCCACCCACTCCCCAAGGTGCTCTGATAAAGAACCAATACCCAATACTATCGATCTCATTGTTGCGGGATTTAACCCTTTATGCACCTTGGAGAGTGCATGTAGTATTGGAACAACAGGGCTGACCACATCAAGATGTGCCATCTGTTTTTTGGAAAAAAAAAACACTTAAAACAACATCATTGATTAAATCTCCAACATTTTTTGAATAAGAAACAGTAGGATTAGAAGGAAATTTTGTATTTGTTGTTGAATCCTTAAGCATCTCCTGAATTTGTGCAACATAAGCAGAAGTGTCCATTGCCACCACAAGATCCCCTTTGTCACAATTTTGATTTCAAAGAACAATATGCAACCTTTCAATTCGGAAGTTTAGATATCTCTGAGCTTGATCAGATGAATACACGCTGCAACAATGATTTTTCTACATCAAATCCGTTTTTTACCCCATAACAGACATGCCGTGAGTGTTTGGATCAATTTCAGGAGGCAGTTGAGGTAGAATTGAAAACATTAAATTATCAAATGTAGTCTATGAAAACAAGATCAAATGTATCTTTTAAAGAGAAATCTGCTCTCCGTGAATTAACCATGATGTTGGATGTGACTTTTAAATGGGGGTCGAAGGGGTCTGGTGGTGGCAATGGTCACTTTTGCTTATGTTGCACAAGTTCAGGAGATACTTAACTTATACAAAATTGCCGTCTAATCCTACTGTTTCTTATTAAAAAAAATATTCAAGATTGAAAACATCCAAATGACCTTGATCAAAAATTCACATACTCCAGTTCTTAATATTGTGTATTGCTCCCTCTAACGTCAATGACAGCTTGAAGTCTTTTGTTGTAGTTGTTGATGATGCTCTTTATTTTCTCAGATGGTAAAGCTGCCCATTCTTCTTGGCAAAAAGCCTCCAGTTCCTTTAAATTCATGGGCCTTTTTGCATGAACTGTGAGCTTGAGTTCTCCCCAGAGTGGCTCAATGATATTGAAGTCAGGAGACTGAGATTAGAACTCCAAAACCTTCACTTAGCCAATAACAAGTCAACTTGGCCTTGTGTTTTGGATGGGTGTCATGTTGGAACGTCCAAGTAAGTTCCATGTGCAGCTTCCGGGCTGATGAGTGCAAATTTACCTTTAGTATTTGCTGATAACGTGCTGCATTCATCTTTCCTTCAATTTTGACCAAGTTTCCTGTGCCTTCATAGCTGACACAGCCCCACATCATCAGCGGTCCACCTCTGTGCTTTACAGGTGGAATAGTGTTCCTTTCATCATAGGCCTTGTTGACACCTCTCTAAAAGTAACATTTATGGTTGTGATCAAAAAGTTCGATTTTGGCCTCATCACTCCAAATTACCTGATTCCAAAAGTTTGGAGGCTTGTCTCTGTGCTGTTTGGCGTATTGTAGGACAGATACTTTGTGGTATTTGCGCAGTAATGGCTTTCTTCTGGTGACTCGACCATGCAGTCCATTTTTTTCAAGTGCCTCCTTATTGTGTATCTTGAAACAGCCACACCGCTAGTTTTCAGTGAGTCCTGTATTTCAGTTGATGTTATTTGTGCATTTGTCTTTGCATCCCAAATAATTTTCCTGGCGGTTGTGGACGACATTTTTGTTGGTCTACCTGATCGTAGTTTGATTTTTAAACAGCCCCTAATTATCCATTTGTTAATCACAGTTTGAACACTGCTGACTGGCATTATCAATTCTTGGGATATCTTTTTGTATCCCTTTCCTGTTTTACACAGTTCAGCTATCTATTCCCATAGATCCATTGAGAATTCTTTTGATTTTCCCATGACTCACAATCCAGAAATGTCAGTGGCTGGATGAAAGATGTAGGAGTCTGTCTGGATCCAAGAAACTCACTCAGCTTTTATGCACACATGCTGATTACAAGCAAACAGGTCACAGGTGAGGATGTTACCTTTATTAGGAATTCAAACCTCTTAGTGTCAACTTCTATGTATGTTATCAGTAGAGATGAGCGATGTTCAAGTCGAACGGTTCGCCAATTTCATGTTCGAGTGATTTTGGGGGGTGTTCAAATCGTTCGACGAACTCAAACGATTTGCTAAACGTTCGGTAGTTCAAGTTACGTTCGAGAACGGTTCGATAACCAAAAACCATAGCTAGTTACTAGCTGGCTTTTCTCTGTAAAAGTGTGAGTCACTGTGAATCATGATATTATCAAAATTCAGTGTATAGTGTGCGGGGGGGAGGGGGTTTAGATCAGTGCTGCTGCTGAGTGCTGAAAGAATGGCGATCGCCATTTTTATTTTCTTTTTCCTAACCGCGCGTACATTGGGGCGGTCCAGGCTGTCAGCAAATCACAGACATACATACAGCAAAGTGGATTTTTGCCAGACAAGCAAGGGCATGTGTCATAGGCTGTGCATGTCACATGTCCTTGCCTTATAAGACATGGCCATTTTCCCCATCGCCGCCATTATCTCTCTGCTGCGGGTGGGTGACAGTCACCGCCCCCGCTGCTGCTGCTGTGTGCACTATAGACATACAGTGCAATCTACATAGTGCTTTAGAAATTAAGGAATACTTGTAATTTCAGCTATTTTCAGGGATGCATTACAGCCGTTCATAACCATTGTTGCTAGGCAGGTCCGTGCCAACACTGTGCAGGGGTTTATATAACTGTGTCTGGCTACATCAGCTCAGGCAATTCCTTGGTGCATTTTTTCATTGGCAGGGATAGAAAGTGAGGCTTCTATTGCTGTACAGCTACCTACAGGACCTGTGCATTCTACACACCTGCCCATTTTTGCTACGCAATTTTAATTGCAAACAGTGCTGACATTTTTAGTGGCATACTAAAATTGTCTGGGATACTAACTTAGGGCCGCTTTACACGCTGCGACATTGCTAGCAATTGCTAGCGATGTTGAGCGTGATAGCACCCGCCCCCGTCGCACGGCCGATCTGTGGTGATTGCTGCTGTAGCGAACATTATTGCTACGGCAGTGTCACACGCATATACCTGGTCGGCGACGTTGCTATGACAACCGAACAATACCTCCTTCAAGTGGGAGGTGCGTTCAGCCTCACAGCGACGTCACCGCGACGTCACTAAGCCGCCGGCCAATAGAAGCAGAGGGGTGGAGATGAGCAGGACATACCATCCCGCCCACCCTCTTCCTTCCACATTGCTGGCGGGACGCAGGTAAGGAGATGTTTGTCGTTCCTTCGGCTTCACACACAGCAATGTATAGTGCCGCAGGAATGACGAACAAGATCGTACCGGCAGCAGCAGCGATATTATGAAAAGGAGCGACGTGTCACTGATGAACGATTTTTTACATTTTTGCGATCGGTGATCATCGCTCCTAGGGTTTACATGCTGCGATGTCAGCAACGACGCTGGATGTGCGTCACTAACGATGTGACACCGATGATATATCGTTACCGATGTCGCAACGTGGAAAGCCCGCCTTAATATTCCTTTGCTGTCCAGCTACCTAAAGCACCTGTGCATTCTACACACATGCCCATTTTTGCTACGCAATTTTAATTGCAAACAGTGCTGGCACTTTTAGTGGCATACTAAAATTGTCTGGGATACTAACTTAGTGTTCCTTTGCTGTCTAGCTACCTACAGCACCTGTGCATTCTACACACCTGCCCAATTTTGCTACGCAATTTTAATTGCAAACAGTGCTGACACTTTTAGTGGCATACTAAAATTGTCTGGGATACTAACTTAGTGTTCCTTTGCTGTCCAGCTACCTAAAGCACCTGTGCATTCTACACACTTGCCCATTTTTGCTACGCAATTTTAATTGCAAACAGTGCTGACACTTTTAGTGGCATACTAAAATTGTCTGGGATACTACGTTAGTGTTCCTCTGCTGACAATTTAGCAATACAACCTCTGCATTGTACAGCACCTGTCCAGTTGTGCTACGCAATTTTAATTGCCAAAAGTGATGCCATTTTTAGGGACATAGTTTCATTGTCAGGTATAGTCAATGTTGGTTCTTCAGCTGCCAATAAAGCTAGACCACCTCTGCATTGTACACCACCTCTTCATTTTTCCTACATTTTAACCCTAGAACGCGCAAGCAATTCAATCTACCATAGAAAACAAATGACCTAGCAGGCCTGTGAGGCCCCAGGTATGCGTTATAGGGTTAAGTGTCTAATCTGGTCACAAACAAAATGAGTGTCAAAAGGACAGATGCTGGTGGAAAGGGGAACAGGCATGTTGGAAGGGGAAAAAAAGTTTCTGTCCGTGGGGTAGGTGGTAAAGCTATAGAAACATCTGGTAAAGAAAGGCCATCTTCCAGCAAAAGTAAGATGTCTACTACTTTCCGTGGACATTCTGATGTGCTCCCTTTTTTTCGGAGCCGAACAACTCTACCAAAGGTAGATGATGCACAAAAAAAGAACATGCTTGAATGGATCTCAAATGCTTCAACAAGTGGCCTCTCCTCCACCTCAACTTCAACATTAGAGATGAGCGATGTTCGAGGTTCGAGGTTCGCCAGTTGATGTTCGAGTGATTTTGGGGGTGCTCGAGATCGAACTCGAACTCGAGCTTTTTGCTAAAATTCCCCCTACTCCTCTGATTTCTGTCGCATGTGCCATGACACATGCAATAGAAAACTCCTCCCCAGGCCCTGCCAGGTCACCCCCTATAACCCCACCGGTGTTCCCCGGTGTCCCACGGTATCTGTGCAGCGTTGATCCCCCGCAGCCCCCTCCTTCACAATAGATGCTGCCGCATGCACAGAGTGGTTGTCAGCTCAGCTTCCTGTGTTCAGACACAGTGAGGGGTGGTAACCATGCATCTGTAAGCTACTGCAATGCCCTGCTCATGAGGTGAGAAACATAGTTGATCAGGAGAGCTATACTACATTTCCAAAAGGGGGTATTTGATTTTATAGTTGCCTTGCTGAACGACTACCAAACATGAGAGTCCGTTGTACGCCACAAGAAAACATGTCTAAATAGCGAGCTCTGTTGTTTAGTATTCATTTAGCTGGACAACTGGACTTAAAGGGGTATTCCATCTCCAAGACCCTATCCCCAATATATAGTAGGTGGAATAGCAATAATAGCAAATACCAATATTTGGAAATGTAGAATAGTTCTCCTGATTAGGCATGCCCTTACCTCATGAGCAGGGCATTGCAGCTTTGGTAGCAACAGTTACGACATGGACTCTGCTGCTGTGGACCCGGAGAGAGTGAGTGCAGATTCATTGCACCCACACTCCTCACATGGAGGGTCTGCACTCCTAGAAAATGGGGGATACATTCCCTGAGCGTGTACCCCCATATTCTAGACGGTCCAAAGTCGTCGTGGGACCCCCTTATTTTTTTTTCCCTGCAATAAATTGGTGAAAGAGGGAATGTTTTGGGGAGTGTTTTTTAAAATACATTTTTTTGTCTATTTTTTTGTTAATACTGACAGTTTGTGATGTCGGGTATCTGATAGGCGCCATAATATCACAAACTGCTGGGCTTGATGTCAGGTGACCTTACAGCTAGTATCAACCCCATTTATTACCCCGTTTGCCACTACACCAGGGCACAGGATGAGCTGGGGTGAGATGCCAGGATTGGTGCATCTAGTAGATGCGCCACTTCTGGGGCGCCTGCTGCTATTTTTAGGCTGTGAAGTGTCAATAACTATGGACCTTCCCACCCTGAGAATACCAGACCACATCTGTCCGCTTCACCTTGGCTGGTGATCCAATTTGGGGGGGACCCTACTTTTTTTTGTAAATATTATTATTTATAAAATAATTATAAAAAAGAGCATGGGGTGACCTCCACATTGGATCACCAACCACGATAAAGCTGCCAGCTGTGGTTTTCAGGCTACAGCAGTCTACTTTACCCTAGCTGGCTATCAAAAATGGGGGGACCCCACTTCATTTTTTTTTTTACTATTTTTTGAAATAAAAAAAAATAATGGGCTTCCCTGTATTTTTATTGCCAGCCAAAGTAACACCCTGCAGATGGGGGTGGCAACCTGTAGCTGTCTGCTTTAACTGCACTGGGAATCAAAAATACTGCGGGGCGCTATATCATTTTTTTAACGATTTATTTTGCTATAAAAATAGCGTAGCAAAATGTACATAAGGGTTTAATGCAGAGGTGCTGGAAATTGCTTTTCACCAGTGGGACAACAATGGAGTATAGTAGCCACTTTTTGGATGCCACTAAGTTTCAGCACTGTTTGCTATAAAAATAACGTAGCAAACTGTGCATGAGGGTATAATGCAGAGGTGCTGGAAATTGCTTGGCACCAGTGGGACACAAAATTAGTATAGAAGCCACTTTTTGGATGCCATTTATGTTCAGCAGTGTTTGCTATAAAAATAGCATAGCAAGATGTGCATGAGGGTTTAATACAGAGGTGATAGAATTTGCTTTTCACCAGTGGGACAACAATGGAGTATAGTAGCCACTTTTTGGATGCCACTAAGTTCCAGCACTGTTTGCTAAAAAAATAAAGTAGCAAAATGTGCATGAGGGTTTAATGCAGAGGTGCTGGAAATTGGTTAGCACCAGTGGGACACAAAATTAGTACAGAAGCCACTTTTTGGATGCCATTTATGTTCAGCAGTGTTTGCTATAAAAACAGCGTAGCAAGATGTGCATGAGGGTTTAATGCAGAGGTGATAGAATTTGCTTTTCACCAGTGGGACAACAATGGAGTATAGTAGCCACTTTTTGGATGCCACTAAGTTCCAGCACTGTTTGCTAAAAAAATAGTGTAGCAAAATGTGCATGAGGGTTTAATGCAGAGGTGCTGAAAATTGCTTTGCACCAGTGGGATAAAAAATTAGTATAGCAGCCACTTTTTGGATGCAACTGATGTTCAGCACTATTTGCTATAAAAATATCGTAGCAAAATGTGCATGAGGGTTTAACGCAGAGATGCTGGAAATTGCTGGGCACCAGTGGCACACAAAATTAGTATAGAAGCCACTTTTTGGATGCCACTGATGTTTAGCACTATTTGCTATAAAAATTGCGTAGCAAAATGTGCATGAGGGTTTAATGCAGAGGTGCTGGAAATTGCCTGGCATCAGTGGGACAACAATGGAGTATAGTGGCCACTTTTTGGATGCCAATAAGTTTCAGCACTGTTTGCTATAAAAAAAAGTGTAGCACAATGTTCATGAGGGTTTAATGCAGAGGTGCTGGAAATTGCTTGGCACCAGTGGGACAACAATGGAGTATATTAGCCACTTTTTGGATGCCTCTACGTTTTAGCAAAGTTTGCTGTAAAAATAGCGTAGCAAAATGTGCATGAGGGTTTAATGCAGAGGTGCTGGAAATAGCTTGGCATCAGTGGGACACAAAATTAGTATAGCAGCCACTTTTTGGATGCCACTGATGTTCAGCACTATTTGCTATAAAAATAGCGTAGCAAAATGTGCATGAGGGTTTAATGCAGAGGTGCTGGAAATTGCTTTGCACCAGTGGGATACAAAATTAGTATAGCAGCCACTTTTTGGATGCAACTGATGTTCAGCACTATTTGCTATAAAAGTAGCGTAGCAAAATGTGCATGAAGGTTTAATGCAGAGATGCTGGAAATTGCTTGGCACCAGTAAGACACAAAATTAGTATAGCAGCCACTTTTTGGATGCCACTTATGTTCAGCACTGTTTGCTATAAAAATAGCGTAGCAAAATGTGCATGAGTGTTTAATGCAGAGGTGCTGCAAATTGCTTGGCATCAGTGGGACACAAAATTAGTATAGCAGCCACTTTTTGGATGCCACTTCTGTTCAGCACTGTTTGCTATAAAAATAGCATAGCAAAATGTGCATGAGGGTTTAATGCAGGGATGCTGGAAATTGCTTGGCACCAGTAAGACACAGAATTAGTATAGCAGCCACTTTTTGGATGCCACTTCTGTTCAGCACTGTTTGCTATAAAAATAGCATAGCAAAATGTGCATGAGGGTTTAATGCAGGGATGCTGGAAATTGCTTGGCACCAGTGGGACACAAAATTAGTATAGCAGCCACTTTTTGGATGCCACTTATGTTCAGCACTGTTTGCTATAAAAATAGCGTAGCAAAGTGTGCATGAGGGTTTAATGCAGAGGTGCTGGAAATTGCTTTTCACCAGTGGGACAACAATGGAGTATAGTAGCCACTTTTTGGATGCTACTAAGTTCCAGCACTGTTTGCTAAAAAAATAGTATAGCAAAATGTGCATGAGGGTTTAATGCAGAGGTACTGGAAATTGGTTAGCACCAGTGGGACACAAAGCTAGTATAGCAGCCACTTTTTGGATGCTACTTATGTTCAGCACTGTTTGCTTTAAAAAATAGGGTAGCGAAATATGAATCAGGGTTTAATGCAGAGGTGCTGGAAATTGCTTGGCATCAGTGGGACACAAAATTAGTATAGCAGCCACTTTTTGGATGCCACTTATGTTCAGCACTGTTTGCTATAAAAATAGCGTAGCAAAATGTGCATGAGGGTTTAATGCAGAGGTGCTGGAAATTGCTTGGCACCAGTGGGACACAAAGCTAGTATAGCAGCCACTTTTTGGATGCTACTTATGTTCAGCACTGTTTGCTTTAAAAATTTAGGGTAGCAAAATGTGAATCAGGGTTTAATGCAGAGGTGCTGGAAATTGCTTGGCATCAGTGGGACACAAAATTAGTATAGCAGCCACTTTTTGGATACCACTTATGTTCAGCACTGTTTGCTATAAAAATAACGTAGCAAAATGTGCATAAGGGTTCAATGCAGAGATGCTGGTAATTGCTCGCACCAGTGGGACACAAAATTAGTATAGCAGCCACTTTTTGGATGCCACTTATGTTCAGCACTGTTTGCTATAAAAATAGCGTAGCAAAATGTGCATGAGTGTTAAATGCACAGGTGCTGCAAATTGCTTGGCATCAGTGGGACACAAAATTAGTATAGCAGCCACTTTTTGGATGCCACTAAGTTTCAGCACTGTTTGCTATAAAAAATAGTGTAGCAAAATGTGCATGAGGGTTTAATGCAGAGGTGCTGGAAATTGCTTGGCACCAGTGGGACACAAAATTAGTATAGAAGCAACTTTTTGGATGCCACTTATATTCAGAATTGTTTGCTTTAAAAATAGCGTAGCAAAATGTGCATGAGGGTTTAATGCAGAGGTGTTGGAATTTCCTTTTCACCAGTGGGACAACAATGGAGTATAGTAGCCACTTTTTGGATGCCACTAAGTTCCAGCACTGTTTGCTAAAAAAAATAGTGTAGCAAAATGTGCATGAGGGTTTAATGCAGAGGTGCTGGAAATTTGTTAGCACCAGTGGGACACAAAATTCGTATAGCAGCCACTTTTTGGATGCCACTTATGTTCAGCACTGTTTGCTATAAATATAGCGTAGCAAAATGTGCATGAGGGTTTAAATGCAGAGGTGCTGGAAATTGCTTGGCACCAGTGGGACAACAATGGAGTGTAGCAGCCACTTTTTGAATGCCACTAAGTTTCAGCACTGTTTGCTATAAAAATATCGCAGCAAACTGTGCATGAGTGTTTAATGCAGAGGTGCTGGAAATTGCTTGGAACCAGTGGGACAAAAAATTAGTATAGCAGCCACTTTTTGGATGCCACTTCTGTTCACTACCGTTTGCTATAAAAATAGTGTAGCAAACTGTGCATGTGGGTTTAATGCAGGGGTGCTGGAAATTGGTTAGCATCAGTGGGACACAAAATTCGTATAGCAGCCACTTTTTGGATGCCACTTATGTTCAGCACTGTTTGCTGTAAAAATAGCATAGCAAAATGTGCATGAGGGTTTAATGCAGAGGTGCTGCAAATTGCTTGGCACCAGTGGGACAACATTGGAGTATAGCAGCCACTTTTTGGATGCCACTAAGTTCCAGCACTGTTTGCTGAAAAAATAGTGTAGCAAAATGTGCATGAGGGTTTAATGCAGAGGTGCTGGAAATTGGTTAGCACCAGTGGGACGCAAAATTAGTATAGCAGCCACTTTTTGGATGCCACTTATGTTCAGCACTGTTTGCTATAAAAATAGCGTAGCAAAATGTGCATGAGGGTTTAATGCAGAGGTTCTGCAAATTGCTTGGCATCAGTGGGACACAAAATTAGTATAGCAGCCACTTTTTAGATGCCACTAAGTTTCAGCACTGTTTGCTTTAAAAATAGCGTAGCAAAATGTGCATGAGGGTTTAATGCAGAGGTGCTGGAAATTGCTTTGCACCAGTGGGATACAAAATTAGTATAGCAGCCACTTTTTGGATGCAACTGATGTTCAGCACTATTTGCTATAAAAGTAGCGTAGCAAAATGTGCATGAAGGTTTAATGCAGAGATGCTGGAAATTGCTTGGCACCAGTAAGACACAAAATTAGTATAGCAGCCACTTTTTGGATGCCACTTATGTTCAGCACTGTTTGCTATAAAAATAGCGTAGCAAAATGTGCATGAGTGTTTAATGCAGAGGTGCTGCAAATTGCTTGGCATCAGTGGGACACAAAATTAGTATAGCCGCCACTTTTTGGATGCCACTTCTGTTCAGCACTGTTTGCTATAAAAATAGCATAGCAAAATGTGCATGAGGGTTTAATGCAGGGATGCTGGAAATTGCTTGGCACCAGTAAGACACAGAATTAGTATAGCAGCCACTTTTTGGATGCCACTTCTGTTCAGCACTGTTTGCTATAAAAATAGCATAGCAAAATGTGCATGAGGGTTTAATGCAGGGATGCTGGAAATTGCTTGGCACCAGTGGGACACAAAATTAGTATAGCAGCCACTTTTTGGATGCCACTTATGTTCAGCACTGTTTGCTATTAAAATAGCGTAGCAAAGTGTGCATGAGGGTTTAATGCAGAGGTGCTGGAAATTGCTTTTCACCAGTGGGACAACAATGGAGTATAGTAGCCACTTTTTGGATGCTACTAAGTTCCAGCACTGTTTGCTAAAAAAATAGTGTAGCAAAATGTGCATGAGGGTTTAATGCAGAGGTACTGGAAATTGGTTAGCACCAGTGGGACACAAAGCTAGTATAGCAGCCACTTTTTGGATGCTACTTATGTTCAGCACTGTTTGCTTTAAAAAATAGGGTAGCAAAATGTGAATCAGGGTTTAATGCAGAGGTGCTGGAAATTGCTTGGCATCAGTGGGACACAAAATTAGTATAGCAGCCACTTTTTGGATGCTACTTATGTTCAGCACTGTTTGCTATAAAAATAGCGTAGCAAAATGTGCATGAGGGTTTAATGCAGAGGTGCTGGAAATTGCTTGGCATCAGTGGGACACAAAGCTAGTATAGCAGCCACTTTTTGGATGCTACTTATGTTCAGCACTGTCTGCTTTAAAAATTTAGGGTAGCAAAATGTGAATCAGGGTTTAATGCAGAGGTGCTGGAAATTGCTTGGCATCAGTGGGACACAAAATTAGTATAGCAGCCACTTTTTGGATACCACTTATGTTCAGCACTGTTTGCTATAAAAATAACGTAGCAAAATGTGCATAAGGGTTCAATGCAGAGATGCTGGAAATTGCTTGGCACCAGTGGGACACAAAATTAGTATAGCAGCCACTTTTTGGATGCCACTTATGTTCAGCACTGTTTGCTATAAAAATAGCGTAGCAAAATGTGCATGAGTGTTAAATGCACAGGTGCTGCAAATTGCTTGGCATCAGTGGGACACAAAATTAGTATAGCAGCCACTTTTTGGATGCCACTAAGTTTCAGCACTGTTTGCTATAAAAAATAGTGTAGCAAAATGTGCATGAGGGTTTAATGCAGAGGTGCTGGAAATTACTTGGCACCAGTGGGACACAAAATTAGTATAGAAGCAACTTTTTGGATGCCACTTATATTCAGAATTGTTTGCTTTAAAAATAGCGTAGCAAAATGTGCATGAGGGTTTAATGCAGAGGTGTTGGAATTTCCTTTTCACCAGTGGGACAACAATGGAGTATAGTAGCCACTTTTTGGATGCCACTAAGTTCTAGCACTGTTTGCTAAAAAAAATAGTGTAGCAAAATGTGCATGAGGGTTTAATGCAGAGGTGCTGGAAATTTGTTAGCACCAGTGGGACACAAAATTCGTATAGCAGCCACTTTTTGGATGACACTTATGTTCAGCACTGTTTGCTATAAATATAGCGTAGCAAAATGTGCATGAGGGCTTAAATGCAGAGGTGCTGGAAATTGCTTGGCACCAGTGGGACAACAATGGAGTGTAGCAGCCACTTTTTGAATGCCACTAAGTTTCAGCACTGTTTGCTATAAAAATATCGCAGCAAACTGTGCATGAGTGTTTAACGCAGAGGTGCTGGAAATTGCTTTTCACCAGTGGGACAACAATGGAGTATAGTAGCCACTTTTTGGATGCCACTAAGTTCCAGCACTGTTTGCTGAAAAAATAGTGTAGCAAAATGGGCATGAGGGTTTAATGCAGAGGTGCTGGAAATTGGTTAGCACCAGTGGGACACAAAATTCGTATAGCAGACACTTTTTGGATGCCACTTATGTTCAGCACTGTTTGCTATAAAAATAGCGTAGGAAAATGTTCATGAGGGTTTAATGCAGAGGTGCTGGAAATTGCTTGGAACCAGTGGGACAAAAAATTAGTATAGCAGCCACTTTTTGGATGCCACTTCTGTTCACTACCGTTTGCTATAAAAATAGTGTAGCAAACTGTGCATGTGGGTTTAATGCAGGGATGCTGGAAATTGCTTGGAACCAGTGGGACACAAAATTAGTATAGCAGCCACTTTTTAGATGCCACTTATGTTCAGCACTGTTTGCTATAAAAATAGCGTAGCAAAATGTGCATGAGTGTTAAATGCACAGGTGCTGCAAATTGCTTGGCATCAGTGGGACACAAAATTAGTATAGCAGCCACTTTTTGGATGCCACTAAGTTTCAGCACTGTTTGCTATAAAAAATAGTGTAGCAAAATGTGCATGAGGGTTTAATGCAGAGGTGCTGGAAATTACTTGGCACCAGTGGGACACAAAATTAGTATAGAAGCAACTTTTTGGATGCCACTTATATTCAGAATTGTTTGCTTTAAAAATAGCGTAGCAAAATGTGCATGAGGGTTTAATGCAAAGGTGTTGGAATTTCCTTTTCACCAGTGGGACAACAATGGAGTATAGTAGCCACTTTTTGGATGCCACTAAGTTCCAGCACTGTTTGCTAAAAAAAATAGTGTAGCAAAATGTGCATGAGGGTTTAATGCAGAGGTGCTGGAAATTTGTTAGCACCAGTGGGACACAAAATTCGTATAGCAGCCACTTTTTGGATGACACTTATGTTCAGCACTGTTTGCTATAAATATAGTGTAGCAAAATGTGCATGAGGGTTTAAATGCAGAGGTGCTGGAAATTGCTTTTCACCAGTGGGACAACAATGGAGTATAGTAGCCACTTTTTGGATGCCACTAAGTTCCAGCACTGTTTGCTGAAAAAATAGTGTAGGAAAATGGGCATGAGGGTTTAATGCAGAGGTGCTGGAAATTGGTTAGCACCAGTGGGACACAAAATTCGTATAGCAGCCACTTTTTGGATGCCACTTATGTTCAGCACTGTTTGCTATAAAAATAGCGTAGGAAAATGTTCATGAGGGTTTAATGCAGAGGTGCTGGAAATTGCTTGGAACCAGTGGGACAAAAAATTAGTATAGCAGCCACTTTTTGGATGCCACTTCTGTTCACTACCGTTTGCTATAAAAATAGTGTAGCAAACTGTGCATGTGGGTTTAATGCAGGGCTGCTGGAAATTGCTTGGAACCAGTGGGACACAAAATTATTATAGCAGCCACTTTTTGGATGCCACTTATGTTCAGCACTGTTTGCTGTAAAAATAGCATAGCAAAATGTGCATGAGGGTTTAATGCAGAGGTGCTGCAAATTGCTTGGCACCAGTGGGACAACATTGGAGTATAGCAACCACTTTTTGGATGCCACTAAGTTCCAGCACTGTTTGCTGAAAAAATAGTTTAGCAAAATGTGCATGAGGGTTTAATGCAGAGGTGCTGGAAATTGGTTAGCACCAGTGGGACACAAAATTCGTATAGAAGCCACTTTTTGGATTCCACTTATATTCAGAATTGTTTGCTATAAAAATAGCGTAGCAAAATGTGCATGAGGGTTTAATGCAGAGGTGCTGCAATTTGCTTTTCACCAGTGGGACAACAATGGAGTATAGTAGCCACTTTTTGGATGCCACTAAGTTCCAGCACTGTTTGCTGAAAAAATAGTGTAGCAAAATGTGCATGAGGGTTTAATGCAGAGGTGCTGGAAATTGGTTAGCACCAGTGGGACACAAAATTAGTATAGCAGCCACTTTTTGGATGTCACTTATGTCCAGCACTGTTTGCTATAAAAATAGCGTAGCAAAATGTGCATGAGGGTTTAATGCAGAGGTGCTGGAATTTGCTTTTCACCAGTGGGACAACAATGGAGTATAGTAGCCACTTTTTGGATGCCACTAAGTTCCAGCACTGTTTGCTGAAAAAATAGTGTAGCAAAATGTTCAACAGGGTTTAATGCAGAGGTGCTGGAAATTGGTTAGCACCAGTGGGACACAAAATTAGTATAGCAGCCACTTTTTGGATGTCACTTATGTCCAGCACTGTTTGCTATAAAAATAGCGTAGCAAAATGTGCATGAGGGTTTAATGCAGAGGTGCTGCAAATTGCTTGGCACCATTGGGACAACAATGGCGTATAGCAGCCACTTTTTGGATGCCACTAAGTTTCAGCACTGTTTACTTTAAAAATAGCGTAGCAAAATGTGCATGAGGGTTTAATGCAGAGGTGCTGGAAACTGCTTGGCACCAGTGGGACACAAAATTAGTATAGCAGCCACTTTTTGAATGCTACTTATGTTCAGCACTGGTTTCTATAAAAATAGCGTAGCAAAATGTAAATTAGGGTTTAATGCAGAGGTGCTGGAAATTGCTTGGCATCAGTGGGACAGAAAGTTAGTATAGCAGCCACTTTTTGGATGCCACTTATGTTCCGCACTGTTTGCTATAAAAATAGCGTAGAATAATGTGCATGAGGGTTTAATGCAGAGGTTCTGGAAATTCCTTGGCATCAGTGGGAAACAAAATTAGTATAGCAGCCACTTTTTGGATGCCACTTATGTTCAGCACTGATTGCTATAAAAATAGCGTAGCAAAATGTGCATGATGGTTTAATGCAGAGGTGCTGGAAATTGCTTGGCACCAGTGGGACACAAAATTAGTATAGCAGCCACTTTTTGGATGCCACTTACGTTCATCACTGTTTGCTATAAAAATAGCATAGCAAAATGTGCATGAGGGTTTAATGCAGAGGTTCTGGAAATTGCTTGGCATTAGTGGGAAACAAAATTAGTATAGTAGCCACTTTTTGGATGACGCTAAGTTTCAGCACTGTTTGCTATAAAAAAAAGGGTAGCAAAATGTGCATGAGGGTTTAATGCAGAGGTGCTGGAAATTGCTTGGCACTAGTGGGACACAAAATGAGTATAGCAGCCACTTTTTGGATGCCACTTGTGGAGACACGGGGCTCAGTGGGTGCTCTCGTCCACTGAAACCTGCCGCCTTTAGAAAGACAGCGTGGCTCAGGGCTCATCCCAACTGAACGCCGTCCTCCTTAACCGTGGGCGTAACACTACTCAGACAACACAGGGTGAGGGAACCACAATAATTAGACTTTATTGAATCCCCAAACAATTAATGGCACATAGCACATAACCAGGAAAACACACAAATGTAACAGGCAACAGAGTCTCACCCTTCCGCTGGCTCACCAGGGATTTAGAATGTCCTTGCCTCAGAGGTTCTAGGGCCGCTTACTCCAATCCAGCAGTACCCCGCTTTTGGCGGGCACCCACCGAGAAAGGAATAGCACCAGGTTTAGGAAGCTGGCTGAGGTCTGCAAAGTCTGTTCCAGGTGACTGAACTGTCCCAACCTGAGTGTCCTCCTTAGGTAGTCCTGTATGATGTTACAATCCTGGCAGCCGGAGTCGAAATCCCTAGGCTGTGGATATGGTCTCCAACCGGAACTGGAGTCCCTAGATTGAAGCCATAAGATATCCTGATCCTCTAGTCAGCTCCAAAGAGCTTAGACTGGATCCATCAGCATCCATCAACAACCACCTGGTGGCTTAAAAAAATCCCTTTTATAGCCACAGCCTTCCACTTTTATACACTGCGTCCTCATCGATTGGTTGGACAAGATCGCCTCTCCCATTGGATGAATCTCAAGCTGCATGGACAATGTTCATTTAAATGATGTGCATAGAAAGACTGAAGATATCTACATGAAGTCTGCAAGTCACAGACTCGACAATGGCTACTAAAGTAATCACATTAGATTACAATACACAACTACATTACAATGAATGCTCCGAAGGGTCTGGTCCCAAACAATAGTTAAGCAAACATGAGTTACCACACAGTAGAACAATACGTCTGGCTGAATGTTAAGAAACTTTAACCCATGAGAGTCCATGTCGTCACATTCTTCCCTTTTCTTAATTGTAGCCAGACCTGATAGGCTTCCGATCATCCTTCTTCTCTTGACGGCATTGTCCTTTTTAATGGTGAGGTCAGCAACAGAGGCTCGCATCTATACACCTCCCCCTGGTCAGTCAATACTTCCTGTGGAAACCCTACATGGCTAAAGATGTACAGTAGGGCTTGAGCCACGTGCTCTGCATCTATGGAGGTTAAGGCAACGGCTTCTGGGTAACGGGTGGCAAAGTCTACCAGGGTGAGGAGGAATCTTTTTCCACTGCGGCTGGGGATGGCTTAGGGGCCTACTATATCAATGGCAACTCTCTGGAACAGTTCTCCTATCAAGGTCATGGGTTGAAGTGGGGCACGCCATGGGGCTCCCCCCATACGCTGACACACTGGGCAAAAGGCTCTGTGTTTTTGGACTTCTTGAGTGACCCTTGGCCAGAAAAAACTACGCAGCAGGTGGGCCCGAGTCTTTTTGGTCCCCATGTGCCCAGCCGCAGGAACATCATGAGCTAAACGCAATAGTTAGGGTCGGTATTGCTGGGGTACCACAAGTTGATGTACACGGGTCCAGGATTTTTCTGGGCAAGATGCGGGCTTCTCCCGATATAAGAGGCCTTTTTCCCATCTATATACCTCCCCCTGATTTCCTCTCCCAGGTTGGGCGGCCGCACTACGTTTAAGCTCTAGGGTGGGGTCTGACAGTTGAGCTTCCCTGAACTCCTTACGATCTATCTCCCCCCAGTCAATGGCCCCAGTTGGGTCTGATGTACTCACATTTGTTGGCTCTGATGAGGAGGCTGAAGATTGAGGAGGAGGGTTCTCCTCTGATGGGCTGGAAGAAAGACCTGCACCAGGATGGTGTTTGGCTTGGCTGCGGGTGATGGCGTGACAAACTGGCTGGATAGTCCTTGTCCTAGGTCATTTCCCAAAATTACAGGGGTGGGGAGGCCGTCCATGAGCCCCACTTCAACCTCTCCTTGGTCAGTTCCCCAGTCCAACTGCACTCGTGCCAGAGGGATGTTCGAGCGCTGGCCCCCAGCAAGGGTGATGGTCACTTGGCGGCCAGGTAAATGATGTTCTGTGGGAACAATATCTGGGCTGACCAGGGTGATGGAAGATCCCGAGTCTCGAAGTCCCTGAGCCTGTATATCACCGACCTTGACCGTCTGGATGTGGGGATGGAGGTTGGCTGGTGTACGGTGTCCGGCCTGCCGTAGGGTGTGCACTGCATAAACCACTTCCTCAGCTATTGGTGTTTCTCGGGAGTAGCATTCCTCAGGTCTCGTTGGTTCATCTCAGCATATGTTGACTGGTAGACGGGCTCCAGGCATGGGGCCCCGGTTTTTTTAGACACTCTTTGGCCATGTGTCCAAGGCGCCCACACGTATAACAGCGCCGTGGGTTAGACAAGTCACCCACCCTGTTGGTAAACCTTTGTCTTGTTGGGGCTTCTGTGGGGTAATGAGTTAGTCCAGCACGTGAGTCTGGGGGTTGCTTGGATCCATGGTTGAGGGACATCCTCAGATCGGTGGGCCTATAGGGCCTCCAGCTGGGTCGGTTGGCTGTAAATTCATCAGCCAATCGCGCTGCTTGCTCTGGGGTGTCGGGCTTCCTGTCAGCTACCCATTCTCGGATTTCCGGGTCCATCTGCTCCAGCAGCTGTTCAAGCACTATCACATCCCGGAGGGCAGCAGCGGAGTGGGCAGCCCGACCATCGAGCCAGTGATTACAGTGTCGTCGGAGTTGACTGCCAAATTCGACGTACGAGACACCCTGGCGAGACATAGTCCGGAACTTAGTGCGATGTCTCTCGGGTGTTATGGTAAAAAGGGCCAACAAAGTGTCCTTAATAATTCCATAGTCCAAGCAGTCCTGAGGCCCAAGTGATCGGACAGCCTCCTGGGCCCAGACTGGCAAGCTTGTCCACAGGTATTTGGACCACTCATCTGTGGGCACCTGGTGCATACCCATTAGCATCTCAAAGTTTTGCAAGTGTTCATCTATCTCAGTGCTGGAATCATTAAACACTGGCACATCCCTTGCTCAAATCAAGGGTATATATAAACCGAGACCCCCCTAACCTATCTAGTAGTTCATCCACCCGGGGCATGGGGTAAGCATCTGTAATCGTGACCTCATTGAGCCATCTATAGTCCACACAGAAACGAGTACTCTTGTCCTTTTTTGGCACCAACACCACACTGGCAGCCCATGGGCTATGGGAGGGGACTATGACTCCCATATTTAACATGTCATCCACCTCGGCCTTCATCATTGCCAACACAGGAGGGGTCACTTGGTAGGCGGGTTGTCTTAGTGGGGTGGCTGCCCCTGTATTGACATGATGCTGGACCAGGGGGGTTCTACCAGGCTGACTTGTGAACAGGGTTTCATATGTTCCGAGTATGTCTGATATCTGTCGCTTCTGTGATGGACAAAGCTGCCTCCCTAGTGATACATCTTTTACCCCCATTTCCATTTTGGAGTCCACTAATAGGTCTGGGATCTGGTCCAACTGTTGATCATCTAACTCTGGACAGCAAACTGCTAAATTGGTGACTTCTCGTTCCTCATAAGCTTTTAGCCTGTTGATGTGGTAGGTACGCTCACGAACACCTGCTCGATCCAGGGCCACGGTGTAGTCAGTATTGCCACATTTCTTGGTAATGGTGAATGGACCCGTCCACATGGCTTGCAGCTTGTTTTTTCGCACCGGTACTAGTACTAGGACCTTCTGTCCACAGGCAAATTCTCGGGGCCGGGCAGTGCGGTCGTAACATCGTTTTTGCCTTTCCTGAGCCACTTCTAAATTCCCGTGGGCTAACGCCATGAGGTGCCTCATCCTTTCCCTAAACTTTTGAACATAGTCCAGTATGGGAACCTCTTCTGTGGGTAACGTTCCCTCCCAACTCTCTTGTACCAGCTCTAGGGGCCCTCGTAATTTTCGGCCGTACAGCAATTCAAAGGGAGAGAACCCAGTGGAGACCTGCGGCACCTCCCGGTAAGCAAAAAGGAGCTGCTGCAAGTTTTTCTCCCAGTCCCCCCATCGAACTCTACATATCGGCTAATGAGCTGCTTGAGCGTTTTGTTGAAGCGCTCACACAATCCATTTGTTTCAGGATGGTAGGGGGTTGTGCGCATGGGGCGGACTCCATGTATTTCCCACAGGGTCTGAATTAGTTCACTTTGGAACTGTGCCAATCCAAACACAAATTGCAGAACACCAGCCCTCTCTTCCCTTGAAGCTTCAGGCCCCAATGCAGTAAACAATTCCTTGACTCGGTCTGCTTGGGTTTGGTTTGTTTCCAGACTGTCAATGGATCTAGGATGAGATACAGGGTTTACCTCCTCTGATAACACAACGGCAGTGTCTTCATCATCCTCTGCATCATTCTGGGCATCCCAACAGACTAATTTCCGGATCAAGCCTGACCGAGTGTCAGTGTTCCCGTAGTCAATCTTTCGCATCTGGCACAGATCCTGTAGCATCCATTTACTGCTTCGGTCGTATCTCCTCTCTGGTCCTTGTCCCATGGCTGAGCTGGTGGGGCTGGACATGGCAGCATCCGAAACCTGAATGCCTCCCCTATGGCCTGCTGGGTATGCTTATGTGCCTCCCCGGTTGTTGAGCCCTGGACGGTGTCCACGAACACCAGTCCGCTGCAGCTCCCCTGGGTAAACCAGGCTGAGTAGTATCCCACTGCTGCCACCAATTGTGGAGACACGGGGCTCAGTGGGTGCTCTCGTCCACTGAAACCCGGCCGCCTTTAGAAAGACAGCGTGGCTCAGGGCTCATCCCAACTGAACGCCGGCCTCCTTAACCATGGGCGTAACACTACTCAGACAACACAGGGTGAGGGAACCACAATAATTAGACTTTATTGGATTCCCAAACAATTAACGGCACATAGCACATAACCAGCAAAACACACAAATGTAACAGGCAACAGAGTCTCACCCTTCTGCTGGCTCACCAGGGATTTAGAATGTCCTTGCCTCAGAGGTTCCAGGGCCGCTTACTCCAATCCAGCAGCACCCCGCTTTTGGCGGGCACCCACCGAGAAAGGAATAGCGCCAGATTTACTAAGCTGGCTGAGGTCTGCAAAGTCTGTTCCAGGTGACTGAACTGTCCCAACCTGAGTGTCCTCCTTAGGTAGTCCTGTATGATGTTACAATCCTGGCAGCCGGAGTCGAAATCCCTAGGCTGTGGATATGGTCTCCAACCAGAACCGGAGTCCCTAGATTGAAGCCATAAGATATCCTGATCCTTTAGTCAGCTCCAAAGAGCTTAGACTGGATCCATCAGCATCCATCAACAACCACCTGGTGGCTTAAAGAAATCCCTTTTATAGCCACAGCCTTCCACTTGGATACACTGCGTCCTCATCGATTGGTTGGACAAGATCGCCTCTCCCATTGGATGAATCTCAAGCTGCATGGACAATGTTCATTTAAATGATGTGCATAGAAAGACTGAAGATATCTACATGAAGTCTGCAAGTCACAAACTCGACAATGGCTACTAAGGTAATCACATTAGATTACAATACACAACTACATTACAATGAATGCTCGGAAGGGTCTAGTCCCAAACAATAGTTAAGCAAACATGAGTTACCATACAGTAGAACAATATGTCTGGCTGAATGTTAAGAAACTTTAACCCATGAGAGTCCATGTCGTCACACCACTTATGTTCGGCACTGTTTGCTATAAAAATAGCGTAGCAAAATGTGCATGAGAGTTTAATGCAGAGGTGCTGGAAATTGCTTTTCACCAGTGGGACAAAAACGGAGTATAGCAGCCACTTTTTGAATGCCAATAAGTGTCAGCACTGTTTGCTATAAAAAACAAATAGCGTAGCAAAATGTGCATGAGGGTTTAATGCAGAGGTGCTGGAAATTGCTTGGCATGAGTGGGACACAAAATTACTATAGCAGCCACTTTTTGGATGCCACTGATGGTCAGCACTATTTGATATAAAAATAGCGTAGCAAAAGTGCATGAGGGTTTAATGCAGAGGTGCTGGAATTTGCTTGGCACCAGTGGGACACAAAATTAGTATAGCAGCCACTTTTTAGATGCCACTTATGTTCAGCACTGTTTGCTATAAAAAATAACGTAGCACAATGTGCATGAGGGTTTAATACAGAGATGATGGAAATTGCTTGGCACCTGTGGGACACAAAATGAGTATAGGAGCCACTTTTTGGATGCCACTTATATTCAGCACTGTTTGCTATAAAAATAGCGTAGCAAAATGTGCATGAGGGTTTAATGCAGAGGTGCTGCAAATTGCTTGGCACCAGTGGGACACAAAATTAGTATAGCAGCCACTTTATGGATGCAACTGATGTTCAGCACTATTTTCTATAAAAAATAGCATGGCAAAATGTGCAAGAGGGTTTAATGCAGAGATGCTGGAAATTGCTTGGCACCAGTGGGACACAAAATTAGTATAGCTGCCACTTTTTGGATGCCACTTATGTTCAGCACTGTTTGGTATAAAAATAGCATAGCAAAATGTGCATGAGGGTTAAATACAAAGATGCTGGAAATTGCTTGGCACCAGTGGGACACAAAATTAGTATAGCTGCCACTTTTTGGATGCCACTTATGTTCAGCACTGTTTGCTATAAAAATAGCATAGCAAAATGTGCATGAAGGTTTAATGCAGAGGTGCTGCAAATTGCTTGGCACCAGTGGGACAACAATGGAGTATAGCAGCCACTTTTTGGATGCCACTATGTTTTAGCACTTTTTGCTCTAAAAATAGTGTAGCAAAATGTGCATGAGGGTTTAATGCAGAGGTGCTGGAAATTGCTTGGCACAAGTGGGACACTAAATTAATGTAGCAGACACTTTGTGAATGCCACTAATTTTCAGCACTGTTTGCTATAAAAATAACATAGCCAAATGTGAATGAGTGTTGAATGCAGAGGTGCTGGGACTTGCTTGGCACCATTGGGACACAAAATAAGTATAGCAGACACTTTGTAGATGCCATTAATTTTCAGCACTGTTTGCTATAAAAATAGCGTAGAAAAATGTGCATGACTCTTGAATGCAGAGGTGCTGTGACTTGCTTGGCATCAATGGGACAAAAATGGAGTGTAGCAGCCACTTTTTGAATGCCACTTATGTTCAGCACTGTTTGCTATAAAAATAGCCTAGCAAAATGTGTGTGAGGGTTTAATGCAGATGTGCTAGAAATTGCTTGGCACCAGTGGAACACAAAATTAATATAGCAGCCACTTTTTGCATGCCACTGATGTTCAGCACTGTTTGCTATAAAAATAGCGTAGCAAAATGTTCATGAGGGTTTAATGCAGAGGTGCTGGAAATTGCTTGGCACCAGTGGGACACAAAATTAGTATAGCAGACACTTTTTTGATGCATCTTATGTTCAGCACTGTTTGCTCTAAAAATTGCATAGCAAAATGTGCATGAGGGTTTAATGCAGAGGTGATGGAAGTTGCTTGGCACCAGTGGGACAACAATGGAGTGTAGCAGCCACTTTTTGAATGCCACTAAGTTTCAGCACTGTTTGCTATAAAAATATCGTAGCAAAATGTGCATGAGGGTTTAATGCAGAAGTGCTGGAAATTGCTTTTCACCAGTGGGACAACAATGGAGTATAGTAGCCTCTTTTTGGATGCCACTAAGTTTCAGCACTGTTTGCTATAAAAATAGTGTAGCAAAATGTGCATGAGGGTTTAATGCAGAGGTGCTGGAAATTG
This sequence comes from Anomaloglossus baeobatrachus, assembly GCF_048569485.1. NCBI lineage: Eukaryota > Metazoa > Chordata > Amphibia > Anura > Aromobatidae > Anomaloglossus > Anomaloglossus baeobatrachus. Next base: position 92,399,876 of record NC_134363.1, on the reverse strand, counting down.
CTTGGCACCAGTGCGACACAAAATTAGTATAGCAGCCACTTTTTGGATGCCACTTATGTTCAGCACTGTTTGATATAAAAAAAGCATAGCAAAATGTGCATGAGGGTTAAATACAGAGATGCTGGAAATTGCTTGGCACCCGTGGGACACAAAATTAGTATAGCAGCCACTTTTTGGATGCCACTTATGTTCAGCACTGTTTGCTATAAAAATAGCGTAGCAAAATGTGCATGAGAGTTTAATGCAGAGGTGCTGGAAATTGCTTTTCACCAGTGGGACAAAAACGGAGTATAGTAGCCACTTTTTGAATGCCAATAAGTGTCAGCACTGTTTGCTATAAAAAACAAATAGCGTAGCAAAATGTGCATGAGGGTTTAATGCAGAGGTGCTGGAAATTGCTTGGCATGAGTGGGACACAAAATTACTATAGCAGCCACTTTTTGGATGCCACTGATGGTCAGCACTATTTGATATAAAAATAGCGTAGCAAAAGTGCATGAGGGTTTAATGCAGAGGTGCTGGAATTTGCTTGGCACCAGTGGGACACAAAATTAGTATAGCAGCCACTTTTTAGATGCCACTTATGTTCAGCACTGTTTGCTATAAAAAATAGCGTAGCACAATGTGCATGAGGGTTTAATACAGAGATGCTGGAAATTGCTTGGCACCTGTGGGACACAAAATGAGTATAGCAGCCACTTTTTGGATGCCACTAATATTCAGCACTGTTTTCTATAAAAATAGCGTAGCAAAATGTGCATGAGGGTTTAATGCAGAGGTGCTGCAAATTGCTTGGCACCAGTGGGACACAAAATTATTATAGCAGCCACTTTATGGATGCCACTGATGTTCAGCACTATTTTCTATAAAAATAGCATGGCAAAATGTGCAAGAGGGTTTAATGCAGAGATGCTGGAAATTGCTTGGCACCAGTGGGACACAAAATTAGTATAGCTGCCACTTTTTGGATGCCACTTATGTTCAGCACTGTTTGCTATAAAAATAGCATAGCAAAATTTGCATGAGGGTTTAATGCAGAGGTGCTGGAAATTGCTTGGCACCAGTGGGACACAAAATTAGTATAGCAGCCACTTTTGGATGCCACTTATGTTCAGCACTGTTTGCTATAAAAAAAGCATAGCAAAATGTGCATGAGGGTTAAATACAAAGATGCTGGAAATTGCTTGGCACCAGTGGGACACAAAATTAATATAGCTGCCACTTTTTGTATGCCACTTATGTTCAGCACTGTTTGCTATAAAAATAGCGTAGCAAAATGTGCATGAAGGTTTAATGCAGAGGTGCTGCAAATTGCTTGGCACCAGTGGGACAACAATGGAGTATAGCAGCCACTTTTTGGATGCCACTATGTTTTATAACAATGAGTTGGCGTGTGCAATGCAAGCAGACGTGCTGCAAATATCTTTGCACTAGTGGGACTATACAGAAGTCCAATAGCCTTGTTTAGGATGCCACTAAGTTCACTCAGTGTTTGCTAGTAGTGATGAGCGAGTACTAAAAAGCTCGGGTGCTCGAAGCTCGGGCCGAGCCTCCCAAGATACTCGTGTACTCGGGCCGAGCAACGAGCCCAATGTTATCCTATGGGAGACCCGAGTATTTTTGTGAAATGACCCCCCGGCAGCATGGAGAAACCCTAAAAATGTCACAAAAGTCTCAGAAGAGTGCTCAAATGACATGGCAACAGCATGGGGAAGACCCCTTGAAGCATTTATCACTGAAAAGTCACAGCTGTGAACAATTTTGTCCGCGTTTTACGCCATTTTTACGGACTCACCAGAAAACCTTCCAAAATGACCCCAAAATGATTTTTCATGGCGGAAATGTTAAGGGCACATACCCAATAGTGAGATAGAGCTGGTGTATGTTACTTTTTGAGATTAATACATGAAAGATTTTACGTGAAAACATTGTGTGGCACTCCGATGTCCCTGAGAAGAGACGTACATGAAGGCCTCTTGAGTCTAATGTGCCCATTTTGAGGAAGTGAGTCTTTGTAGTATTTTCCTTTGCCAGGGCAGTCCAAAATTGTGAGGTTCACCAATGCCCCTGCATACAGACGTGCATGAGGGCCTGTAAACCTGAAGTGCCCATTGGAAGGAAGTGGGTCTATTGTAGTATAGCCCTTAGGCAGGGCAGCCAAAAATTGGGAGGCTCCACGTTGTCCCTGGGTAGAGACGTGCATGAGGGCCTTTAAACCTGAAGTGCCCATTGTAAGGAAGTGGGTCTATTTCAGTATAGCCCTTTGCTAGGGCAGCCAAAAATTGGGAGGCTCCACATTGTCCCTGGATAGAGACGTGCATGATGGCCTTTAAACCTGAAGTGCCCATTGTAAGGAAGTGGGTCTATTTCAGTATAGCCCTTTGCCAGGGCAGCCAAAAATTGGGAGGCTCCACATTGTCCCTGGATAGAGACGTGCATGATGGCCTGTAAACCTGAAGTGCCCATTGTAAGGAAGTGGGTCTATTTCAGTATAGCCCTTTGCCAGGGCAGCCAAAAATTGGGAGGCTCCACATTGTCCCTGGATAGAGACGTGCATGATGGCCTTTAAACCTGAAGTGCCCATTGTAAGGAAGTGGGTCTATTTCAGTATAGCCCTTTGCCAGGGCAGCCAAAAATTGGGAGGCTCCACATTGTCCCTGGATAGAGACGTGCATGATGGCCTTTAAACCTGAAGTGCCCATTGTAAGGAAGTGGGTCTATTTCAGTATAGCCCTTTGCCAGGGCAGCCAAAAATTGGGAGGCTCCACATTGTCCCTGGATAGAGACGTGCATGATGGCCTTTAAACCTGAAGTGCCCATTGTAAGGAAGTGGGTCTTTTTCAGTATAGCCCTTTGCCAGGGCAGCCAAAAATTGGGAGGCTCCACATTGTCCCTGGATAGAGACGTGCATGATGGCCTGTAAACCTGAAGTGCCCATTGTAAGGAAGTGGGTCTATTTCAGTATAGCCCTTTGCCAGGGCAGCCAAAAATTGGGAGGCTCCACATTGTCCCTGGATAGAGACGTGCATGATGGCCTTTAAACCTGAAGTGCCCATTGTAAGGAAGTGGGTCTATTTCAGTATAGCCCTTTGCCAGGGCAGCCAAAAATTGGGAGGCTCCACATTGTCCCTGGATAGAGACGTGCATGATGGCCTGTAAACCTGAAGTGCCCATTGTAAGGAAGTGGGTCTATTTCAGTATAGCCCTTTGCCAGGGCAGCCAAAAATTGGGAGGCTCCACGTTGTCCCTGGGTAGAGACGTGCATGATGGCCTGTAAACCTGAAGTGCCCATTGTAAGGAAGTGGGTCTATTTCAGTATAGCCCTTTGCCAGGGCAGCCAAAAATTGGGAGGCTCCACATTGTCCCTGGATAGAGACGTGCATGATGGCCTTTAAACCTGAAGTGTCCATTTTAAGGAAGTGGGTGTATTATAGTATAGCCCTTAGGCAGGGCAGCCAAAAATTGGGAGGCTCCACGTTGTCCCTGGGTAGAGACGTGCATGAGGGCCTCAAAACCTTAAGTGTCCATTTTAAGGAAGTGGGTGTATTATAGTATAGCCCTTAGGCAGGGCAGCCAAAAATTGGGAGGCTCCACGTTGTCCCTGGGTAGAAACGTACATGAGGGCCTTAAAACATTGTTCCCATTGCAAAGGAGCGGGTCTCCTGTCGTTGTAATGTCCATTCTGCAAAGAATGGGCGAAAAAATTTACCACTGGGGGTATACCTGAAACAAAGGCCTAAGTATTGCAATTTGTAACGGTCATCATCATGGTGGCGCATGAGGAGAAGGAGGAGGAGTCCAGCGATTATCCAAAGTCCAGAAGTGTGTACCCATGGGTGAGTGGAGGTACATGGCAAACTTTAAATTCCGCTCTCATTTGCTGGTGGTGTGGTGAAGTCTGGCCCAATCCAACCCTTGTTCATCTTGATCAGAGTCAGCCTGTCAGCATTTTCAGTTGACAGGCGGGTGCGTTTATCTGTAATGATTCCACCTGCGGCACTAAAAACACGCTCTGACAAAACGCTAGCAGCAGGGCAGGCCAGGACTTCCAAGGCGTAGAGAGCCAATTCATGCCACGTGTCCAGCTTGGATACCCAATAATTGTAAGGCACAGAGGAATGTCGGAGTACTGTTGTTCGATCTGCAAGGTACTCCTTCAGCATCTGGGCAAACTTAGGATTTCTTGTGGCACTACCCCGCACCTCAGGGGCTGTGGTACGTGAGGGGCTGAGAAAACTGTCCCACATCTTAAAGACTGTTCCCCTACCTCTGGCGGATTGGACTTGTGCCTCTCTCGGCTGTACGCCTCGGTTGTCCACTGATTCATGACCTATGCCGCTAGCGTTTTGTGAGGGGAATGCTTTGCCTACTTCCGTGAGTATGGCCTTCCGAAACTGCTGCATTTTGGTTGACCTCTCCTCCACGGGAATAAGAGACAAAAAGTTCTCCTTGTAGCGTGGGTCTAACAGTGTTACCAACCAGTAATGATTGTCGGCCAAGATGTTCTTAACGCGAGGGTCACGAGACAGGCAGCTTACCATAAAGTCAGCCATGTGCGCCAGACTCTTAACAGCCAGGACTTCAGTAGCCTGACCAACAAGATGACTGAACATGCTGTCCTCCTCCTCCTCCTCCTCCTCCTCCTCATCTACCCTGTCCTCTGGCCAGCCACGCTGAACCGAGGATATGACTGGTGTGCATGTCATATCCTCAATTTGGCCGGAGAGTTGCTCCATGTCTTCATCCTCCTCCTCGTCATAGTCCTCCACTGCACGTTGTGATGAGACGAGGCTGGGCTGTGTGTTATCACCCACACCCATTACTGTTTCTTGCTGCAACTCATCGCACTCCGCCTGCAATGCATCATGTTTGTTTTTCAGCAGAGACCGTTTTAGAAGGCAGAGTAGCGGTATGGTGACGCTAATAATGGCGTCATCACCACTCACCATCTTGGTGGAGTCCTCAAAGTTTTGGAGGATGGTACATAGGTCTGACATCCATCTCCACTCCTCAGGTGTTATGTGTGGAGTTTGACCCATTTCCCGACGGCTTAGGTGATGCAGGTACTCAACAACTGCCCTCTTCTGCTCACATATCCTGACCAACATGTGCAGAGTTGAATTCCAACGCGTGGGGACATCACACACCAGTCTGTGAGCCGGAAGATGCAAACGGCGCTGAAAGCCGGCAAGGCCGGCTGAAGCAGTAGGTGACTTTCGAAAATGTGCAGACAGGCGGCGAACTTTTACCAGTAGATCAGACAGCTCTGGGTATGACTTTATAAACCGCTGAACCACGAGGTTGAGCACATGGGCCACGCATGGAACATGTGTCAGCTGGCCTCGCCTCAAAGCCGCCACCAGGTTCCGGCCATTGTCACACACGACCTTTCCTGGCTTTAGGTTCAGAGGTGTGAGCCAGTGATCTGCCTGCTGTTTCAGAGCTGTCCACAGCTCTTCTGCATTGTGGGGTTTGTCACCTATGCAGATTAGCTTCAGCACAGCCTGTTGCCGCTTCGCCGAGGCAGTGCTGCAGTGCTTCCAGCTTGTGACTGGTGTGGAGGGCACAGTGGATGAGGATGCGCAGGAGGAGGAGGAGGCTGAAGAGCATGACATTCCGGAGCTGTAGAGTGTGGGTGAAACACTGACTGAGGTAGGGCCTGCAAACCTTGGTGTGGGAAGGACGTGTTCCGTCCCTCGCTCAGACTGGGTCCCAGCTTCCACAATATTAACCCAGTGTGCCGTCAACGAGATGTAGCGGCCTTGCCCACAAGCACTTGTCCACGTGTCTGTGGTTAGGTGGACCTTGGGTGAAACAGCGTTGTTCAGGGCACGTGTGATGTTTTGTGACACGTGGTTATGCAACGCGGGGACGGCACACCGGGAGAAATAGTGGCGGCTGGGGACCGAGTAACGTGGGACAGCTGCCGCCATCAGGTCACGGAATGCTTCAGTCTCCACCAGCCTAAAAGGCAACATTTCCAGCGCAAGCAGTCGCGAAATGTTAGCATTTAGAACTGTGGCATGTGGGGTGTTGGCAGTGTATTTGCGCCTGCGTTCAAAGGTTTGCTGAATGGATAACTGAACGCTGCGCTGGGACAAGGACGTGCTTGATGATGGTGTTCTTTCTGCGTAGGCAACTGCAGGTGCAGGAGTGGAGGAGGCTTGTTCGCAGGCAGCATGGACAGAGGATTGGCTCGCATGCACAACCAGCGAAGACGTAGCAGTGACATCAGCAAGCACTGCTCCTCGACTCTGTTGTACTTCCCACAAAGTCGGGTGCTTGGCTGACATGTGCCTGATCATGCTGGTGGTGGTCAGGCTGCTAGTTTTGGTACCCCTGCTGATGCTGGCACGGCAGGTGTTGCAAATGGCCTTTTTTGAATCATCTGGATCCAACTTAAAAAACTGCCAGACTCGGGAAGACCTAACATTTGTACAGGCACCTTGTGTCGTCGTGTTGTTCCGGGGAACGGTTGCCTGACTTCTGCCTGGGGCCACCACCCTGCTTCTTACTGCCTGTTGTGATGCTACGCCTCCCTCCCCCTGTGCACTGCTGTCCTCGCTCTGCATATCCTCCTGCCAGGTTGGGTCAGTTACTGGATCATCCACCACGTCGTCTTCCTCTTCCGCACCCTGCTCCTCCTCCTGACTTGCTGACAATTGTGTCTCATCATCGTCCACCACTTGTTGAGACACGTTGCCAACTTCGTGAGAACGTGGCTGCTCAAATATTTGGCCATCTGTACAGACGATCTCCTCATGACCCACTTCAATATGAGCTGGCGAGAGGCCAGAATGTGTGAATGGAAACGTGAACAGCTCTTCCGAGTGTCCAAGTGTGGGATCATTAATGTCCGAGGAGGACGTGTACTCAGCCTGGTGGTAGGAAGGAGGATCAGGTTCAGAAATGTGCGGTGCAGTATCACGGCTACTGACACTTGACCGTGTGGAAGACAGAGTGTTTGTGGTGGTGCCAATCTGACTGGAAGCATTATCTGCTATCCAACTAACAACCTGTTGACACTGGTCTTGGTTCAAGAGCGGTGTACTGCTGCGGTCCCCAAGAATTTGGGACAGGACGTGCGAGCGACTAGATGTGGCCTTTTGTTGTGGCGAAATTAGAGCTTGCCCACGACCTCGGCCTCTGCCTGCACCACCATCACGTCCACTTCCTTGTTCCTTGCCAATGCCCTTGCGCATTTTGCAATGCTGTGCACTGCTGACGTGTATATTCACTACTTGTGCGTTATATCAAAGTGTGTGGAAATTGCACACAAGTGCACCTGTACGCTGCCACCAACAGGCACACACGTGCGGTTTTAAAAACCAAGCACGGACGCAATAATAACCTAACAGGTTTTTTTGGGGAGCGACAATTACAGACAAGTCAGACACTATCTGGACTGTTTTACACTGTGTACACCAGCCCCAGATATGATGAAGGCTGGTATACGGTCACCACTACCCTGCCTGCCTGCCTGCCTGTATACTGGTACAATAGTCCTGACAAGGACTCTTTTGGTCACTAGCCTGTATTCAGACCTGGCTATACCCTGCCTGTATATAGCAACAATAGTCCTGAGAAGGACTCTGCTACTGTACTCCGACCTGGCTATACCCTGCCTGCCTGTATACAACTAGAATAGTCCTGAGAAGGACTTTTGGTCACACTGTTTGCAGCCCTGCAACTGAAAAAGCTATAAAGGGCCGCAAAGCTTTCCCTGAATCAGCGACACTCTCCCTACACTGACTGTCTGAATAGATGTGAGCAGAGCACAGCGCGCCGGCCGATATAAAGGCTCGGTCACGCTGTGCAGGCCGGCCAATCACTGCAATTCCACAACTAACAGGGCTGTGGCATTGCAGTGGTCTGCCAGCCAATCCCTGCATGAGGGCTGGCTCTCAAAAGAGCGCCAACATGCAGAAATGAAGACCACGAGTACAGCACGAGTATCGCGAGATTACTCGGTCCCCGCCGAGCAGCCCGAGTACAGCGATACTCGTGCGAGTACCGAGTAGTGACAAGCATGCTCGCTCATCACTATTTGCTAGTATAATGGCTTAGTAACAATGAGTTGGAGTGTGCAATGCAGGCAGACGTGTTGCAAATATCTTTGCACTACTGGGACTATACAGAAGTCCAATAGTCACGTTTAGGATGCCACTAAGTTCACTCAGTGTTTGCTAGTATAATGGCTTAGTAGCAATGAATTGGAGTGTGCAATGCAGGCAGACGTGCTGCAAATATCTTTGCACTGGTGGGACTATAAAGAAGTCTAATAGCCACGCTTAGGATGCCACTATGTTCACTCAGTGTTTGCTAGTATAATGGATTAGTAACAATGAGTTGGAGTGTGCAATGCAGGCAGACGTGCTGCAAATATCTTTGCACTAGTGGGACTATACAGAAGTCCAATAGCCACGTTTAGGATGCCACTAAATTCACTCAGTGTTTGCTAGTATAATGGCTTAGTAACAATGAGTTGGAGTGTGCAATGCAGGCAGACGTGCTGCAAATATCTTTGCACTAGTGGGACTATACAGAAGTCCAATAGCCACGTTTAGGATGCCACTAAGTTTACTCAGTGTTTACTAGTATAATGGCTTAGTAACAATGAGCTGGAGTGTGCAATGCAGGCAGACGTGCTGCAAATATCTTTGCACTAGTGGGACTATACAGAAGTCCAATAGCCACGTTTAGGATGCCACTAAGTTCACTTAGTGTTTGCTAGTATAATGGCTTAGTAACAATGAGTTGGAGTGTGCAATGCAGGCAGACGTGCTGCAAATATCTTTGCACTAGTTGGACTATACAGAAGTACAATAGCCAGGTTTGGGATGCCACTAAGTTCACTCAGTGTTTGCTAGTATAATGGCTTAGTAACAATGAGTTGGAGTGTTCAATGCAGGTGTGGCGCCCCTGACCTGGTCAGGCACCACTGAGTACTGCACCCATGCTGGGGACAGTACAAACAGGTAATCCAGAAGGCTGACCGAGGTGTGACTACACAGGCGCATAGTGATCAGGTCTCACACATGTACCTTTGAGAGGACCCCTGGGGATCCCAGGAGGGGGCAAAGCCTTCACCTCCACTGGAATAGTGGAGGGGGCCAAAAGCCTCCATCTCCTCTCAAGGGGTGTGGTAGGAGAGCCTGGTTGCTAGGTGGCGTAGGCAGGCACAAGGGGAAAAGAGAAGGAGGAGTAAACAGTCTGAAGCAGAGGGTGGAGGAGTGAGGAGCATGGAAGTGAAGCTCAGACAGGAGCAGCAGTGAAGGTCCCAGGAGTGAGCCGATTCAGTGCAGAGTCCAGGGAGCTCCGAGGAGAGCAGACCCCTACCCCTGGGGCTGTTGCAGTCTGACAGCGTCCGCGCAGTGGCTACCGACGGGGGAGAACGGTCACCTAGGAGTGCTACCCGAAACCCATCTCCAGCTAGAGAGAGAGCACAGAGTGGGAAGTAAGGAGACTGCTAGGGAGAACCAGGCCCAAACGGGCGGCAGATCCCGGAGCGGGGATAGATCCACCTTTCCCTGCTAAACCTGCCGGTGTGGGGCCCTCAAAGCCCACACCACAACACCTAAAAGCCGCAGCCACGTAGCCACAGTTAGGGCCCATAGTTCACAGGAGGCAAGCAGCTGGAGTGATCTGGCCCAGGCAACAAGCAAACGGCAAACGAAGGGGAGAGAGGCACCAGCAACTTCCCTGGGTGACCCCCATAGGGACTAAAAGTCGGGGTTACCCCAAACCACCAAGGGCTAAGGAAGGCGAGTTGGTAGTCACCATCAGAAGTCAGCCTGAAGGATACCTGGTTCCAGCCTGGTTCATCCCAGCTACGCCCGGGTTACTCACCCTGCCATCTGAAGTGAGTAAAACCCCTGAAAGACATTCTTCGTGTGTGGAGTTATTCTGCGCCTTGTGGTACTACGCACCTACACAGGGCCCTGGGGCTTGCCTCACTCTCAGGAGGCTATTCCAACTAACTGCACTCACCATCAGCCCCAGGCGTCCCTCAACCTGCAGTGGCGGTCCCCACTGACCGCAATACTGAGAGTGGCGTCACGACAAATAGAAGATCTCCTACCGGTGACAGGATCCAGACAGCCGAGTGGAGTCCCTGAAGGTAATGCACCGACACAACACCTGTGGGGCCTCACATCTGGCGTCACGAACAGGATAAGGACTAGACCTGTTCAGACAGGTGACCATGTGCCTGGGCGGTCCGCTTGGAAAATTGGAAGCGCCGCCATATTGCCATCATGAAAAGCGCGCCGAAAAACAACAGCAGCCCGCGCTGGGAGAAGTTACCGCCCACGAAGAGGTGTGGCTACCCAGAGATCCCCTGCAGAGTTCTGACCTCGCTTGTGAAGAGAGCGGAAGCGTCCAGAGACGGCGGAACGGAAAAGAAGCCAGCAGCTTGTTGTTAGAGAAAATGGCGTCTGAATGCAGAGACCCAGAGCCAGGCTCCGCTGCCTGGTGGTGTCGGGAGCTCGCCGAGTTCTGCGATCAACTGGAGGCCAGGGTCGGAAGGCTGATCAGAGAGGGACGGACGGAGTTTCTGTGGATGACCGCGGCGGTTCAGGCCTATGAGGGGAGAGCCGCGCGCCGAGTGCCAGACCGGGCGGTGACGACTCAGACCCCGATGCTGCCACCGATGGGTGAGTCCAGTGATGCCCCTGCCAGCGCGAGTGCCCCGATCCCTGCTGCCACGTCCGCGGTCCCTGAAGAGGCGTCCGGCGCGGCGACGCTGAAGCAGGCCGCAGCCACGCCAGGTGCAGCCCGCCAAGCTCAGGCCGCCGCAGCGATGCCCTGCTCGGCCCACCAAGACCCGGTCCCTGCAGCAACGCCCAGTCCGGTCCGCAGAGAACCGGCTGCCGCCGCGACCCTCATCCACGCCGCAGGTGTGACGCTGACCCAGGCCGCCGCCATGCTAGGCCCGGCCCGCCGAGACCCCACCGCAGCAGCAACGCTCGTCCGCGCCGCAAGTGAGGTGCTGAACCAGGCCGCAGCCCCGCCAGGTGCGGCCCGCCAAGCTCCGATCGCTGCAGCGACGCCCAGCCCAGCCTGCACCGATCCCATCGCGACAGCGACGCCGATCCAGGCCGCCGCCATGCAGGGCGCGGCCCGCCAAGACCAGGCCGCCGCCATGCCAGGCGCGGCCCGCCAAGATAAGATTGCATCACCATTTCCCCCGGCCTGCAAGGCCAGAGCAGCCACCGCTCCCCAGCCCAAGGAGGTCCCTGCAAGGAAATCCCTGATAGGTGAAGACTCCGCATACTGGCAGCTGAAGGCTGACCTGGAGGCCAAGTTCCCACAGGAGATGGTGGATCAGTACATGCTCCCTCCGCACACCCCCAAGAGGATTCCGACAACTCCTGCAGCAACCACGCCAAAGAGTTCCCCGTCTGGGTCTGCTGAAGAAAGCCCATCCCCAGCACTGCCACCGAAGGAGTGCTCAGAAGAACTAAGGGGGAGAGGAGGCCAGGAGGCTGAGGAGCTGACCCCGGAGATACCAGCAGTGGATCCATGCCCAGAGCCGGAGATGTTGCCATATTCCCGCTGGGATGAAGAAGACTTGACACCGTCTGCTGAAGAAGATCTACCCAAAAGCCTCGCTTGTAAGCTGTACCTCGCAGAATCCATCCCGCAAGACACGGCGCCGTAGCAGAACCCAGTTTTCCCCTGCACCGCAGTCCCCAGAACAGAGAGATGAAATAACGGCCAGAGACCTAGAGGAGAAACGGTTCCTGAGAAGGGCCAAAGCCCAGGTCAGAGGACCCCTTTGTAGAGGAGTAGTAGAAGATTTTAGCCTAAAATCAGGATACGGCTTTATAGTTGCACCTGGTATGAAAGAAGGCATTTTTGTCAATAGAAGAGACGTGAGAGCTCATTTGCCCAGAGGACATCCTGGAAGAAACCTAAGAATGGGAGACACAGTGCAATTTACAATGCATCAAGGAGAAAGAGGCTGGTATGCACTCGATGTAACACCATGTCCTAAAGGAAAAGAAACAGACACAGAAGAAGAAAGAGGTCAAGAAAGCAACAGGTGCCGCAGCCCTACAGGCCCAAGCCCTGGTGAGGAGGAATCCATGTAAATAACATAAGAAATACAGCAAGTTACCAGTTTTGAAGTTTTTGCAACGTTTTAAAGTTTAAGTATGTGCCCACATAAACTAATGTGAGAAATGAACCTTAAGGCTATGAACTGGCTATAGCCACAAACTCTCGCAGTGTAAATAGTTACACCAGAGGGCACCACCGCCACCAGAGTCAGCCTGATTAGGGGCTTGGCTCGTCTGCAACCAGGGAGCACGTCCGTATATAGGGCCTTGGCTCACCTGCAACCAGAGAGCATGCCTGTTTATGGGGCCTGGCTCTCCACTACAAAGAGGGTACCTGGTCAGCACCAACTGTGGAGGCCGCCTCTACATCCTGCCAGAAGAGGCTGAAGGCGCGGATCCACCAGGCCAGGTATACCCTGAAACCACCAGCCCATGAAAGCCGCCTCTACATCCTGCCAGAAGTGGCTGAAGGCGCGGCCAACGTGAGAGGGTTTTGGGTGGGTTAACGGACTTGTGGGTGGAGGGTGGTGATGTATGGTACCTGGTGGTTTTAAAAATGTTTTACATGTTTTAATGTTTTATGCATTTTAAAATGTTGTCTTGCAGCCCGAGGACGTGCTGGTGATAACTAAGGGGGAATGTGGCGCCCCTGACCTGGTCAGGCACCACTGAGTACTGCACCCATGCTGGGGACAGTACAAACAGGTAATCCAGAAGGCTGACCGAGGTGTGACTACACAGGCGCATAGTGATCAGGTCTCACACATGTACCTTTGAGAGGACCCCTGGGGATCCCAGGAGGGGGCAAAGCCTTCACCTCCACTGGAATAGTGGAGGGGGCCAAAAGCCTCCATCTCCTCTCAAGGGGTGTGGTAGGAGAGCCTGGTTGCTAGGTGGCGTAGGCAGGCACAAGGGGAAAAGAGAAGGAGGAGTAAACAGTCTGAAGCAGAGGGTGGAGAAGTGAGGAGCATGGAAGTGAAGCTCAGACAGGAGCAGCAGTGAAGGTCCCAGGAGTGAGCCGGTTCAGTGCAGAGTCCAGGGAGCTCCGAGGAGAGCAGACCCCTACCCCTGGGGCTGTTGCAGTCTGACAGCGTCCGCGCAGTGGCTACCGACGGGGGAGAACGGTCACCTAGGAGTGCTACCCGAAACCCATCTCCAGCTAGAGAGAGAGCACAGAGTGGGAAGTAAGGAGACTGCTAGGGAGAACCAGGCCCAAACGGGCGGCAGATCCCGGAGCGGGGATAGATCCACCTTTCCCTGCTAAACCTGCCGGTGTGGGGCCCTCAAAGCCCACACCACAACACCTAAAAGCCGCAGCCACGTAGCCACAGTTAGGGCCCATAGTTCACAGGAGGCAAGCAGCTGGAGTGATCTGGCCCAGGCAACAAGCAAACGGCAAACGAAGGGAAGAGAGGCACCAGCAACTTCCCTGGGTGACCCCCATAGGGACTAAAAGTCGGGGTTACCCCAAACCACCAAGGGCTAAGGAAGGCGAGTTGGTAGTCACCATCAGAAGTCAGCCTGAAGGATACCTGGTTCCAGCCTGGTTCATCCCAGCTACGCCCGGGTTACTCACCCTGCCATCTGAAGTGAGTAAAACCCCTGAAAGACATTCTGCGTGTGTGGAGTTATTCTGCGCCTTGTGGTACTACGCACCTACACAGGGCCCTGGGGCTTGCCTCACTCTCAGGAGGCTATTCCAACTAACTGCACTCACCATCAGCCCCAGGCGTCCCTCAACCTGCAGTGGCGGTCCCCACTGACCGCAATACTGAGAGTGGCGTCACGACAAATAGAAGATCTCCTACCGGTGACAGGATCCAGACAGCCGAGTGGAGTCCCTGAAGGTAATGCACCGACACAACACCTGTGGGGCTTCACACAGGCAGACGTGCTGCAAATATCTTTGCACTAGTGGGACTATACAGAAGTCCAATAGCGACGTTTAGGATGCCACTAAGTTCACTCAGTGTTTGCTAGTATAATGGCTTAGTAACAATGAGTTGGAGTGTGCAATGCAGGCAGACGTGCTACAAATATCTTTGCACTAGTGGGACTATACAGAAGTCCAATAGCCACGTTTAGGATGCCACTAAGTTCACTCAGTGTTTGCTAGTATAATGGCTTAGTAACAATGAGTTGGAGTGTGCAATGCAGGCAGACGTGTTGCAAATATCTTTGCACTAGTGGGACTATACAGAAGTCCAATAGCCACGTTTAGGATGCCACTAAGTTCACTCAGTGTTTGCTAGTATAATGGCTTAGTAACAATGATTTGGAGTGTGCAATGCAGGCAGACGTGCTGCAAATATCTTTGCACTAGTGGGACTATACAGAAGTCCAATAGCCACGTTTAGGATGCCACTAAGTTCACTCAGTGTTTGCTAGTATAATGGCTTAGTAACAATGAGTTGGAGTGTGCAATGCAGGCAGACGTGTTGCAAATATCTTTGCACTAGTGGGACTATACAGAAGTCCAATAGCCACGTTTAGGATGCCACTAAGTTCACTCAGTGTTTGCTAGTATAATGGCTTAGTAACAATGATTTGGAGTGTGCAATGCAGGCAGACGTGCTGCAAATATCTTTGCACTAGTGGGACTATAAAGAAGTCCAATAGCCACGCTTAGGATGCCACTATGTTCACTCCGTGTTTGCTAGTATAATGGCTTAGTAACAATGAGTTGGAGTGTGCAATGCAGGCAGACGTACTGCAAATATCTTTGCACTAGTAGGACTATACAGAAGTCTAATAGCCACGTTTAGGATGCCACTAAGTTCACTCAGTGTTTGCTAGTATAATGGCTTAGTAACAATGAGTTGGAGTGTGCAATGCAGGCAGACGTGCTGCAAATATCTTTGCACTAGTGGGACTATACAGAAGTCCAATAGCCACGTTTAGGATGCCACTAAGTTCACTTAGTGTTTGCTAGTATAATGGCTTAGTAACAATGAGTTGGAATGTGCAATGCAGGCAGACGTGCTGCAAATATCTTTGCACTAGTGGGACTATACAGAAGTCCAATAGCCACGTTTTGGATGCCACTAAGTTTACTCAGTGTTTGCTAGTATAATGGCTTAGTAACAATGAGTTGGAGTGTGCAATGCAGGCAGACGTGCTGCAAATATCTTTGCACTAGTGGGACTATACAGAAGTCCAATAGCCACGTTTAGGATGCCACTAAGTTCTCTCAGTGTTTGCTAGTATAATGGCTTAGTAACAATGAGTTGGAGTGTGCAAAGGGCAGGAGGGTACAGTGTCAGGGTTGTGGGTGTCTGGGTAGAGGAAAGGATGCCTGCCTTTCTATCCCTCCTAATGGGGAAATGCAGCGAGGAAATCCCTGACCTTAGCTACACAGACGCTGTCATCTTGTGTAGCTGTTAAACTCTGTTTTGACGGATCTGTCACCTATGGCTCTGACCCTGCCGGTATGAGCCCTTAAAAGGACTGATAGAAAGTGCTATCCCTAAGCTGTCCAGCGCTGTGTATGGAGCGTATACAGCAGTATCGGCGATAGGACTCAGGACGGAGCTGCGCCAGTGATGTCTGACACCAAGGACGCAGAAGGCAGATAATGGCGTGCTGGAGGAAAATGTCCGGTTTTATAATGCAGGGACATGTGACATGGACATCCTATCACACATGCCGTTGCTTCTCTGGCTAAAAGTCCACTTAGCTGTGTGTGTGTCTGGGATTGGCTGACATGCTGGCCCGCCCCACTACACGCACGCGCTTAGGGAAGGAAGACAAGGAGAAAAAAAAAAAATGGCGATTGCCATTATACATACAGCAGTGATCTGAATGCGCTGTTCCTGCACACTATACACTGAAATGTCATAATAGTGTGAGTCACAGAGTGACTTACACTATTACAGCGGAAAGCCAGCTAGGAATTAGCTGTTTTTTTTGCTGCTAGAACCGTTCTCGAACGTATCTAGAACTATCGAGCTTTAGTAAAAAAGCTCGAGTTCTAGTTCGATCTAGAACAGCCCCCAAAATCACTCGAGCCGCGAACTGGAGAACCTCGAACCGCGAACCGCGCTCAACTCTAGTCAGATGTGTTCATTGGCTGGAAAAAGGCGCCAGGAAGTCCAGAAATGAAAATGAAAGTATCGGAGCGAATACCATATTAGCCATCGGATACTGAATACCTCGAATACCCCATTATCCTCCGGATACCGAATAGTGGCGAATACATTCGGTCATCCCTATTGGTTACTATTAGCAGTGTATATATTGTTATCTTCATTCTGTTAGCCTCAAACCTTGCCTTTGCCATATCTATGTTCCTTTCCGCTTGTAGCTGATTCTCCTCTAAATCCTGCAACATGGAAAATGGACACATGGACTTTGAAGGTCCCGAACAGACATTAGGGGGCGATGTAGAGGTGTAAGTTTTGATTCTTCCTCTATTCTCTCTTTCATTTTGGTAGGTTTTTCAAGATGAAGATCACATGTAGGGATGACCAAATACCAAAATATCTGACTTTGCGAATATCCGACGAATAGGTCGCCACTATTCAACTATTTTCAAATATCCAATGTGCAATGGGAAACCCGAATAATTTCACGTTGAACCTAACGGCGAGCTGTGGTGACTGAGGAAAAGGCTGAAATGGATGGGAAAAGGAAGAATCAGTATGGGAGAGAGAGAGAGATCCGTAATAACGGACCGTGAATCAATACAAGTCACTGGGTCTGCAAATTTCCCGGAAGCCGCACGATAGCACTTCCGTGTGACTTCCGTCAGGTGCCCCTGCAGTCTG
Source organism: Anomaloglossus baeobatrachus (assembly GCF_048569485.1). NCBI lineage: Eukaryota > Metazoa > Chordata > Amphibia > Anura > Aromobatidae > Anomaloglossus > Anomaloglossus baeobatrachus. The sequence continues at coordinate 92,383,048 of NC_134363.1, read as the reverse complement.
TGTCCCGCTCATCCTTTCTTGTGAACGCGGCGGTCATTGAAGTCAGTGGCAAGTGCTGACGTCAGGAGTGCAGGACTTCCTCACTGGAGGTAATGTACCTAGCTAACCTCCTGAAGTCATCGATGGTCATCCCCTGCGGTGACCTGGCCTGACCTCATGATGTTAGCTCAGGTCACTGCACTGCTCTCCCAGCCAATAGGGAACATTCTGTTCATCACTGACTGAGACAGTGAGTATGGATCATCATGGAACCCCCTTTTTGGATTACACCAGACCCGGATTTGATTGTTTTTTTTCCAATAAATTGGTGAAAGAGGGAATGTTTTGGGGAGTGTTTTTTCAAATAATTTTTTTTTGTTGTTTATGTTTTATTACTGACTGGGCTATGATGTCGGGTATCTGATAGACACCGTGACATCACTAACCCCAGGGCTTGATGCCAGGTGACATTACACATCAACCCCATATATTACCTTGTTTGCCACCGCACTAGGGCAACGGGAGGAGTTGGGGCGAAGCGCTAGGATTGGCGCATCTAATGGATGCCCCACTTCTGGGCCGGCTGCGGCCTGCTATTTTTAGGCTGGGGAGTGTCTAATAATGGTGGACCTCCCTAGTCTGAGAATATCAGACCACAGCTGTCCGCTGGTGGTCCAATTTGGGGGGGACCCCACGTTTATTGTTTTAAATTATTTATTTAATTTAACATAATAGCATGGGGTGCCCTCTGTTTTGGATTACCAGCCAAGGTGAAGCTGTAAGCTGTGGTCAGCAGTCTGCAGTCGTCTGCTTTACCTGAGCTAGCTACAAAAAATAAGGGGGAACCCACGTCGTTTTTTTAATTATTTATTTATTTTTTGGGATAAATACAAGGCTAAGCACCCTTTAGTGCCACGTGAAAGGCACCAAAAGGTGCAAAGTTACAAAATGCTGGGTAGTGGGACATTATATATGTCTTTCTCATCTATTATCTATATCTCTCTAGCTATCCCTCTATCTATCTATCTATCTACCCCTCTATCTATCTATCTATCTATCCCTCTATCTATCTGTCTATCTATCTATCTATCGATGTCAGTCTCTCTCTCTGTACATGTCGGTCTCTCGCTGTCTGTCCGTCGGTCTCTCTCTCTGTCAGTTGGTCTCTTTTTATCTGTTGGTCTCTCCCTCTCCCCCTCTCTCATACTCACCGATCACTGACCGATCACCGGCGCGGTGCTGAACGGCTGTGGCTGTCACAAAGTTCCGGCGGCTTATCCTGCTTTTGAAAATGCCGGCCGCTCATTATTCCATCTCGTATTCACTGCTTTCCCCGCCCACCTGTCCTTATGATTGGTTGCATTCAGACGAGCCCCCACACTGAGTGACAACTGTCTCACTGCAACCAATCACAGCCGCCGATGTGCGGACCTATGTAGTGCAGTAAAATAAATAAATAATTAAAAAAAAGGCGTGCGTTCCCCCCCAATTTTGATACCATCCAAAGTAAAGTCACATGGCTGAAGGCTGGTATTCTCAGGATGGGGAGCCCCACGTTATGGGGAGCCCCCCAGCCTAAAAATATCAGCCAGCAACCGCCCAGAATTGCCACATCTATTAGACACGACGGTCCCGGGACTCTAACCAGCTCATCCCGAATTGCCCTGGTGTGGTGGCAATCGGGGTAATGCGGAGTTAATGGCAGCCCATAGCTGCCACTAAGTCCTAGGTTATTCATGGCTGGCGTCTATGAGACACCCCCCATGATTAACCTCTAAGTGAAAGTAGATAAATACATACATCCAAAAATTCCTTTAATTGGAATAAAAAACAAAAAAAAACCCCACCCTCTTTCACCACTTTATTAAAATCCCCAAATACCCCTCCAACTCCGACGTAATCCACACGTGACGTGCATGAGGGCCTCAAAACATTGTTCCCATTGCAAAGGAGCGGGTCTCCTGTCGTTGTAATGTCCATTCTGCAAAGAATGGGCGAAAAAATTTACCACTGGGGGTATACCTGAAACAAAGGCCTAAGTATTGCAATTTGTAACGGTCATCATCATGGTGGCGCATGAGGAGAAGGAGGAGGAGTCCAGCGATTATCCAAAGTCCAGAAGTGTGTACCCATGGGTGAGTGGAGGTACATGGCAAACTTTAAATTCCGCTCTCATTTGCTGGTGGTGTGGTGAAGTCTGGCCCAATCCAACCCTTGTTCATCTTGATCAGAGTCAGCCTGTCAGCATTTTCAGTTGACAGGCGGGTGCGTTTATCTGTAATGATTCCACCTGTGGCACTAAAAACACGCTCTGACAAAACGCTAGCAGCAGGGCAGGCCAGGACTTCCAAGGCGTAGAGAGCCAATTCATGCCACGTGTCCAGCTTGGATACCCAATAATTGTAAGGCACAGAGGAATGTCGGAGTACAGTTGTTCGATCTGCAAGGTACTCCTTCAGCATCTGGGCAAACTTAGGATTTCTTGTGGCACTACCCCGCACCTCAGGGGCTGTGGTACGTGAGGGGCTGAGAAAACTGTCCCACATCTTAAAGACTGTTCCCCTACCTCTGGCGGATTGGACTTGTGCCTCTCTCGGCTGTACGCCGCGGTTGTCCACTGATTCATGACCTATGCCGCTAGCGTTTTGTGAGGGGGAATGCTTTGCCTACTTCCGTGACTATGGCCTTCTGGAACTGCTGCATTTTGCCTGACCTCTCCGCCTCGGGAATAAGAGACATAAAGTTCTCCTTTTAGCGTGGGTCTAACAGTGTTACCAACCAGTAATGATTGTCGGCCAAGATGTTCTTAACGCGAGGGTCACGAGACAGGCAGCTTACCATAAAGTCAGCCATGTGTGCCAGACTCTTAACAGCCATCACTTCAGTATCCTGACCAACACGATGACTGAACATGCTGTCCTCCTCCTCCTCCTCCTCATCATCTACCCTGTCCTCTGGCCAGCCACGCTGAACCGAGGATATGACTGCATGTCATATCCTCAATTTGGCCAGAGAGTTGCTCCATGTCTTCATCCTCCTCCTCGTCATAGTCCTCCACTGCACGTTGTGATGAGACGAGGCTGGGCTGTGTGTTATCATCACCCACACCCACTACTGTTTCTTGCTCAAACTCATCGCGCTCCGCCTGCAATGCATCATGGTTGTTTTTTGAGCAGAGACCATTTTAGAAGGCAGAGAAGCGGTATGGTGACGCTAATAATGTCGTCATCGCCGCTCACCATCTTGGTGGAGTCCTCAAAGTTTTGGCGGATGGTGCATAGGTCGGACATCCATCTCCACTCCTCAGGTGTTATGTGTGGAGTTTGACCCATTTCCCGACGGCTTAGGTGATGCAGGTACTCAACAACTGCCCTCTTCTGCTCACATATCCTGACCAACTTGTGCAGAGTTGAATTCCAACGCGTGGGGACATCACACACCAGTCTGTGTGCCGGAAGATGCAAACGGCGTCTTAAGCCGGCAAGGCCGGCTGAAGCAGTAGGTGACTTTCGAAAATGTGCAGACAGGCGGCGAACTTTTACCAGCAGATCAGACAGCTCTGAGTATGACTTTAGAAACCGCTGAACCACGAGGTTGAGCACATGGGCCACGCATGGAACATGTGTCAGCTGGCCTCGCCTCAAAGCCGCCACCAGGTTCCGGCCATTGTCACACACGACCTTTCCTGGCTTTAGGTTCAGAGTTGTGAGCCAGTGATCTGCCTGCTGTTTCAGAGCTGTCCACACCTCTTCTGCATTGTGGGGTTTGTCATCTATGCAGATTAGCTTCAGCACTGCCTGTTGCCGCTTCGCCGAGGCAGTGCTGCAGTGCTTCTGTGTCGCCCTGGACAAGCCAGGGGCCACAGAGCACAACACTTAAACACCCCACACTCCCTGCAGGCATATCATAGTCAAAACACAAAATCCTTGTTTCCTTCCCCAGGGGCTGTTGTCCACACCAGGGTGTGGAGCCAGGCAGTTGGTCTCCACCCACCGAGGAGGAGGGAAAACACAGGCAGTGAGAGTTAAGCTAAGGAAGTGGAAGGAGGAAAGTAGTAGAGAGGAGAAAAGTGACAGCAAAGAGCCTGAAGTTGGTCCGGGTGTGTGGCCCGGACAGGACAGCAAGGTTGGCAGGATGTGGTGACCGTCTGCAGTGGAGGCCGATTGGAGTCTGCCGTAAGGACCGTGGACGGGTGGTGACCCGGCCGTACCGGACCGGTATACAAAGAGAAGCCAGCACCATTGGCAGAGGACTTTCGGATCCCGGCAAGGCTTGGTGTCGCCGTGAATTTGCCAAATCCGTTAGTGAAGGGAACCTCAGGGTTTCCAAACAGCCAAGTCCAGATAGAAGGCAACCGTACAACCGTGAAGGAGAGACACAGCCACCGCCAAGGGCAACCGTCTCTCAGGGCCAGCGCCTGTGGGCAAAAGGGGCTCCTCCGGCCCATATCCAGGTCGGGGAGCGGGTTACCGTTGGGAAACCATCACTACCAACACTTAACTTAGGTGCAGGGAGAGACAGTCATCACTAACCTGCAGGGAGGAACAACCGCAGCCGTCCGAGTGACCCGTCCTTCCAGCCACTTGTTTAACCGTGAACTGTGTCATCATCATTGGGCTGAGTGAGTACCTCCGTGCCGTGCGGCACAGCGCTGCCCCTGCGACCCTGCACCTCATCAGGCCCCGCAACCCGCCTGTCATCCATGTCTACCCCATCACCAGGCCCCGGGACAACCAACCCCCCTACCCACGGAGGGGAGAAATAACAACAAAGCTGCTCCCTGTCACAGGCTCCCGGGATCCCCGTCCAGAGCAGCGGTGGTGTCCACACAATCACCACAACCGTGGGTGGCGTCACGGACAATATCCCCAAAACCCAAACCACCCCTTTTCACTCACGGGCGAGTAGCGCCGCTCGAGTCCCCGGGATCCGGCCATCGCTCGAGCCAACGAGCAGCAGCAGCCGTAGAGCAGCGTCAGCCGGACCCGAGCAGTGGGAGAGCGCACCGTCCCCTCCTCCGCCCGCGACACTTCCAGCTTGGGACTGGTGTGGAGGGTAAAGTGGATCAGGATGCGCAGGAGGAGGAGGAGGCTGAGGAGCATGACATTCCGGAGCTGTAGAGTGTGTGTGAAACCCTGACTGAGGTAGGGCCTGCAAAACTTGGTGTGTGAAGGACGTGTTCCGTCCCTCGCTCAGACTGGGTCCCAGCTTGCACAATATTAACCCAGTGTGACGTCAACGAGATGTAGCGGCCTTGCCCACATGCACTTGTCCACGTGTCTGTGGTTAGGTGGACTTTGGCTGAAACAGCGTTGTTCAGGGCACGTGTGATGTTTTGTGACACGTGGTTATGCAACGCGGGGACGGCACACCGGGAGAAATAGTGGCGGCTGTGGACCGAGTAACGTGGGACAGCTGCCACCATCAGGTCGCGGAATGCTTCTGTCTCAACCAGCCTAAAAGGAAACATTTCCAGCGCAAGCAGTCGCGAAATGTTAGCATTTAGAACTGTGGCATGTGGGGTGTTGGCAGTGTATTTGCGCCTGCATTCAAAGGTTTGCTGAATGGATAACTGAACGTTGCGCTGGGACAAGGACGTGCTTCATGATGGTGTTCTTTCTGCGTAGGCAACTGCAGGTGCAGGAGTGGAGGAGGCTTGTTCGCAGGCAGCATGGACAGGGGATTGGCTCGCATGCACAACCAGCGAAGACGTAGCAGTGACATCAGCAAGCACTGCTCCTCGACTCTGTTGTACTTCCCACAAAGTCGGGTGCTTGGCTGACATGTGCCTGATCATGCTGGTGGTGGTCAGGCTGCTAGTTTTGGTACCCCTGCTGATGCTGGCATGGCAGGTGTTGCAAATGGCCTTTTTAGAATCATCTGGAGCCAACTTAAAAAACTGCCAGTGTCAGAGTTCCGGGTTTTCCAGTTTTCTTTTGAAAGAGCTTGCCCTTTGTTAACATGGAGTTTTCTGTTCTGTTGCCCTACTTCCTGTCCATCTGTTTAAAAGCCGCCCCTAAAGCTTAGTCCAGTGCCTGAGTATACTGCTTCCTGTGTGCTCCTGCCCTGCTGCTTTTGGTTCCTGATTGTTATTCGGATCCTCTTGGAAAACAACCGACACCGACTCTGGACTTCATCTGGTATCATCTAGCTGTGCCCGGACTCTGTTTGCCATCTTTGGTCGGCACTTCTGCCCGGTTCCTTCCGTTTAATACCACTCTGGACTCACATCACGTACGGACATTTTTGGACTTACCTATTGCCCTTTTGTGTCCCGGCTGCTGCGCATTTAGGGCTTCTGGGGTGATTGCCAGACAGTCCCTGTATAGGGGTTCGCTCTTGGTGGTCTCCCTGGGGGAGTCCGGTGCGCGGTCCCGGGAATTCCCTTTCGCTCCGTCCCTGGAAGGTATTTCCTGTATTTATGTTCTACTGTGTTTTTGCTCCGTTTATGTACATATTTGCTGGTTGCATATTATAAACGTCTTGCACCAAGAACTCGTCTCTGGTTGTCATTGCCCTAACGCAATCGAAATCCTCAATACATACAATAGTATTACAGCCAGACTCGGGAAGACCTAACATTTGTACAGGCACCTTGTGTCGTGTTGTTCCGGGGAACAGTTGCCTGACGTCTGCCTGGGGCCACCACTCTGCTTCTTACTGCCTGTTGTGATGCTACGCCTCCCTCCCCCTGTGCACTGCTGTCCTCGCTCTGCATATCCTCCTGCCAGGTTGGGTCAGTTACTGGATCATCCACCACGTCGTCTTCCTCTTCCGCACCCTGCTCCTCCTCCTGACTTCCTGACAATTGTGTCTCATCATCGTCCACCCCTTGTTGAGACACGTTGCCAACTTCGTGAGAACGTGGCTGCTCAAATATTTGGGCATCTGTACATACAATCTCGTCATGGCCCACTTCAACAGGAGCTGGCGAGAGGCCAGAATTTGTGAATGGAAACGTGAACGAACAGCTCTTCCGAGTGTCCAAGTGTGGGATCAGTAATGTCCGTGGACGTGTACTCGGCCTGGTGGTAGGAAGGAGGATCAGGTTCTGAAATGTGCGGTGCAGTATCACGGCTACTGACACTTGACCGTGTGGAAGACAGAGTGTTTGTGGTGGTGCCAATCTGACTGGAAGCATTATCCGCTATCCAACTAACAACCTGTTGACACTGGTCTTGGTTCAAGAGCGGTGTACTGCTGCGGTCCACAAGAATTTGGGACAGGACGTGCGAGCGACTAGATGTGGCCCTTTGTTGTGGCAAAATTAGAGCTTGCACACAACCTCGGTCTCTGCCTGCACCACCATCACGTCCACTTCCTTGTTCGTTGACAACGCCCTTGCGCATTTTGCAATGCTGTGCTGATGTGTATTCACTAGACTTGTGCGTTATATCCAAGTTTTTGCAAAACTCACACAAATGCAGCGGAAAGCTGCCACCAACAGGCACACACGTGCGGTTTTTAAATGCAAGCACGGAGGCACTAAGAACCTAACAGGTCTCTATCCAGGGACAACGTGGAGCCTCCCAATTTTTGGCTGCCCTGCCTAAGGGCTATACTACAATAGACCCACTTCCTTACAATTGGCACTTCAGGTTTACAGGCCATCATGCACGTCTCTATCCAGGGACAATGTGGAGCCTCCCAATTTTTGGCTGCCCTGCCTAAGGGCTATACTATAATACACCCACTTCCTTACAATGGGCACTTCAGGTTTACAGGCCCTCATGCACGTCTCTATCCAGGGACAACGTGGAGCCTCCCAATTTTTGGCTGCCCTGCCTAAGGGCTATACTACAATAGACCCACTTCCTTACAATGGGCACTTCAGGTTTACAGGCCATCATGCACGTCTCTATCCAGGGACAATGTGGAGCCTCCCAATTTTTGGCTGCCCTGCCTAAGGGCTATACTATAATACACCCACTTCCTTACAATGGGCACTTCAGGTTTACAGGCCCTCATGCACGTCTCTATCCAGGGACAACGTGGAGCCTCCCAATTTTTGGCTGCCCTGCCTAAGGGCTATACTACAATAGACCCACTTCCTTACAATGGGCACTTCAGGTTTACAGGCCATCATGCACGTCTCTATCCAGGGACAATGTGGAGCCTCCCAATTTTTGGCTGCCCTGCCTAAGGGCTATACTATAATACACCCACTTCCTTACAATGGGCACTTCAGGTTTACAGGCCCTCATGCACGTCTCTATCCAGGGACAACGTGGAGCCTCCCAATTTTTGGCTGCCCTGCCTAAGGGCTATACTATAATACACCCACTTCCTTACAATGGGCACTTCAGGTTTACAGGCCCTCATGCACGTCTCTATCCAGGGACAACGTGGAGCCTCCCAATTTTTGGCTGCCCTGCCTAAGGGCTATACTACAATAGACCCACTTCCTTACAATGGGCACTTCAGGTTTACAGGCCCTCATGCACGTCTCTATCCAGGGACAACGTGGAGCCTCCCAATTTTTGGCTGCCCTGCCTAAGGGCTATACTACAATAGACCCACTTCCTTACAATGGGCACTTCAGGTTTACAGGCCATCATGCACGTCTCTATCCAGGGACAATGTGGAGCCTCCCAATTTTTGGCTGCCCTGCCTAAGGGCTATACTATAATACACCCACTTCCTTACAATGGACACTTAATGTTTTGAGGCCCTCATGCACGTCTGTATGCAGGGGCATTGGTGAACCTCACAATTTTGGACTGCCCTGGCAAAGGAAAATACTACAAAGACTCACTTCCTCAAAATGGGCACATTAGACTCAAGAGGCCTTCATGTACGTCTCTTCTCAGGGACATCGGAGTGCCACACAATGTTTTCACGTAAAATCTTTCATGTATTAATCTCAAAAAGTAACATACACCAGCTCTATCTCACTATTGGGTATGTGCCCTTAACATTTCCGCCATGAAAAATCATTTTGGGGTCATTTTGGAAGGTTTTCTGGTGAGTCCGTAAAAATGGCGTAAAACGCGGACAAAATTGTTCACAGCTGTGACTTTTCAGTGATAAATGCTTCAAGGGGTCTTCCCCATGCTGTTGCCATGTCATTTGAGCACTCTTCTGAGACTTTTGTGCCATTTTTAGGGTTTCTCCATGCTGCCGGGGGGTCATTTCACAAAAATACTCGGGTCTCCCATAGGATAACATTGGGCTCGTTGCTCGGCCCGAGTACACGAGTATCTTGGGAGGCTCGGCCCGAGCTTCGAGCACCCGAGCTTTTTAGTACTCGCTCATCACTAATCTGTACTCATTTGTATTGAGGCTTTGCCTTTATTTAGTGGCCTATAGTGTGCTTTGTACATGATACTTATCCATATGGAGGGGGTGACTTGTGGGGTTTTGTTTTATTATATGCAACCCTATTTGTTTGTTTGAACACTCTGTGTGTATTTTAAATGGTTTTAATATTGTATTGGTGTCTTTTTTGCTAAATAAAAATTGTTCTATTTGACTTAATATTTGGTGATCCCATTTTTCTACACACCTTCTTGTTCTTCTGCATTGCTCTGTTGTTATAGGTGTGCCTAATGGATTGATACCAACCATTATTGTAGTGGTGCCCTCATAAACTTGTCTTTTTCCCATACCCTCACAGTAATACCACAACATGTCTGCAGCATTACTGTGAGGGAAAGCAACATCAGATGTGTTCATTGGCTGGAAAACAGGCGCCAGGAAGTCAGAAATTAAACTGAAAGTATCGGAGCTGATACTGTTTTATTCATCGGATAATGAATGGTGCGAATAGCCTGTTATCCGTCGGATACCGAATAGTGGCGAATACATTCGCTCATCCCTAATCACATGTTGTTGATTCCACACAAGGTCCTGTTGAATTTGTTTTTTGCCTGTTCCAAGTGGTGCAGTAGCAGATGCACATCTCTACTAGCTGCCAATATTAGATTTCAAAGTCATCCACGTTCCAGTTTGCTTGCTGCAAGATGTAGTCTGTCACCACTTTACATTACATACAGAAGCTGCAACATACAAAGCATTGAATTCCAGTAGGTTTTGATGTCACAAATTTTGTGCTTCTCTGGCAGCCCATTCTATTTTTGCAAAGTCAGTTCAGCGTGCTTTGCCACACTGCTTCAAAATGAACTGACACTTTCCTGGCAACTGCTAATAACTACCTCATGCATGCATATTAGTGAATAAATTTAGAATAGGGGTCATGTACTGAGAATGAGTTACTACGCCCCCACTAAGGCAGCTGGTGGGTTGTGTGAAGAATGTTTCTGAATTGCAGTTTAAGAGGAATCAGCAAGTGAGTTAGTTGATGCTTGATGCACAGTAGCAACTTCTTTACCATATGGCTTTTATCCTTAGGCTTTTAAGCTGGAAATCCACTTGGAATTCCTTTACCTTGCATAAGCAAAAATAATGTTTGTGTGTGTAATGTATAATGTGCCCTGTACATATTGGGGATGGAATTATGTCAGTTGAACATGAAGCAAAGGGGGTGTAAAAGGAGACATTGTTCCCATCTCGTTCAAATTATTTTTATTAGGTTTTATAGTTAACAAATCTTGAAATCATGTGTTAGAAAATTTAAGGACATATAGATAGTAATAACAAGGTTAAGAAAATTCACGTATTTTGACCCCCCCAGTTTGTCAGTGTTAAAACATCAAGCAGTGTATTTTGTTGGTCAAATCAATTTTGCTTATGAATTAACCTTTTGAAAAACATAACGAAACAACTAATAAAATTAACAACTTCCTGAAATGGATTCCGCAGACAGTCTAGCAAATTTGCAAGATCAAACACATATAATTCTAGTGAGTTTTAGATCAGGGAGATATCAAAGACTTGAGCTTCAAGCCTGGAATTATTAGTGAGCTTGTATTTCTTGAATATAGTTAGTGTTTTCTTAACGTCAGTTGGGCTATATAGTTTGTCGGTGATTGGGCTCTGGCCATGGGTCAATTTGGTGAGGTACTTGGTTTGAGTATTATTTTATATGGCATAATAGTACTCTAAAGTTTTATGTAGAGTTAGTTTCTCCTTAGCTTCTTGAATATTAGGAGCTTTCTCACTTTTCCACTTTTCCATTTGGATGCAATGAGATTAGTGGACACTAGTAGAATATGTATTACTATGGGCCTAAAATGTTTAGGTATTGTTTCAATGTTTAAGAGAAGAAGAACTAATTCTGGAGTTAGAGTTACATCTAGCTGTGTAATGGACCTTATAAGAGATTGAATCTCTCTCCAGTATTTCTTAATTTTTGGACAGGACCAAAATATGTGAGTTATGTTGCCTGAATTTCCACAGTTTCTCCAGCATTTGTTTGAGGTATCTGGGTTAATTAAATGCGAATTATGGGGTGTGTAATACCAGCGGGTTATTATCTTATAATTGGTTTCTATAAGAGCAAGGTATATTTTTGTAGACTGTGGCCAATGACTTTTGAAATCTTTCTTCAAATTGATTTTCTGGAATTTTTAACTCGATTTTCCACTTTTCCAAGTGTTTTAAGGTTTTTCTAAGTGGTTTAAGGAGATTTGTGTCTTCGTTATAAATTTGGTAGATATATTTGGTTTTCCAAGTGTTTTGATTATTTGGATTCTTTAAGAGAGCTGTGATGTTACTTGGAAGGTGGAAGGTGGTGCTAGTGTGACGGCCTGGACTAGCCAGGTAGTCACAGGTAGACCCCCTCATTACACCTGTCCCCCAATAAGGTAACACCAGCCAACCATAAAAACCTAGTCACCTCCCTCAGAGCTCAATGGACACACCAGGGGGTGGAGCCAGGCGGTTGGCCATGCCCACCGAGGAGTTCAGAGGGCCTGAGGCAGGAAAAACAGTAGATTAGTCTGGAGTGAAGTGGAGTGAGGAGTGAAGGAGTCTGACAGGTGCCGGGGTTGGAGCCCGGGCACCTTTGGCTAGGAGGCAGATGGTGGCCTAGCCAGCAGGAGCAGGGAAGATGACTCGGAGGAACCGTGGTGGACCGGGACAGCATAGTGGCCCACCGGTACCAACCCGGGGAACCAACTCGGAAACCGGAGCACACAGGGGGGTACATAGACCCTGAAACGAGGTCCAGAACCCACTGGACTGAGTTAATTGACTGATTGCGGTCTGGACTTTAGGTCCTTTCCCACCCAAGTCCCGACTGAAGACAACAGCCCACCGAGGGGGATAGAAAGCCACCGCACAGGCAGGGAGATCCCACGGGCCAGCGTCTGCGGGCAAAAGGGCTCTCCCGACATACATACAGCCGGGGAGCGGACTCCAGTCGCTGAAGCGCAGGCAGCCCAAATACACTACACGGTGCAGGAGAAAGGCCAAGACTGGGCCAGACGCAGCCGGCTGCGGGCATCGACCACCATCAAATTTGTTTACCATAGACTTGTGTGTGTCAATAACAGTGAGTACAACAGTGCCATCTGGCCGCGCACCGCCCTGCACCACCCAGCTACTAACACCCAACTTGTCCTGGGGCCACGGAGGGGTTAACATCTTGCTGCATAACCATCTCCCCCAGGTGCCCCGTAACTACATCGATGGTGTCTACCTTCACCACATCCCGTGGGTGGCATCACGAACTCAAGCGCGGCTCCGGACGTGCACCTGTGACGCCCTGGACTAGTCAGGTAGTCACACACACAACACCACACCCCCTCCCGATTAGGTGACATCAGTCAAACTTAAAAACCTTAGAAATATCAAAAAACTGACCCGCACATCCAACAAATGTGAACAGGTGCTAACTGACAAAACATAGTAACTATAAGTGCAAACAGTTGCACACTGAAAAAGCAAAAAAAATACTAGGGAAAATATGGCACTGCATTACTGCAAAAGAGAGATATTTAGTTTATGTATTGGCCAATGCATGTAAGCCCAGAAACCAAATGGCAAGGTATATCTCTGTATTCCGGGAACCTAACTCAAATGCCACTATATGGATGTTTTTAACCTAGAGGTTAAAAACATCCATATCTGGGAAAAAATGCCACTATTTGGACTGCAAACCTCCATGTATGGGCAGCTAGGCTCCTGCTATAATGGTTATGAACAGCCAGGTCTTAGGGCGGAGTGCCCAGTCAGAAAGAGACTCACTAGAAATATCAAAAAACTGACCCGCACATCCAACAAATGTGAACAGGTGCTAACTGAAAAAACATAGAAACTATAAATGCAAACAGTTGCACACTGAAAAAGCCAAAAATATACTAGGGAAAATATGGCACTGCATTACTGCAAAAGAGAGATATTTAGTTTATGTATTGGCCAATGCATGTAAGCCCGGACACCAAACGGCAAGGTATATCTCTGTATTCCGGGAACCTAACTGAAATGCCACTATCTAGGTTAAAAACATCCATATCTGGGAAAAAATGCCACTATTTGGACTGCAAACCTCCATGTGTGGGCAGCTAGGCTCCTGCTATAATGGTTATGAACAGCCAGGTCTTAGGGCGGAGTGCCCAGTCAGAAAGAGACTCACTAGAAATATCAAAAAACTGACCCGCACATCCAACAAATGTGAACAGGTGCTAACTGAAAAAACATAGTAACTATAAATGCAAACAGTTGCACACTGAAAAAGCCAAAAATATACTAGGGAAAATATGGCACTGCATTACTGCAAAAGAGAGATATTTAGTTTATGTATTGGCCAATGCATGTAAGCCCGGAAACCAAACGGCAAGGTATAACTCTGTATTTCGGGAACCTAACTCAAATGCCACTATCTAGGTTAAAAACATCTATATCTGGGAAAAAATGCCACTACTTGCCGTTTGGTTTCCGGGCTTACATGCATTAGCCAATACATAAACTAAAGATCTCTCTTTTGCAGTAATGCAGTGCCATATTTTCCCTAGTATATTTTTGGCTTTTTCAGTGTGCAACTGTTTGCATTTATAGTTACTATGTTTTTTCAGTTAGCACCTGTTCACATTTGTTGGATGTGCGGGTCAGTTTTTTGATATTTCTAGTGAGTCTCTTTCTGACTGGGCACTCCGCCCTAAGGGGCACTTTACACACTGCAACATCGCAGGCCGATGCTGCGATGCCGAGTGCGATAGTGCCCGCCCCCGTCGCAGCAGCGATATGTGGTGATAGCTGGCGTAGCGAAAATTATCGCTACGCCAGCTTCACACACACACTCACCTGCCGTGCGACGTCCCTGTGGCCGGCAACCCGCTTCCTTGTTAAGGGGGCGGGTCGTGCGGCGTCACTGCGACGTCACACGGCAGGCGGCCAATCGGAGCGGAGGGGCAGAGATGAGCAGGATGTAAACATCCTGCCCACCTCCTTCCTTCCGCATATCCTACGGAAGCCGCGGTGACGCCGGTAGGAGATGTTCCTCGCTCCTGCGGCTTCACACACAGCGATGTGTGCTGCCGCAGGAGCGAGGAACAACATCGGGCCGTCGCGTCAGCGTAATTATGAATTACGCCGACGCTGCACCGATGATATGATTACGATGCTTTTGCGCTCGTTAATCGTATCATCTAGGCTTTACACACTGCGATGTTGCATGCGATGCCGGATGTGCGTCACTTTCAATTTGACCCCACCGACATCGCACCTGTGATGTCGCAGTGTGCAAAGTGCCCCTAAGACCTGGCTGTTCATAACCATTATAGCAGGAGCCTAACTGCCCATACATGGAGGTTTGCAGTCCAAATAGTGGCATTTTTTCCCAGATATGGATGTTTTTAACCTAGATAGTGGCATTTGAGTTAGGTTCCCGGAATACAGAGATATACCTTGCCGTTTGGTGTCCGGGCTTACATGCATTGGCCAATACATAAACTAAATATCTCTCTTTTGCAGTAATGCAGTGCCATATATTCCCTAGTATATTTTTGGCTTTTTCAGTGTGCAACTGTTTGTATTTATAGTTAAACTTAAAAACCTTGTCACCACTTTCCAGGTTTGATGCACACACCAGGGGGGGCGGAGCCAGGCAGTTGGCTCCACCCACCGAGGAGTTCACAGGCCTGGAGGCGGGAAAAGATACAAGAGTCTACAGATTAGTTCTGACAGTGAAGGAGAGAGGTCAAGTTCAGGTGCAGACCTGAGCCCAGGCCTGTCAACAGACTACTCCGGTGGCTGGGTCGGAGCCCAGTTGCCATTGGCAAGGAGGCAGATGGTGGTGGCCGCCTTCAGGAGCTGGGATTACAGCCGGTGGAACCGTAGGGCCCGGGGTTGGACGGTGGCCCGCTGGTACCGAACCGGGGAACAGATTGGAAACCAGAGCACCAGGAGGGGTACTCAGACCCAGACAAAGCCCCAAACCTACAGGGCCGAGTCAAATCAACTGATTGCGGACTGGACTTAAGGACCTATCCCACACAAGTCCTGTTAGAAGACAACAGCCCAACCATACAGGGTAGAAGCCACCGCCAAGGCATAGAGACCCAAAGGGCCAGCGTCTGCGGGGAAACGGGCTCCTACGGCATATACAAGTCGGGGAGCGGACTACCGGTGTCTAGGCATAGGAGTCAAACATTTACACATAGAGGTGCAAGAAAAAGACGGAAACCACCAACCTATTCTGGGAAGAAGCTGCAGCCGCCTGCTGACCCCGTTCATCACTCAGTTTGGTTTACCAGAGACACCAGTGTATTGTGTCAGAGTGAGTACACCAGTGCCTCCGGGCCGCACACCGCGCCGCACCACACCAGCGTCCAGCACGCATTACCCTCTCCCACGCCTCAGCACCTCCCTCGGGCCCCCAGGACCATCGCTCCCCTACCCACGGAGGGGTCACCAACAAGCTGCGCAACACCGTCCCCGGGAGGCCTAGTTAACGGCAGTGGTGGTGTCCATCCATTCACCACAACCCGTGGGTGGCGTCACGAACTTTCATCCCTTACCAAAAACCACTGCAGCCCCCAACCGTGGAACTCCTCACCCGAGCCCCCGTGTGTAGCGCCAACTCCCTTGCAGAGCGACGTGACCCCCGGGTCCATGAGAGGCTCGAGCCACCACCCGCAGTATGAGCATGGATCCGAGTGGCTCGGCGGTCGCAGTCGAGCCTGCAGGGTGGTACACACCTACCTAACACCCCCCACCAAAAAGCGCCAGCATCCCCTTTCAGAGCGACATGACCCCGGGTCCAGAGGCGCTCGAGCCACCAACGAGCCCGGATCCGAGCGGCTCAACAGCAGCCGAGCGCGGGGCGATACACATTGACTCTTCTGGCGTCACAAACAGGATACTTACCTATTTACTTACCTAGTGAAGTGCGCCTTGAAGTGAAATCAGCGGTGATCCGTTGTAAAATTTGCAGAAACCGCCATCTTGACGCCATCTTTTGGTGC
Source organism: Anomaloglossus baeobatrachus (assembly GCF_048569485.1). Lineage (NCBI taxonomy): Eukaryota > Metazoa > Chordata > Amphibia > Anura > Aromobatidae > Anomaloglossus > Anomaloglossus baeobatrachus. The sequence continues at coordinate 92,366,762 of NC_134363.1, read as the reverse complement.
GAAGATTCCCGCCAAAGTCTTCTTCCCCCCACAAAGGGCGCGAAAAAAAACTGAAGCCCCGCCCCCTGGGAATGCGGCCGTGCAGCAAAGCGAGAGGTCGAAAAGCAAAACTGTCCGGCCGAAGAAGGTAGTGCCGTGAAACAACCAAGGGGTGCGGGTGAAGATTCAGCGACATATGACCGAGCTGATAAAGGGCAGGGACTCCAGGACTCTGCCACACTTCTGTTTCCTGGACCCCGCGAAAGCGCCATGGCTGACCCATCCTGCAAGCCTGCAGCACCGGAGCCCACACCTTGAACAGCAGCGTGGGTGGAAGCCCGGACGACACTGATGTGTCGCCGTTTGCAGGCCCAGGTGCGCTTCCTAATGGAGCGGTGGGTGGCCGAGATGGAGGAGATAGATGCGGCCGTGCGAGTACGTGAAGTGGAGGCAATTTTGGAGGAGCGGGTAAGCGACCCACGCCCCTATGTCCCTGAGGGACCGGCCGACACAGCTGAGGAACCCGGTCTTCCCCTGCCCTCTATGTTGCCTCCCTCACCGCTTGTACTGGCTGCCGCCACTCCTCCGCACGGTTCGCTGCCCCTTTCACCGGCAACGGAGCCCGTCCAATCCACCTGTGAGGACCCACCAGTGGAAGCAGCCCGAAGACGGCCAGTCATCCGACCGGCGCCAATACCACTTCCCTGGAAGACCCATCTCCAGAGGATGCTCGCTCCCGGTGTGGACCTGCCAGTCCCGGAAGTGATCGCATCCCAAGAGATGCCGGCCCCGGCAGTCCGCCCAGCCAAGATGGATCTGGCCGTGGTCCGGAAGCCAGCCCAGCAGGTAATGCTGGCCGCTCCCAGGTTCCAAGCCTCGGCTGAGACGTCACGGGATTTCCGCTGTGAGGCAGCACAGCAGGCCATGTCACAGCGGAGTCCCCCAGTCCAGAAGGTGCCGGACGTAGCCGGCACGGGAAGCTCCAGCTGGCCCCGACCCCCACGCAAAGGTCGCCAGCAGACGCTCCGTATTGGGAGCGGTAGCAGCTCCAGCTGGGTCGGGAGATCGCGGGATGTGAAAAGCAGAAGGCGGAGGTGCTGGCCCATACCAACAGGGAAAAGGAGAACCTCCGCAGCGCCACCTATCGGGTGCGGGGCCCGACCTATGAAGGCCAAGTCCGGCAGTTTGACTCCAGCCGTGGATGGGGTTTATCTATGAGCTCAGCCTGGAGGCGGAAGTGTGTGTATCCCGCAGGGACGTATACCCGCACCTGCCCGTTGGTCACCCCGAGCGGGACCTGGAGCCTGGAGAGCTGGTGAGCTACACCCGGCATTGTGGGGAGAGGGGATGGTTCGCCCTCAACGTGAAAAGGAGGGTGAGCCGCAGTGCCCGGAGGCACACCCAGTCCCCTCCCCAACCATACAGTTTTGAGGAGGATGAAGAAGCCTGTTAAGGAGGTAGCAGTTCCCGGCTACTATACTGCCCGTCCCCGTTGGGAGTTTGTTTGATTCCCGATGTTTACCCTGTTTTAAAATGAACATGGCTGAGAACTTGCAGGCCACCAAAAAACTTTTTGGCTTGTAAATAATCACCACCCTTTCTGGTCCTACAGTCTCCGGAGAGGCTGGTTGGGGGATGGGTCTGTGGGATGTTGTAAGCCGAGGTCCAGTCACCATTGGAACCGGTGACAACCCTCCGGGTCAGGGGTCCCCTGGACATGGGGCCTCTGAGAGACTGCCGGGTAAGGAACTTTTTACCCGGCCCATATGGGCAATTCCCGGACCTGAACCCGATTCCTGGACTGGGGAAAAGGGGTGCTGACATGTTTTTAGAGGCAGCATCAAGGTTTAGGTTTGCTTGAGTGGGCAAATGGAAAGGTTCCGGTACCGTCACGGTTAATAAAAATGTTCCTTTGATATGTTTGCAACGTTTAAGTGACATGCCTCCCGCAAGGGAAGAAATACCATATGCTTCATTGAAAATATTGTTATTATAATTGTATATATGTTCTCCTTTTTATCTTTTTCAGTTACAAAATAAACGGTGGTAGTCGGACAACCCGCGGACGGTCTGTAGTTAACCAAGGGGGGGTGCGACGCCCTGGACTAACCAGGTAGTCACAGGTAGGCCCCCGCATTACACCTGTCCCCCAATGAGGTAACACCAGCCAACCATAAAAACCTAATCACCTCCCTCAGAGCTCAATGGACACACCAGGGGGTGGAGCCAGACAGTTGGCCACGCCCAGCGAGGAGTTCAGAGGGCCTGAGGCAAGAAAAGCAGTAGATTAGTCTGGAGTGAAGTGGAGTGAGGAGTGAAGGAGTCTGACAGGTGAAGGGGTTGGAGCCCGGGCACCTTTGGCTAGGAGGCAGACGGTGGCCTAGCCTGCAGGAGCTGGGAAGATGGCTCGGTGGAACCGTGGTGGACCGGAACAGCATAGTGGCCCGCCGGTACCGACCCGTGGAACTGACTTGGAAACCGGAGCACACAAGGGGGTACTCAGACCCTGAAACGAGGTCCAGAACCCACTGGACTGAGTTAATTGACTGATTGCGATCTGGACTTTAGGTCCTTTCCCACCCAAGTCCCGACTGAAGACAACAGCCCACCGAGGGGGATAGAAAGCCACCGCACAGGCAGAGAGATCCCACGGGCCAGCGTCTGCGGGCAAAAGGGCTCTCCCGACATACATACAGCCGGAGAGTGGACTCCCATCGCTGAAGCGCAGATAACAGAGAGTAATAGGATGAGGGTTTCCAGGCCGCGCCAATGACGATCACATTAAACTGCTTGATTAATGTTGCTTTTTATTCCAATTACAGGTCTACGCGTTTCGGAAGGCACCCCTTCCTTCTTCAGGACCAGATGGCAAGAAAACATCAAATCTGAGATTTGATGTTTTCTTGCCATCTGGTCCTGAAGAAGGAAGGGGTGCCTTCCGAAACGCGTAGACCTGTAATTGGAATAAAAAGCAACATTAATCTAGCAGTTTAATGTGATCGTCATTGGCGCGGCCTGGAAACCCTCATCCTATTACTCTCTGTTATCTGCCAAAACCGAGGGACCGCTGCTGTGACTCTGGACCTTCTACATACATGCTGTTATAGGAGTTGTGACTTTCACAACCCCTATAGGTGAGTAGTATCTCCCTCCATTTTCTCCCATTGTTACTTGGGTAAGACCCTATTGCGCCTCTTTCCTCCACAGTTTATTATCGCTGAAGCGCAGGCAGCCCAAATACACTACATGGTACAGGAGAAAGGCCAAGACCACCAACCGGGTGGGGGACCAGTCGCAGCCGGCTGCGGGCAACGACCACCATCAACTTTGTTTACCAGAGACTTGTGTGTGTCAATAACAGTGAGCACAACAGTGCCATCCGGCAGCGCACCGCCCTGCACCGCCCAGCTACTAACACCCAACGGGTCCCGAGGCCATCATCCGTGCCCATGAAGGGGTTAACATCTTGCTGCATAACCATCTCCCCCGGGTGCCCCGTAACTGCAGCGGTTGTGTCTACATTCACCACATCCCGTGGCTGGCGTCACGAACTCAAGCGCGGCTCCGGCCGTGCACCTACCTAACACCCCCCACCAAAAAGTGCCAGCATCCCCTTTCAGAGCGACGTGACCCCGGGTCCGGCGGTGCTCGAGCCACCCACCAACGAGCCCGGATCAGAGCGGCTCGGCTGCAGCCGAGCGCGGGGCGGTACTCTAGGTTTCATAAATATTTTTTCTATTATTTCCAAGTTTTCTTATTTGACTTTGTTAGTTTGAATTCTTTTGCTAAATCTAGGTAGGGTTTCAGTTTATCGTTATCGAGTATGTCTGAGATTAAGCATATTCCCTTGGATTTCCAGTGGTTGAGCTTTAATCTTGGTGAGAATGCAGAAAGCGTTTCTATCTTCATCCAACCTATTGATTTGGTGCCGTGTATTTTTCTAGAATGGGCTCCGAATTTCCACCATGTTATTATTGAGTTCCTGGTGATGACCTCCTTAGGTAATCGCTTTTTAGAGTCGCATAGGTAGGCCACCACCAGGTCTCCAACTTCTATATTTGGACAATAAGAATCTTCAAGTCCCAGGCATGCAGGTTTGTCATCTTTGTTCCAATACTTCTGGCTGCTTTTAATATTCGTTGCTTGATAGTAGGACATGACTTAGGAACGTCTGACTGACGGCCCTAACTTGCCGTTCTGAACCAAACCAGTTATCCACCTTTTACCGCTTATCACTTAAATAAGACACAGACTGCGTGACATTGGATGTAAAAGGCCACAGCAGCCTCGTTTATTAACACCAAAATAATCAATAACATTTTATTCATAAATATAGTAAATAACTCCATAAACATAACCACCAGCAAAGGAGGGGGGGTAAGTGAAGAGTCCCTTTGTACATGATTGCAACACCAGCTCCACCATGTGCCCTCAGCCGCACCACACCGACTCGAGGACACCCAGCTGAGTGTTGCTCCACCATGTGCCCTCAGCCGCACCACACCGGCTCGAGGACACCCAGCACATTAACATGCCCTGCTGTGACCCAGCACAGCAGGGTCCCACGTTAACATGTCCCGCTGTGACCGAGCACAGTAGGGACCCACCAACCATACCATTGCACCACCAGGGGTAACCCGCTCCTGCACTGGGTTCCCCCCCGCTCTTTGTGCAATCCTCCGACTTCAAATACCCCCTCCTTTCCGCCAACTGCTGCGACAAGGTCAATCCTCTTCATCTCTCCATGTCGATCGCCAGAAATCCTAAAATAGGGCGGGTGGGCGGGACAATTCCAAGCGTCTTCCAGGTAGGAATGACCTCCCATCTCCTAATCCGGCCCTATATATACCCCCCCTACACTAGCAACCCCCTGACCAATTACATGGCCCCACAGCCCCATAACTCCACCTCCCACTTTTCCCGCACAAACTACCCTGCACCTTAACCCCTTGCTAACCCTCAGGCCTAGCATCCCTCCTCAGTCATGTTGCCCTCCCTTGAGCCCTTTCAGGGCAGGCGTCCGGGCTTTTCTTGACTTAGGAACGTCTGACTGACGGCCCTAACTTGCCGTTCTGAACCAAACCAGTTATCCACCTTTTACCGCTTTTCACTTAAATAAGACACAGACTGCGTGACATTGGATGTAAAAGGCCACAGCAGCCTCGTTTATTAACACCAAAATAATCAATAACATTTTATTCATAAATATAGTAAATAACTCCATAAACATAACCACCAGCAAAGGAGGGGGGGTAAGTGAAGAGTCCCTTTGTACATGATTGCAACACCAGCTCCACCATGTGCCCTCAGCCGCACCACACCGACTCGAGGACACCCAGCCGAGTGTTGCTCCACCATGTGCCCTCAGCCGCACCACACCGGCTCGAGGACACCCAGCACATTAACATGCCCTGCTGTGACCCAGCACAGCAGGGTCCCACGTTAACATGTCCCGCTGTGACCGAGCACAGTAGGGACCCACCAACCATACCATTGCACCACCAGGGGTAACCCGCTCCTGCACTGGGTCCCCCCCCGCTCTTTGTGCAATCCTCCGACTTCAAATACCCCCCTCCTTTCCGCCAACTGCTGCGACAAGGTCAATCCTCTTCATCTCTCCATGTCGATCGCCAGAAATCCTAAAATAGGGCGGGTGGGCGGGACAATTCCAAGCGTCTTCCAGGTAGGAATGACCTCCCATCTCCTAATCCGGCCCTATATATACCCCCCCTACACTAGCAACCCCCTGACCAATTACATGGCCCCACAGCCCCATAACTCCACCTCCCACTTTTCCCGCACAAACTACCCTGCACCTTAACCCCTTGCTAACCCTCAGGCCTAGCATCCCTCCTCAGTCATGTTGCCCTCCCTTGAGCCCTTTCAGGGCAGGCGTCCGGGCTTTTCTTGACTTAGGAACGTCTGACTGACGGCCCTAACTTGCCGTTCTGAACCAAACCAGTTATCCACCTTTTACCGCTTTTCACTTAAATAAGACACAGACTGCGTGACATTGGATGTAAAAGGCCACAGCAGCCTCGTTTATTAACACCAAAATAATCAATAACATTTTATTCATAAATATAGTAAATAACTCCATAAACATAACCACCAGCAAAGGAGGGGGGGTAAGTGAAGAGTCCCTTTGTACATGATTGCAACACCAGCTCCACCATGTGCCCTCAGCCGCACCACACCGACTCGAGGACACCCAGCCGAGTGTTGCTCCACCATGTGCCCTCAGCCGCACCACACCGGCTCGAGGACACCCAGCACATTAACATGCCCTGCTGTGACCCAGCACAGCAGGGTCCCACGTTAACATGTCCCGCTGTGACCGAGCACAGTAGGGACCCACCAACCATACCATTGCACCACCAGGGGTAACCCGCTCCTGCACTGGGTTCCCCCCCGCTCTTTGTGCAATCCTCCGACTTCAAATACCCCCCTCCTTTCCGCCACAGCGAGCACGTATGACTCCTTGTACGTGCAAGCCCCACCACCAAAAAACCCCGACCCGAGCCGGCTCCTCGGCTCGAGTAACCAATGCTGTGGGACCAATGCCAATCGAGCAAAATAACCCCCTCTAGACCTCACGATGCCAACCCCAAACCACAAGTACAACAAGGTCAGCCGCCCCCAAGACCTGCAACCAGCCGACCACATCGTCCGATCCTATGTACCGCCTGCGCGATCAGTCCCCAACGAGCCACCTGAGCCGCCGCCCCCATCTCCATGAAATAAGGGGCAAGCTCAGCCTCGTTGAGACAGCTACACTGCAGGCGCCTCCAAAAATTACCCATCAACTGATAGTTAAGCAAAGCCAACCATTATTGGTGTACTAGTACAACAAGGGCAGCCACCCCCAAGACCTGTAACCAGCCGACCACATCTTCCGATCCTATGTACCGCCTGCGCGACAAGTCCCCAACGAGCCACCTGAGCCGCCGCCCCCATCTCCATGAAATAAGGGGCAAGCTCAGCCTCGTTGAGACAGCTACACTGCAGGCGCCTCTGAAAATTACCCACCAACTGATAGTTAAGCAAAGCCAACCATTATTGGTGTACCAGTACAACAAGGGCAGCCGCACCCAAGACCTGCCACTAGCCGACCACATTATCCGATCCTATGCACCGCCTGCGCGACCAGTCCCCAACGAGCCACCTGAGCTGCCACCCCCATCTCCATGGAACAAGGGGCAAGCTCGGCCTCGTTGAGACAGCTACACAGCAGGCGCCTCCGAAAATTACACATCAAATGATAATTAAGCAAAGCCAACCCTTATAATTGGAAACAAAACAACCTCTCCTGTTTCCCCAACCTCTGACAGATTCCTAAAACATGCCCAGTAATAAAACCACTAGGCAGTCATGCCCCTGTGAACAACAACATGAGCACGGCACTCAGGCAGGAAGAAATGGCTCGGGGCAAACAGACCCGATGTCACGAATCAAGCACCCCGGATGCCCCCAGCGACCACGTCTCCTCCACCCACGTGCAGTACCAAAACGCTGCTGTTCCCGAAAACTGTGTGTGATCGCACCGATCCTGAAATTCCTACCCAGCCCAATAGTCAAAACCATTCCACCCCGAAGTCACAACAACACGGAACCAAAGACAGTCAAGCCGACCACTGGCCTGAAGAAAAGACCTTAACTATACCAATGTGTAACGATACTCCCACCACCAGACGATTTCCCAAAACTAAGTCAGAATACACCCTTCTGACCACCACATATTGCTCAGAGCCCCGTAAGAGGGGCACATGACCACAGTTAATCATTGGTATCTCCGTGCACGTCGAACCCGAAAGAACAACACTACCGTTGCCACCCTCTCGCCAAAAGCCAACTGTACCCCACGCCCAATCCCTGCTGAACTGCAGACTCAATACTACTCACAAAATGAGAGAGCATCAACTCCCACTCAACCCGTAGTCCGGAAAACTTAGACACCACATTTCTCCGAAGCTTTTAGGCACCATAAGCCAGGGCCAACCGTCAAACGTTGCACCTACAGGTGCCTGGTGCTTGTCCGCCACTCAGCCTTAAAGTGCCGCAAAACACCCCCGACACGGGGCACCACCCCAGACGATTACCAGGTCCTTAAACCATAAGAGTCAGTGCACACCGCACTGACTACCACTGCCATCCAGCCCGACATTGAGGGAGGTAATGCCATAGTTGCGACCTACTCGCACACTACTTCGAATAACTCACCCATAGCTGCGCCGCACGACTGCGTACCCGTAATACCTGCCAGTCCCGACAAATACGTAAAACCAAGAAACCACCTGGCAATGTAGTGCCGGGAGGGGCTACACTGCCGCGTGACAGCCGGCGAAACCACAACATGCCCCATGATCTATCCGCATAACTAAAATTGGAACAACACCCGCCATCAGCACTAGCTAGCTGAAAATCACACAAGTCGCCAATGAGAGGCCCCCGACACCAATAATCCACACACTGTATACCCCACCCAAATGTCACTCATTTCTCGCACCTACACATTACCCGAGCCCCCTATCCGGGAGCACCAGAAAGAAACACTCTACGATGAGCAGTATACCCATAAGGCAAAGCAAAGCCAGCTGTCCCCAAAAGAAAACCCCCAAGCCCATCGTAAACGAGAACCACCTACTCATAATAAACTCCTGTGGAGCTACGATCAACTGCCATAACGAATGCAGTCCGATAAGGTCTGTTAACGTTAAGCCGGCAACCCTACTAAGACCGCATACCAATCCGCGCGTATAAAACTTGTTAAAACTGCCCCTGTGCAGACACTGCCAGCAAACTCTCATAACCTCACCATGAATTCGCAGATCCTGTAAAGGCCCCCCAAACGGCACGTGGATCCCCGTATTCAATAAACCAAACTTGACCACAAAACAGGAGCACGATATACACCGGAACCAGATAATGGCCCGTAACCTGACCTCAGACATAGGGCCCCACCTAGACGAACCAAACACATTGACTTATCAAACACATGCTAACTCTGCAAATACACCCTGGGCATGAAGAAACAGCTTAGCAGTCCCAGGTTGTCCCAGAAGCAGAAAATAAGCACTCAGCAATCCCGAACATTGGATAATCCCCCAACTATGGGACCGAACCTGAACCATGGACCACAATAACCAGATATTGAGCAACCATAAAACACCCAGCTCCACACAATATATCTACGAAAGCAATCGTACACAAACACTGAAACCCGATTACAGGCAAAGGCCATAAAATCGTGCCTTTTTTTTTTTTTTTTTTTTTTTTTAATATATTAATCGCCTATCACTCCTGTTAATAGACGGCTAGCCTGGGCACCGCATACAGGTGAATGGTCAATTTCAAGACCCCCAGGGAGGTGTCATCAACCGCCGCAAGGAAGGACAGATCTCCAAAGAACTGCTGTCCCAATCCTCTCGACCTCTCCTTAACATCTGGCCGCAACAAAACATGCCGCGTCCCAGGGAACCTGAAAAAACCCCAGCACTCACACAACCCCTGTTGGGGAACCGGACCTAGACCGATGCCTATAAAATAGAAAACACCCCCTCGTAAAACGCAACCACCTTCCCCTTCACCTCCCACCGGCGATAGCACACCCCATGCAATGCTCAAGAATAAGCCGCCAAATGCAAATGCCCCCGGCAGAATGGGCCATCACGTCAGTGGACTACCATGGAACCCTTATCAAATACTATGAACCGCGATAATCCTCTAGCCAAAAGGCCCCTATGACCATTACCTAAACCATGGAATCGCCCTGAACACGGCTATCCACCACCCCTTTGCAAGTATTCGTATCCCTGCCTCAATCTCCCCACCACCGCCGGCTTACACCTGAATCAGTCGTGAACCACCAGGAAATCACCCAGTCATACAAAATCACCCAGATAATGCAAGCGCAATTACGCCAATCAGAATAAACAATGTCCTCACCTAGAGATAGACATCCTAGCATGAAAACCCCCTAGCATGGCATCCGGGACCACATAGCAACCACTCCCACACAAAATTCAATGCCGTACACAGGGCCCCCAACCTCCTGACGAAACCCACTGACACACAAACTAACGCCCTATTGCACCCAAAATCATACGTATCAACACCCTTACCACCCACCTTAATCCAAGCATTAATACAAGGTTTTAAGTGAGCCTTAAGTTACTAGGCTGACTCCATGGAATCCCACGGAACAGCCGTCACGTGTCCTCCGCGTTGAGCACCGCCATCTTTTCCACGGGTAACGCAGGTTGCAGCCTTCCAGGGCCGCAACGCCACCGGCCGGACTGACCATCCGTCCGGGGACGCTTGTCCCATAGTCACTGGCTCGGAGCCACAACTTGGGGGGTGGTGCGCTCCAGCCGCACATCCGCCAGCTGGAACACGTGCTGCCACCCGACCACTGGCCTGACCCTACGCGGCTGCGCAGGCCGCACTCCTGGAATATGCAGACGAGCACGCGACAAGTCCAGCTCTGGAACAGCCCTGCCGTTCGCTGACCCCCCGAGCCAGCGCCAGTCGTGCCGCCACTGCCCGCTGGACCCTGTTCAGACTGCTCCACCGAGATCCCCGGCAGTCGCAGATGACCGTGACGCCAGGGGCATATGATTGTGCCGCCAGACCACGCACCGAGCCCTGGATCACGTGGCCGCGCCACCCATGGTGTCACGCTGACCCCTGCGCCGTAACTGATGGAAAATAGAAGGGGCCAGTGATGGCACTTACCAACCCACTACCGCCCGCACCGCAGCTTGATTGCCGTCCCGGTCCGCAGTTTCTGCGCCGACATCTTCCCATGACAGGTGGAAACCCGCCATGGGCCCTCATCCGCTCCCTTCCTAAAGCTCCTCCGTGACCAGGCCCTGTGAAAACGGGCCGCAGCAGCCCCCTCTGTGCTGACGTAGCCCTGCGCTATCGCGCAGGCCGCATTTCCGGGTTCAGCGCCCGGTCACATGACCGCACCGCCGAGCCATGTGACCGTGACGTCAGGACGCCGGGGGCACGTGACGGCGACGTCGGACCACGTGACCGCGCCCCGGGTCACGTGGCCACGTCACCCTGGTGACCCCGCGCCGCGGGAAAGGTATTGAGGCCGGTGACGTCACTCACCACCTCACCGTCGGGCTCCTCGCAGCGTCGCTCCACCGCCGTCCACCGACCGCTGCCTCTGCACCTGGATCCAGCCGCCGTCGCCAGATGGGTCCCGCCAGGCCTCCGGTCCAGAGCGCCATCTGGAGTCGAGGTCCTGTAGAAGCCTGGACCTCCTCCAGCACACGACCGCCATCCACTGCGTCCCTGGAACCAGCTCCGCTCCGCCATAGCCGACTTCACCTGGACAGGGGACAATTCCAAGCGTCTTCCAGGTAGGAATGACCTCCCACCTCCTAATCCGGCCCTATATATACCCCCCCTACACTAGCAACCCCCTGACCAATTACATGGCCCCACAGCCCCATAACTCCACCTCCCACTTTTCCCGCACAAACTACCCTGCACCTTAACCCCTTGCTAACCCTCAGGCCTAGCATCCCTCCTCAGTCATGTTGCCCTCCCTTGAGCCCTTTCAGGGCAGGCGTCCGGGCTTTTCTTTATGTTTGGCACAGTTGTAGTGGTGCATTGCTGCCACTAAAAACATGTTTGCAGCTTAAGGTCTTACAGCAAGGCTGAGCAGAGACCATCACTTCTTGAAAGGCAGCAGATTTCACAGTGTTGTATGGCAACGACTGCACAACAAGCAGTTACACAAGGTGAGATTTTAGTTGGCAAAATAAGCAGATGACTGGAAACTGATGAATTTTTCCTTGACACACAATCAGGGGTGGATTAAGGGTAACCAGGGCCCTGGGCTATTCAAGATCTGTGGGCCCCCCTTCCCTACACACGGGTCATGTGACGGGTCAAGTGACAGGTTATATGACGGGTCCATCATCATACACTTGAAACAGATAATTTCTAAAAAATAGTTGCCAAAACTATAACCTTAAAAACATACACTAATCTTATAAATATACCCTTCAGTTTAAAAACAAAACACTAAGGCATAGTATTAACCCCTTAACGACCCATGACGTACTGGGTACGTCATGGATCGTGTGCCGGTAAGCCCCGCCCCCTGCCGCCGGCAGGCGGCGGCGATCCACGCACATATCAGCTGTTATCAACAGCTGACATGTGTGCCTGCTAGCCGCGGGTGGAATCGCTTCCACCCGCGGCCATTAACCCCTTACATTTCGCTGCCAAAATCTGGCAGCGATATGTATATGGGCGCCGCCATGACAGTCACTTACCCCGCCCCCACCGGAAGTCACGTGACAAGATCACGTGACTTTCGGTGGTTGCCATGGTAGCACAGGGTCATGTGATGACGCCTGTAGCTAACATGACTCACTTCCTCTCAATGCCGGAATACAGCCGGCATTGAAAGTAAAGCAGTAAATCTGCAGTTCTCAGCTCTGTAGCTGAGATCTGCAGATAGTGCAGAGCGATCGGATTGCTGATCGCTATAGCCCCCTAGGGGGACTAGTAAAATAAAAAAAAAAGTAAAAAAAAAGTTTTAAAAAATAAAATAAACAAAAAATAAAAAAACTCAAATGTTCAAATCACCCCCTTTCACCCAATTGAAAATTAAAGGGTTAAAAAAATAAAAAATACACACATATTTGGTATCGCCGTGTTCAGAAATGCCCGATCTATCAAAATATAAAATCAATGAATCTGATCAGTAAATGGCGTAGCGGCAAAAAAATTCCAAACATCAAAATTATGTTTTTTGGTCGCCGCAAATTTTGCGCAAAATGCAATAACAGGCGATCAAAACGTAGCATCTGCGCAAACATGGTACCGTTAAAACCGTCAGGTCGAGATGCAAAAAATAAGCCATCACTGAGCCTCAGATCCCGAAAAATGAGAACGCTATGGGTTTTGGAAATGGCGCAAAACATGAGCCACTTTTTTTGAACAAGCTTGTGAATTTTTTTTAACCCCTTAGATACAAGGAAACCTATTTATGTTTGGTGTCTACAAACTCGCACTGACCTGAGGCATCACATAGATACCTCAGTTTTACCATATAGTGAACACAGTGAATAAAATATCCCAATTTTTTTGTCGTTTTCCAGTACACTATATGGTAAAACTTATGGTTTCATTTAAAAGTACAACTCGTCCCACAAAAAACAAGCCCTCATATGGCAAGATTGATGGAAAAATAAAAAAGTTACGCCTCTCGGAATAAGGGGAGCAAAAAACAAAAACGGAAAGTGCCCGGGGGCTGAAGGGGTTAAACAGTCCAACTTCAATCTGTAAACAAGACTATTGCCAATTTTCACACGTTTTTCATATAGAAAGTGCTACACAGAATATAGTGCAAAACTGCTGGATAATTTCACCCATGGAGTTTCAGTCCTCCATTCCCAATTTATACATACACAGTGTGCTGGAGCGTTTCACCCATCTATACACATACCTCCCAACCGTCCCGGATACAGCGGGACTGTACCGGATCTGAGCGGGTGTCCCGGTGTCACGATCGTGAGCCCTGTGTCCCATGGCTCCGCCCACCCGCTCTCTCCCCGTCTGACTTTCTCCCCCTCCTATTCACATGAGCAGAGCCGAGCTCTACTTCACTGCTCTGGCTCTGTGTGCTGCCGCTGTTACGGGTCGGCGGCAGCAGCACTTTCCTGGCTGCCGGCACTTTAAATCCCGCACTTGTAGCCTAGTGCACTGCTCTCAGCTGGGCTGCTTGTGTACGGAAGTGCATCTGTGGGCGGAGCTACCGCGCAACATGCTGAGCTCTGTCCACAGATGAAGAGACCGGAGGAAGAGGAGCTGCAACACCAAGGAATGATGTATGTGACAACCCACCTACCCAGAGCTGTATGCCCCAGCCCCAGTCTCACCAGAGCTATATGCCTCCAGTCACCCCCCTCACCAGATCTGCATAACCCCCGCACCAGATTTGTATGCCCCCCAGCCCCCACACTAGATTTGTACATGCCTCCCCAGCCCTCACACCAGATTTTTATGCCCCCCAGCCCCTACACCAGATTTGTATGCCCCCCAGGCCCCCCACCAAATCTATATGCCCCCCAGCACCCCCCAGCTCTGTATGCCTCCAGCCCCCTCCCACCAGATCTGTATGCCCCAACCCCACCTCACCAGATCTGTATGTGTGGAGCCCAGGGCTGCTGCAGCGGTCCGGTGCGTTACCTTCAGGGACTCCACGGGACGGGCTGGTCACAGGTAGGGAACCTTCTCTTTAGGATTTTCGTGACGCCACTCTCGGTTTTGCGGTCAGGGGACTACCACTGCAGGTTAAGGGGCACTTGGAGTTGTTGGTAGGTGCTGTTAGATGGTGTGGCCCCCCGAGAGTAGGGCTGGCCCCAGGGCCCGTTTTGAGTGGGTGGAACCACATGGCGCAAAATGAATCAAACACAGTCCAGGAAGTCTTTTAATGTGTTTACTCACTGTTTGGTGGTCACTGTGAGATGCCCGGGCGACACTGTGATAACCAGGTGGAACCAGGAATTCCAGAAGGCTGTTCTGAGGGTAGCTGTCCACTCGCCCTCCTTGCACTCCTTTTGTTTGGGAGGACCCCTTACATGAAGTATGGTAGGTGTAATACTATTGTATGTTCTGAGGATTTCGATAGCGTTAGGGCAATGACCACCAGAGACGAGTTCTTGGTACAAGATGTTTATAACATGTAACCACGGTAGATACACAACGGAACAAACACAGTAGAACACACACGAAATACCTTCCCGAAACGGAGCGAAGGGGATTCCCGGGGCCACGCACCGGACTCCCCCAGGGAGACCACCAGAGCGAACCCCTATACAGGGACTGTCCGGCAATCACCCCGGAAGGCCTAAATGCGCAGCAGCCGGGACACAAGGGGCAAGTGGTAAAAGTCCAGCAGTGTCCGTACGGGATGATAGTCCGGAGTGGTTACGAACCAGAAGGAACCGGGCAGAAGTGCTGACCAAAGACGGCAGACGGAGTCCGGGCACAGCTTGAAGAAACCGGGAATGGTCCAGAGTCTGTCGGTAGTCTTTCAGAAGGATCCAAAAGGCAATCAGGAAGTAGAAGCAGCAAAGCAGGAGCACACAGCAAGCAGTATACTCAGGCACTGGACTAGGCTTAGAGGCGGCCTTTTAAGCAGCTGGACAGGAAGTAGGGCAACAGAACATTAAACTCCATGTTAACTGAGGGCAAGCTCTTTCAAAAGAGAACTGGAAAACCCGGAAACCTGACAGTAGGTTTCCGCCAGGGAAGCTGTTTCTGACCCCGCTCCCCTCTCTGGCCGATCTGCTGGCAGCGTAGACCTTGGTGGGATGACTTCTGGCCCTGTCCCCTTGTGGGCCTCTTGATTGCTGCTTGGGCTCAGACTCTGTATTATGGTGGTGAGGGCGTGAAGTACCCCACCTGAAGGTTGAGCAGCTCTGGATGATTAGCTGTCTGCTCTGGGGACCTGTCTCCCCTTGCGTGCTGGAATACCAGTGATTCCCTTACTTGGCCACCTCTCTCTAGGTGTCTTTCAGGCTAACCCACGGGTACCCGTTCTCCCCCATTTTCAGCTACTGCACTCCACAGGGCCTGGCTAGCATGGGAGCCCCTCTGCTCCCTTCCACACTCCTCAACTTCCCGCTCTCGACTCCTCCTTCTCTTCCTGTCTACCCTGCTTCTAGATTCCAGCCCCACCTCTACACCCCTTACAAGGAATTGAAAGTTAACCTCTTCAGGGCTACCCAAGTGTCCCCTCTAGTGGTGTGGGAGACCTGGTTGCTAAGTGTTTGTATGTGCACACCTCATCCTGGCCTTTGGAGATTACCTAAAAGCACTGCCCCAAGCATGGGTGCAACACTCCGTGGTGCCTGACCAGGTCAGGGGCGCCACATATGCCCCAGCCCCCCTCACCGGATCTGTATGCCCCAGCCCTCTCCTCACCAAATCTCTATGCCCCAGCCCCCCTCACCAGATCTGTATGCCCCAGCCCCCCCCCTCACCAGATCTGTATGCCCCAACCCCCTTCCTCACCAGATCTGTATGCCCCAGCCTTCTCCTCACCAGAGCTGTATGCCCCAGCCCCCCCTCACCAGATCTCTATGCCCCAGCCCGCCCTCACCAGATCTGTATGCCCCAGCCCTGTCCTCACCAGATCTGTATGCCCCAACCCCCCCTCATTAGATCTGTATGCCACAGCCCCTCTTCACCAGATCTGTATGCCCCAGCCCTCTCCTCACCAGAGCTATATGCCTCCAGGCACCCCCCCACCATATTTGTATGCCCCCAGCCACCCCATCGGAGCTGTATGTGCCCCCAGAGCTGTATAAGCCCCAACACCAGAGCTATATGCCCCTTAGTAATATCTATGCTACCAGTAATTTGTATGCCCCACAGTAAAGTTTATTTCCCCTAGTAATGTGTATACCCCTTAGTAATGTGTATGCCCCTCAGTGAAAAACACAGACATTCTTCACTGACGTGTTAAACACGCATATGTCCCTTCATACTCCATGATTCACGGCACACAGTGGTTGTCCATGTGCAATCCGTGATACGTGATCCGTACTCCATGATTGCACATGAACATATACTCACCTGCCCCCGCTCCTGCTCTCCGTGGTGCTGAAGAGTCCCGCGATTCAGCATCCAGCCACCGCTCTCTCACCTCTGCAGCTACTTCCGGGTCGGCTCTGGCTGCATAAATGAATATGCATGCCATAATAAACCAGGCAGGTAGAAGCAGAGAGCAGCTGCTGAACTGAGCATCGCTGGAGAAGGTGCGTTGAAAAAGCTTTTTATTTTCAATGTCCATGTTTTTCTGGTACGTGTTTCACAGATCACACCATAGTGTGGTTCGTGGAACATCAGTGATGCCGGAAAAAAAACGGACATGTTTCTGTGCAGCAATCACGGATACGCATGTACGCCGCACGGAGACACGGTCAGTGAAATATCACTGATGTGTGTGCAGATCCATTGATTATAATGGGTCTGCATAGGACAGTGATTCTGGTACATATAAAAACTAACTCATGCATACCAGAATCACTGACATCTAACACAGGCCTAATATGTATGCCCCCTCAAGTACTGTGTATTCCCCAAGACCCTCCTGTGCTGTATATACTGTAGACCCCAGCCCCTCCTGTGATGTATATACTGTAGCCCCCAGCCCCTCCTGTGATGTATATACTGTAGACCCCAGCCCCTCCTGTGATATATACTTTATATATACAGAGTATATATATATATATATATATATATGTATATATATATATATATATATATATTAGTATATAAACCCCCATCCTCCCTTGTGATACCTACACAGTGGTGTCAGTGTGTACTGTACGTGGCTAGGTCTGTTAAAGTGATGCCAAATGCCAAGTGATCACATGCCGAGGAGGAGCTGGACAGAGACAAGCGGGGTAGGTAAGTGCGGCTGCTGCCGGCTTCCCCATATTATTACCTCCAATGTGTGTATATGTATGATGTATATATCTATGTATGTCAGTATAGATAACTGTGTATAGATTTGTCTGTTTATATGTATTTTAGGGAATTTGTCTTCAAATATGTACCGTATATGTGCGTATGCCTGTACCCACGATCAGAAATCACTGTGTCCTGGAGGCAGTGGGTCCTGACCTGCGGGGCTGCACGTCTCCTTCTCAGGAGACTGCAGCTGCCTGTGCCCATGATCAGGACTCGCTGTGTCCTGGAGGCAGCAGGTCCTTACCTGCGGGGCTGCACATCTCCTCCGCAGGAGAACGCGGGAGACCGCAGCTGCCTGTGACCAGGATCAGGACTCACTGTGTCCTGGAGGCAGCGGGTCCTGACCTGTGGGGCTGCACGTCTCCTCCGCAGGAGAACGCAGGAGACTTTGTCCCTCTTTCTCATCTTTAAATGTTGGGAGGTATGTATACATACACAGTGTGTGGATTGGGAATGGAGGATTGAAACTACATAGATCAGATGCCCCAGAACACTGATAGAAGATACTCTCATCCCCACCTTATAGAAAATTACAATCCCCACCCCTTTCACATAGTGTGCCACCACTGCCTGCTGCTAGTGAACAGATCGGCAGGCACCTCCAGAGAACAGGTCACCGCAGGGGTGTATCTATGCCCCCCCTGCAGCGGTCGAACCACTCAGATCCGGGTGTCGCTACTCGTGGCTCGAGGGTCTCCGGACCCGGGGGCTCAGGGTCACTCTAAACTGTGGCGGGAGATTGTTTACAGGGGGATTAGATAGTTTGTGACGCCACCAGTGGTGTGCGGCAATAGGGAGTACCGCCACTGCTGATGGGAGTGGGGGCAGCCAGATGACATTTTCCCTCCAAGGGTAGGGAAGGCCCCGGGACTGTGGAAGGTGGAATGGATTGCAGGGAAGTGCAGGCTTGCTGGAGCAAGGGGTAATCAGGTATTCACTCAGAAGGAAAGCAGACGGTGACAACGTAGTAAACCAAGTCTCTGGGTGCCGCTGCCCTCTTGGGGGAGCTTGTCTGGGTTCCGTCCCCTGCAGTGCTGCCTGATGGTCCGGAGCCTGCTTCCGTGCACAGATTTTAGTAGTCTAAGTGGCCCGTTAGCTTGGAGCTGTCTGGGCCCCGCTCCCCACTGTTTGGTGTCAAAGAGCTGTGCACTCAGGAGCTCACGCTTGGGATTTTAGTGGGCTGCTTTGGTTGGAAAGCCCTCATTGCACTAGTGCCTCCGATCTCTGAGCTTCGTGGGAACAGTCCATAAAGGAGAAAAAAAAGGGTTTTCAGCTCACCAGTTTGTTGTAAATTCAGCTGGATGAAAGCTCCTGGACGGTGCTTAGTAGAACAAGGGAGGCTGTAGACAATCAAAGTGAGGAGGTACTCCGGCACAAAATGTCCATGCAGACAAAAATTGTTAAAGATTAAAAAAACATTTTTAATTTTTAATAGATAAAAAACATGGTGAGGATAAAATTTCCTATGACTGACGCGTTTCAGACGCTGGGTCTTTAGTCATAATCATGAGGAGAAACCACACTAGTGAAATATAAATAGTCTTGTGAAAGCTAAAAAAAGAGGAAATGACATGGTCAAAACAATTAATTATGCAAAATAGAGGACATTAAATATGCAAAAGAGTATATGACCTTAGGGGTGCTTCACACACAGCGAGCTCGCTGCCGAGATCGCTGCTGAGTCACGCTTTTTGTGACGCAGCAGTGACCTCATTAGCGATCTCGCTGTGTGTGACACTGAGCAGCGATCTGGCCCCTGCTGCGAGATCGCTGCTCGTTACACACAGCCCTGGTTCGTTTTCTTCAAAGCCGCTCTCCCGCTGTGACACACAGATCGCTGTGTGTGACAGCGAGAGAGCGACAAATGAAGCGAGCAGGGAGCAGGAGCCGGCATCTGACAGCTGAGGTAAGCTGTATCCAAGATAAACATCGGGTAACCAAGGTGGTCGCTTGCACGTCGCTGCTGGCTGGGGGCTGTTCACTGGTCGCTGGTGAGATCTGCCTGTTTGACAGCTCACCAGCGACCATGTAGCGATGCAGCAGCGATCCTGACCAGGTCAGATCGCTGGTCGGATCGCTGCTGCATCGCTAAGTGTGAAGGTACCCTTAGACTCAATAAATATACCAAAGATCAGTCTGTTTGTTTAAACCTGCAGGTTGTCTGGTATTCATATATAATATCATGAAGGCTTCTTGTTGGTGTAACATTTGAATACGATTGTCACCTGTATTATTGGTTGTAATGTGTTTCAGGGCATGTACTTTGAAATTACTCAAATCACCACAATGGACATGTACAAAATGAGATGAAGCACCAGAAAGATTCCAAGAAGTGGGGTTGCGTATGTCATAAATATGTTCGGAGATACGGACACGTAAGGGGCGGCTAGTACAAGCGACATACTGAAGCTGGCATTCCTGACAAGTGATGACATAAATGACAAAAGAATCACTACAATTCAAAAAGACATCATTCTTTAGAATTTTGTTGGTGGCAGTGGACAGAATGGATTTTTCATTAGTCGTGAATGGACATAAACCACATGCCCTCCTGCCTCATTTAAAAAAATCTGTTAATGACAGCCAGTTGCGATGTGATTTTTTTACACATTTTTTTAGTATGATCAGAAGGAGAAATGGTACTGCGAATACTTTTGCCTTTTTTAGAAACAAAATTGACCCCCAAATCAAGAATCTTTCAGACTGTTTCATCCGAGTGTAAAACTGGAAGATATTTTTTGATTATGCCAACAATTTGGGAATGGTTCACACTAAATCCTGTAGAAAAAGTCACTTGACCCACTGCTGGTTGTAATGGATCAGAAGTAGTGGAATCCTTGTATTTGAGAAGATCCTGTCTACATCGTGATTGCACTTTCAATTGTGCTTTAGCAATTGTGTCCTAGGAATAACCCCTGTTGTGAAATCTCCTGTGAATGGGATGACATTCCTGCTGATAATCCTCATTTGTTGAACAGCAGCGCTTGGCCTGTACAAACTCCCCCACAGGTAGATTAGTGATAATGTGACAGGTGTGGCTGCTAGCAGCATGTAGGAGCGAATTCCCTGCAACAACAGCCTTGCGATATAATGTGCATTTAATTTGATGATCATTTACACAGCCAGTCAAAGTCATGTCTAAATAGTTGATGTGTTCAGAATTTACCAAATAGGTGAAAAAAACATTGAAGGGATTATTTAAATAATTCATGAAATAAGGAATGAGATCTCTTCGTCCCTTTCAAACAATAAGACCATCATTAATAAATCTCATATAACAATGTATATGGCTCAAAAATGGATTCATGTCAGTATATATGTAATTATCCTCCCAAAAATTCATGTAGATGATTGCTACTGATGGGCAAAACGTGGCCCCCATCGAACAACCAAGCTTCTGTAGAAAGAATTTATTTGTGAATCTGAAAAAATTATTTTGAAACAAAAATAATGTAGCATTCAAGATGAAATTCTGCAGCCTGATAGAATAGTGTAAATATTTCTGCATATAATTTTTGACAGCTACGAGTGCTAATGTGTGAGGGATGGAAGAATATAATGATGTAACATCACATGTAATCCAAGAAAATTCGGTAGACCATTGCAGAGAATTCATGACATTAATGACGTGTTTGGAATCTTGAACATAACTACAGGAGACATGAGTGAGAGGCTGTAAATGATCATCAATCCACTTTCCCAAATGTTCGAGTAAAGGAGTCTACACCCGAGACTATAAGCTTTAGGCTATCTGTCCACTGGAGAATGTAGCTGCGGATTTTTCTGCATCAAAATCCGCAGCTTTCCCGCAAAATCTGCACCTTTTCAAAGGTACGGATTTGCCGCGGATTTACCGCGGAATTGCCGCGGATTTGATGCGGATTTTGGTGCGGATTTTTTTTTTTTTCCCCCCATTTTAAAGCCAAAATCCGGATGAAAATCCGCAACAATAATTGACATGTTGCAGATTTTTCCGGATCAAAATCCGCACGAAATCCGCTGCGGAAAAATCCGCAGCGTGGGCACAGCATTTCCAAAATGCCATAGAAATGGCTGGGAAGTGCCTGAGCTGCAGATTTTCGGGAAATCCACGGCTTTTCCGCGAGAAATCCGCGGCAAAATCCGCGCATTTTCCGCAGCGTGGGCACATAGCCTTAAAGGAGGTGGAAAGGTTTCTTTATGCACCTTAGGTAGTGCATGCACAAAAGGTACTCTTGGTTGTGATGGTTTGAGGAAATCCAATTGTTTGGGAGAGATTAACCCTTCCTGAACTCCTCTTTCAAGAAGAGTGCTCAAATTAGTCTGAATTTTAGAAGAAGGATCCGACTGTAAATGTTCATAGGTTTTAGAGTCCTGTAACATTTTAAGAATCTCTCTTTCATATAAAGCAGTGTTCAAAATGACAATAGAGCCTCCTTTCACAGAGTTCTTGATAGTTAAATTGCAGATAGAACTCAATTTTTTCCATGCAAAGCGTTCCCTGCTAGTAAGATTCTGTTTGAATGGCGTATCCTGAGAAAAAAGAGTCTTGAGATCTGTTTCAACCAGAGACTGAAAATCGTCCATACTTTTAGTTCTTCTTTGAATGGGGTAATATGTTGGGATCACTGGACTCCGCTTCAGTAGAGCTGAAACTCACTCTGGAAGTATTATGATTTTTATTTTTAAGAATAGATTTTACTGGCTTGTGTTTTTCTCTATACAAGTGCAAATCATACACATGGTAACATTTGAATACGATTGTCACCTGTATTATTGGTTGTAATGTGTTTCAGGGCATGTACTTTGAAATTACTCAAATCACCACAATGGGCATGTACAAAATGAGATTAAGCACCAGATACCGATTAAAAACCTGGTGGGATTCTAAGACTTTGAGAGCTTATTTGGAACACAACATGTTACCACGAGGTTTAAGGATAAAAAAGAGACCTACTACAGTCTATGATGAGGATTTCAGAAAATTATGGGATCAAATCCTTTCTAATTGTTCCATCAAGCTCATAGAATTAATCCTCACCTATGAACAGAAAAAAATGGATTCTCTGGAAAATAGTATTAAAGAAATTGAGAGTAATCTACAAACACATGTCCAATCCTCTGCTTTTTTGGCATCACAAAAAAAGATCAATGATAATTTGATCAAGTTAGAGGAATTCATTACTACCATTAAACAAAATAAGTTTAAACGGGACACTTTGGATTACTCCTCTAACCATGTGTATGATTGGCACTTGTATAGAGAAAAACACAAGCCAGTAAAATCTATTCTTAAAAATAAATATCATAATACTTCCACAGTGAGTTTCAGCTCTACTAAAGCTCAGTCCAGTGATCCCAACACTGATCTCTCAGACCTTGAGACGCCTACCACATCTAATGAGTCAGCAAGTTTTTTACAAGTTTTTCCAAAAAACAATCCAAAACCAAAAAAACGAGGCGGCGGGTCGCAAGTACTAGCGGAATAGGACACGGTTATTTCACCCGCAACAATGTTTAAAAAATGACAGTGAATCTTTCTCAGTCTTGAATTTATCGGGTTCTATCCTAAACAATGACCAAATGAAATTGCTGAGTAAAGGTTTGAATTTTGTCCCTGCAAAGAAGTTCAGTTTATTCACCACTATGTTGGATGTCAATAAGTTCATTCGCAATGTTACTGTCAAAAAACACTTATTTGAGTCAAATGAGACCAGAATTTTGAGATCCCGTAAGCCATTTTTTCCTAATCTACAATCAACTACTTTTTGTGAACATCTTTCATCTAAGGATATGGAAAATATTCCAGGTGTGAATCTTAGGGATCCTACCTTATAAAATAGTCTTGGTGAAAAATGTCTTGGTGAAATGGTGGAAGGGGATGAGGGTAAAGCCAACCTGCTGAATGACTTTTTTTCTACGGTTTTTATACAAGAAAATGCCATGGCAGATGACATGACCAGTGATAACATAAATTCACCCTTGAATATTACCTGCTTAACCCAGCAGGAAGTACGCCGCCGCCTCGAAATCACTAAGGTTGACAAATCTCCGGGCCCGGATGGCATACACCCCAGAGTACTACAGGAATTGAGTTCTGTGATAGATAGACCATTATTTTTAATCTTCTCAGATTCCTTAATAACAGGGTCGGTACCGCAGGACTGGCGCATAGCAAATGTGGTGCCAATATTCAAAAAGGGGACAAAAACTGAGCCGGGAAATTATAGGCCGGTAAGTTTAACCTCTACGGTTGGTAAAATCCTTGAGGGTTTCTTGAGAGATGCTATACTGGAGTATCTCAAGAAAAATAACCTTATGACAGAGTATCAACATGGGTTTATGAGGGATCGATCCTGTCAAACTAATTTGATCAGCTTCTATGAAGAGGTAAGTTCAAGCCTGGACCAGGGAAATGCAGTGGATGTTGTGTATATGGACTTTTCAAAAGCTTTTGATACGGTGCCACACAAAAGGTTGGTACATAAAATGAGAATAATGGGGATAGGGGAAAATATGTGTAACTGGGTTATAAACTGGCTCAGTGATAGGAAACAAAGGGTGGTTATTAATGGTACGTACTCGGACTGGGTCTCAGTTCATAGTGGGGTACCACAGGGGTCAGTATTGGGCCCGCTTCTTTTCAACATA
The DNA here is from genome assembly GCF_048569485.1 of Anomaloglossus baeobatrachus. Taxonomy (NCBI): domain Eukaryota; kingdom Metazoa; phylum Chordata; class Amphibia; order Anura; family Aromobatidae; genus Anomaloglossus; species Anomaloglossus baeobatrachus. The sequence continues at coordinate 92,342,642 of NC_134363.1, read as the reverse complement.
TTTATAAATGACCTTGTTGGGGGCATGCGGAGTAGAATTTCAATATTTGCAGATGATACTAAACTCTGCAGGGTAATCAATACAGAGGAGGATAATTTTATATTACAGGGAGATTTATGTAAATTGGAGGATTGGGCTGAGAAGTGGCAATTGAAGTTTAATGTAGATAAATGTAAGGTCATGCACTTGGGTAGAGGAAATAACATTTATGATTATGTACTTAATTGTAGAACACTGGGTAAAACAGACACAGAAAAAGACTTGGGTGTATGGGTGGATGGTAAACTTCACTTTAGTGGACAGTGTCAGGCAGCTGCTGCCAGGGCTAATAAAATAATGGGATGTATTAAAAGAGGTATAAGTGTTCATGAAAAAAATATAGTTCTACCTCTGTACAAGTCACTAGTGCGACCGCACGTAGAATACTGTGTACAATTCTGGTCACCGATATATAAGAAGGACATAGCTGAACTGGAGAGGGTGCAAAGAAGAGCGACCAAGATTATTAGAGGAATGGGTGGGCTGCAATACCAAGACAGGTTATTAAACTTGGGGTTATTTAGTCTGGAAAAACGAAGGCTTAGGGGAGATCTAATCACAATGTATAAATATATGAGGGGACAGTACAGAGACCTTTCCAAAGATCTTTTTACACCTAGGCCTGCGACTGGAACACGGGGGCATCCGCTACGTCTTGAGGAAAGAAGGTTTAATCATAATCACAGACGAGGATTCTTTACTGTACGAGCAGTGAGACTATGGAATTCTCTGCCGCATGATGTTGTAATGAGTGATTCACTACTAACATTTAAGCAGAGCCTGGATGCCTTTCTTGAAAAATTTAATATAACCAGTTATGTATATTAGATTTTATGACAGGGTATTGATCCAGGGAACTAGTCTGATTGCCGGATGTGGAGTCAGGAAGGAAATTTTTTCCCCATTGGAACTTGTTTGCCACATTGGGGTTTTTTGCCTTCCTCTGGATCAACATGTTAGGCTACGGGTTGAACTAGATGGACTTAGAGTCTCCCTTCAACCTTAAAACTATGATACTATGATACTATGATACCTTGACTGATGCAGCTTTTGTGAGAAATATTCCCAATCCAACATATTACCCCATTCAAAGTAGAACTAAAAGTATGGACGATTTTCAGTCTCTGGTTGAAACAGATCTCAAGACTCTTTTTTTTCTCAGGATACGCCCTTCAAACATAATCTTACTAGCAGGGAACGCTTTGCGTGGAAAAAATTGAGTTCTAATGCAATTTAACTATCAAGAACTCTGACAAAGGAGGCTCTATTGTCATTTTGGATACTGCTTTATACGAAAGAGAGATTCTTAAAATCTTACAGGACTCTAAAACCTATGAACATTTACAGTCGGATCCTTCTTCTAAAATTCAGACTAATTTGAGCACTCTTCTTCAAAGAGGAGTTCAGGAAGGGTTAATCTCTCCCAAACAATTGGATTTCCTCAAACCATCACACTCAAGAATACCTTTTGTGCATGCACTACCTAAGGTGCATAAAGAAAACTTTCCACCTCCCTTAAGGCTTATAGTCTCGGGTGTAGACGCCTTACTCGAACATTTGGGAGAGTGGATTGATGATCATTTACAGCCTCTCACTCATGTCTCCTGTAGTTATGTTCAAGATTCATTCATGTTCATCATACCTCCCAACCGTCCCGGATACAGCGGGACTGTACCGGATTTCAGCGGGTGTCACGATCGTGAGGCTTTTGTCCCATGGCTCCGCCCACCCGCTCTCTCCCCGTCTGACTTTCTCCCCCTCCTAATGCACATGAGCAGAGCAGAGCCGAGCGCTGCTTCACTGCTCTGGCTCTGTGCTACCGCTGTTATGGGTGGGCGGCAGCAGCACTCTGGCTGCCGGCACTTTAAATCGGCACCTGCAGCTCAGTGTGCACTCACTGCTCACTGCTGGGCTGTTTGTGTACGGAAGTGCATCTGTGGGTGAAGCTACCGAGCAACATGCTGAGGTCTGTCCACAGATAAAGAGACTGCAGGAAGAGGAGTTGAACACCAAGGAACGCTGTATGTGACCCCCCACCTACCCCAAGCTGTATGCCCCAACCCCCTCCTCACCAGAGCTATATGCTTCCAGTCACCCCGCCTCACCACATCTGTATGGCCCCCTCACCAAATTTGTATGCCCCCCACCAGATCTATATACCCCCCAGCACCCCAAGCTCTGTATGCCTCCAACCCCCTCCCACCAGATATGTATCCCCCAGCCCCCCCTCACCATATCTGTATGCCCCAGCAGCCCTCTCCTCACCAGAGCTAAATGCCTCCAGCCACTCCCCTCACCAGATTTGTATGCCCCCCAGCCCCCACACCAGATTTATATACCCCAGCCACCCCACCAGATCTATATGCCCCCCAGCTCTTTATGCCTCCAGCCCCTTCCCACCAGATCTGTATCCCCCAGCCCGCTGTCACCAGATCTGTATGCCCCAGCCCTCTCCTCACCAGAGCTATATGCCTCTAGCCACTCCCTCTCACCAGATCTGTATGCCACCCAACCCCCACACCAGATTTGTATACCTCCAGCCCCCACACCAGATTTGTATGCCCCTTAGCCCCCACACCAGATTTGTATTCCCCCCAGCCCCCCCACCAGATCTATATGCCCCCCAGCACCTCCCAGGTCTGTATGCCTCCAGCCCCCCCACCAGATGTATCCCAGCCCCCCCTCACCAGATCTGTATGCCCCAGCCCTCTCCTCACCAGAGCTATATGCCTCCAGCCACCCCCCCACCAGATCTGTGTGCCCCCAGCCCCCCCCCCCATCAGAGCTGTATGTGCCCCCAGAGCTGTATAAGCCCCAACACCAGAGCTATATGCCCCTTAGTAATATCTATGCTACCAGTTATTTATATGCCCCACAGTAAAGTGTATTTCCCCCAGTAATGTGTGTACCCCTTAGTAACATGTATGTCCCTCAGTGAAAAACACAGACGTTCTTCACTGACGTGTTAAACACGCATATGTCCCTTCATACTCTGTGATTCATGGCACACAGTGGTTGTCCATGTGCAATCCATGATACGTGATCCGTACTCTGTGATTGCACATGGACATATACTCACCTGCCCCCGCTCCTGCTCTCCGTGGTGCTGAAGAGTCCCGCGATTCAGCATCCAGCCACCGCTCTCTCACCTCTGCAGCTACTTCCGGGTCAGCTCTGGCTGCATAAATGAATATGCATGCCATAATGAGCCGGGCAGGAAGAAGCAGAGAGCAGCTGTCGAACGCAGCATCGCTGGAGAAGGTGAGTTGAAAAAGCTTTTTATTTTAAATGTCCGTGTTTTTCTGGTACGTGTTTCACAGATCACACCATAGTGTGGTCCGTGGGACATCAGTGATGCCAGAAAAAAACAGACATGTTTCTGTGCGGCAATCACGGATACGCATGTACGCCGCATGGAGACACGGTCAGTGAAAAATCACTGATGTGTGTGCAGACCCAATGATTATAATGAGTCTGCATAGGTCAGTGATTCTGGTACGTATAAAAACTAGCACATACATACAAGAATCACTGACATCTGAAACAGGCCTAATATGTATGCCCCCTCAAGTACTGTCTATGCCCCAAGACCCTCCTGTGCTGTATATACTGTAGCCCCCAGCCCCTCCTGTGGTGTATATACTGTAGTCCCCAGACTCTCCTGTGCTGTATATACTGTTGCCCCCAGCCCCTCATGTACTGTATATACTGTAGCCCCCAGCCCCTCCTGTGATGTGTATATACTGTAGCCCCCAGCCCCTCCTGTGATGTGTATATACTGTAGCCCTCAGCCCCTCCTGTGTTGTGTATACTGTAGCCCCCAGCCCCTCCTGTGCTGTGTATACTGTAGCCCCCAGCCCCTCCTGTGCTGCATATACTGTAGCCCCAGCCCCTCCTGTGCTGTATATACTGTATATATACAGTGTGTATATATATATATATATATATATATATGTATATATATATATAAATATTATAGATAGAGTATATAAAACCCCCATCTTCTCTTGTGATACATACACAGCGGTGTCAGTGTGCACCGTGCGTGGCTAGGTCTGTTAAAGTGTTGCCAAATGATCACATGCCGAGGAGGAGCTGGATAGAGACAAACGGGGTAGGTGAGTGCGGCTGTTGCCGGCTTCCCCACGTTATTACCTCCAATGTGTGTATTTGTATGATGTATATATCTATGTATGACAGTGCAGATGACTGTGTATAGATTTGTCTGTTTATATGTATTTTAGGGAATTTGTCTTCAAATATGTACCGTATATGTGCGTATGCCTGTGCCCACGATCAGGACTTACTGTGTCCTGGAGGCAGCGCGTCCTGACCTGCGGGGCTGCACGTCTCCTCCGCAGGAGAACGCAGGAGATCGCAGCTGCCTGTGCCCATGATCAGGACTCGCTGTGTCCTGGAGGCAGCGGGTCCTGACCTGCGGGGCTGCACATCTCCTCTGCAGGAGAACGCAGCTGCCTGTGCCCACGATCAGAGTTCAGTGCGCTGCCGTCTCCTGCTGTGTTCTCCCTACGGAGGACGCATGCAACTGCAGCAAACAATTGATAGGCTGCAGTCTGGAAAGACGCTCCGCAGGTCAGTGTTTGCTGGATTAAAAACAAGCACAGTGGGCAGGAGATTTCTAGAAATCTCTCCACTGTGCTTGTACTGTACAATGCAGCGTTTTAGACACAGCAAAAACATGCTACATCCAAAATGCTGCAAATACTGATCGTGGGCACGCAGCCTTAAACAATCTGATCAGCAGTGCTGAAAAGGATTGAATGTGGGTGTGACAGATTGCAAAATGGGTGTGGTTAGGGGCGTGGCTTAAAATTGCCGCTCTTTGTTCCTCTTTCTCATCTTTAAATGTTGGGAGGTATGATGTTCATTAATGTCATGAATTCTCTGCAATGGTCTGCCGAATTTTCTTGGATTACATGTGATGTTACATCATTATTAGTGATGAGCGAATATGCTTGTTACTACTCGGTACTCGCACGAGTATCACTGTACTCGGGCTACTCGGCGGGGACCGAGTAATCTCGCGATACTCGTGCTGTACTCGTGGTCTTCATCCCTGCATGTTGGCGCTCTTTTGAGAGCCAGCCCTCATGCAGGGATTGGCTGGCAGACCACTGCAATGCCACAGCCCTGTTAGTTGTGGAATTGCAGTGATTGGCCGGCCTGCACAGCGTGACCGAGCCTTTATACCGGCGGGCGCGCTGTGCTCTGCACACAGCCATCTCATATTCCATGCTTTCCACGCCCACAGGCGCCTATAATTGGTTGCAGTGAGACACGCCCCCACGCTGAGTGACAGGTGTCTCACTGCACCCAATCACAGCAGCCGGTGGGCATGTCTATACTGTGCAGTAAAATAAATAAATAAATAATTAAAAAAAACGGCGTGCGGTCCCCCCAATTTTAATACCAGCCAGATAAAGCCATACAGCTGAAGGCTGGTATTCTCAGGATGGGGAGCCCCACGTTATGGGGAGCCCCCCACCCTAACAATATCAGTCAGCAGCCGCCCAGAATTGCCGCATACATTAGATGCGACAGTTCTGGGACTGTACCCGGCTCTTCCCGATTTACCCTAGTGCGTTGGCAAATCGGGGTAATAAGGAGTTAATGGCAGCCCATAGCTGCCACTAAATCCTAGATTAATCATGTCAGGCGTCTCCCCGAGATTCCTTCCATGATTAATCTGTAAATTACAGTTAAAAAACACACACACCCGAAAAAATCCTTTATTAGAAATAAAAAACAATAACAAAGTCCCTCATCACCAATTTATTAACCCCGACAAACCCTGCATGTCCGGCATACTCCACAGTCCTCCAGCGTCGCATCCAGCTCTGCTACATTCAGGTGACAGGAGCTGCAGAATACAACGCCGCTCCGGTCAGCTTCACACAGCAACTGAGGTGAGTAGCGCGATCAGCTGAGCTGTCACTGAGGTTACCCGCGGCCACCGCTGCATCCAGGTAACCTCAGGGACAGCTCAGCTGATCGCTATACTCACCTCAGTTGCTGTGTGAAGCTGACCGGAGCGGTGGTGTATTCTGCAGCTCCTGTCACCTTCATGCAGCACAGCTGGACGCGACGCTGGAGGTCCGTGGATTACGCCGGACATGGAGGGTTTGTCGGGGTTAATAAATTGGTGATGAGGGACTTTGTTAGTGTTTTTTATTTCTAATAAAGGATTTTTCGGGTGTGTGTGTTTTTTAACTGTAATTTACAGATTAATCATGGAAGGAATCTCGGGGAGACGCCTGACATGATTAATCTAGGATTTAGTGGCAGCTATGGGCTGCCATTAACTCCTTATTACCCCGATTTGCCAACACACTAGGGTAAATCGGGAAGAGCCGGGTACAGTCCCAGAACTGTCGCATCTAATGTATGCGGCAATTCTGGGCGGCTGCTGACTGATATTGTTAGGCTGGGGGGCTCCCCATAACGTGGAGCTCCCCATCCTGAGAATACCAGCCTTCAGCCGTATGGCTTTATCTGGCTGGTATTAAAATTGGGGGGACCGCACGCCGTTTTTTTAAATTATTTAATTATTTATTTCACTGCACAGTATACACACACACACCGGCTGCTGTGTTTGGGTGCAGTGAGACACCTGTCACTCAGCATGGGGGCGTGTCTCACTGCAACCAATCATAGGCGCCGAAAAGCAGGAAAGCAGGGAATACGAGATTGTTTAATCTCCGGCTTTTTCAAAAGAGGAAAAGCCGCCGGAGTTTAGTGAACAGCTGTGCAGCGCCGCGGCAGTAATCGGGGAACGGTAAGTAAGAGAGAGGGGGGAGAATGACCGACAGACTGTGAGAGGGGGACAGACAAGAGAGAGAGAGACTGACAGAGCAAGACCGACCGACGGGAGATAGAATGAAAAAAAAAATGACCGACATCGCTAGTAAAAAGCACAAAACGTGCGTTTTGGACATCGGAGTGCCACACAATGTTTTACGTAAAATCTTTCATGTATTAATCTCAAAAAGTAACATACACCAGCTCTATCTCACTATTGGGTATGTGCCCTTAACATTTCCGCCATGAAAATTCATTTTGGTGTCATTTTGGAAGGTTTTCTGGTGAGTCCGTAAAAATGGCGTAAAACTCAGACAAAATTGTTCACAGCTGTGACTTTTGAGTGATAAATGCTTCAAGGGGTCTTCCCCATGCTGTTGCCATGTCATTTGAGCACTCTTCTGAGACTTTTGTGACATTTTTAGGGTTTCTACATGCTGCCGGGGGTCATTTCATAAAAATACTCGGGTCTCCCATAGGATAACATTGGGCTCGGTGCTCGTTCCGGATACACGAGTATCTTGGGATGGTCGGCCCGAGCCTCGAGCACCCGAGCTTTTTAGTACTCGCTCATCACTAATCATTATATTTTTCCATCCCTCACACATTAGCACTGGTAGCTGTCAAAAATTATATGCAGAAATATTTACAATATTCTATCAGTCTGCAGAATTTCATCTTGGATGCTACATTATTTTTGCTTCAAAATAATTTTTTTCAGATTCACAAATAAATTCTTTTTACAGAAGCTTGGTTGTTCGATGGGGGCCAAGCTTTCCCCATAAGTAGCAATCATCTACATGAATTTTTGGGAGGATAATTATATATATACTGACATGAATCCATTTTTGATCCATATACATTGTTATATGAGATTTATTGATGATGGTCTTATTGTTTGGAAGGGATGAAGAGATCTTATTCCTTATTTCATGGATTATTTAAATAATAATTAGAGATGAGCGAACCGGTCCCGGTTCGGCTCGAGGTCGGTTCGCCGAACGGAGGTCCCGTTCGAGTTCGGCTCGTCGAACGTTCGACGAAAAGAACTCGAACTGCATAGGAAACAATGGCAGGCAATCACAAACACATAAAAACACCTAGAAAACACCCTCAAAGGTGTCCAAAAGGTGATAAACAACTCACAACACAACACAAACACATGGGAAAGTGACAAGGACATATACTCATGCGAAAACAAAAGAGCTGGACAAGTAAAAAGAGGAGGACACACAGATATATGAGTATATGTGTTACGGTTGCTGCGAGCACTGGAGACAAAGTCCAGATTTCTTGCTACTGCACATGTGCGAGCGCTGGAGACTAAGTCCAGATTTCTTGCTACTGCACATGTGCGAGCACCAGAGACTAAGTCCTATCTTGGAGCCATTGCACATGTGCGGGTGACATCATCGCTGACACGAGGTCACATGTCTCTGACACCTTCTATGCCGATTGGTCGCTGGTCATGTGCTTGTGATGCCTTGCTCGGTGATAGGCCAGCATGATGTCACTCCTGTCGTTCTGGCAGCGGATTGGCTCTGGTGTCCTCCATCTTGGATGATATATAGCATAGAATCTGGCTCACAATAATTTAGGTGCCACCGAGAAAAAAAAGTCAATGTTACAAGAAGTAGCTCGGGCACTCAAAGAATTGAAAAAACGAAAGTATTGATGCTTGTCAATGCCAATTTTTATTTTTATTTTTCATGCAAAGGTTTGTGCTATGACGTTTCGGCCATACAATTCTGGCCTTTATCAAATAAATGTGCTGGAACAAAGGAAAAAAGAAAAATACAATATCAAATCTCATATACATATACAGTTGATTTTACACATACAGTCAATTATATACGTAGTGCATGTAACAAAAATTTGGCCAATGTTTTTTGGCGTTTTTAGAACTATACGTATAACAAACAGAAAACCCAATGTACAATAGTATAAATTATCAATTCATGATCGTACAATTGAGAGACCCTAATATACATGACATACATGTAAAAAAGGATTATATAGAAAATACGTACCACAGGAAACGTATATGTGGTTAAACTGGTAGAACTAAGTTCACATATGTTGATCAGTGGTACCCTAGTGATCAACCTGAAGTGAAAAACAAACCCATCTTAGGAATATTGTAGATATTTCATGTATACATATATGAAAGGGACCATAAGGAAAATACATGAAATCAGTAACAAAATTTACCTTTGCTATTCTCTATGTGAAATGTCTCTTAGAGACCCAGATGTTCACTAACAAGCTGTGGTGTATGGTCCGCTATAACACTTGAGATACACAAAGAGTGATAAGAATTAAATTGGAACCACCATCTGGTGAAAAAAAGTAATGATTCTGAAAAGACTGGGGGGGAGGGGGGGGGGGAAGGTCAGGCAGGGCTTAGTCCAGATTCAGTCACCATGTTGGGCGCAGCAAGAAATGTAGTGTTACCTTAGTCAACGTCATTTAACCTCTCAAGGGGCTCATACTCGTGTTGTTGCTGTGCTATGGGACCAAGTTCCTTCAAATATGAAGAGTAAAACATAAAGAGTAAAAGGCTGACAGAGAAACATGGAAGGAATGAAACATATATGAACAGGATAGGATTTTCATCACTCACTACTGTGTGTGTTGAAATTTAATCCTTGGTGTACTTTTAAGGATCCTTTAGGAAATATCTCCTTGTGTGTCTATAAGTTTTTGTACGATATAAAAAAATGATGATTAACCTCTCTACACCAGGAGTGTCAATAAATCCCTGTTCATTACCTGGATAGGTCAGATGCAGTGGTGATTCAGTGGAAACCCACTGTCAGTAATCCTGTAGGTCCTGTATCTACAGCCCCCCAGTGAGTATCTGGATAGGTCAGATGCAGTGGTGGTTCAGTGGAAATACACTGTCAGTAATCCTGTAGGTCCTGTATCTATAGCCCCCTTGTGAGGATCTGTAGGAATTATATAATCAATAAACATGTCATAGTGAATTCTGCAAAAGTGAGGAGGGAAAAACCCCTATCCAATAGTAAGTATCCCCTATAACCCCAATAAATTCAATTAAATTCTCAGGTCCCTTATTACATATAAAGTTCTACTTAGACTAATAAGACACCTCATATTCACGATTGAGGCCATTGGGCTCGAGTGTCTGTAGAGTATAAATCCAAAAGGATTCCCTCTCTTTCAGTTTTAAGATCCTATTGCCTCCCCTCCTACTAACCGGGTGATTGAGCATATCCCGGTTAGTAGGAGGGGAGGCAATAGGATCTTAAAACTGAAAGAGATATATATTACTCCATAAGACTAATCATTTTTTCATACAAGGGTATCACGCCCCATTCACTCTCACATGCCGTGTGTGGGGCATGGACGCGCGTCCAACCTGGATTTATTGACACTCCTGGTGTAGAGAGGTTAATCATCATTTTTTTATATCGTACAAAAACTTATAGACACACAAGGAGATATTTCCTAAAGGATCCTTAAAAGTACACCAAGGATTAAATTTCAACACACACAGTAGTGAGTGATGAAAATCCTATCCTGTTCATATATGTTTCATTCCTTCCATGTTTCTCTGTCAGCCTTTTACTCTTTATGTTTTACTCTTCATATTTGAAGGAACTTGGTCCCATAGCACAGCAACAACACGAGTATGAGCCCCTTGAGAGGTTAAATGACGTTGACTAAGGTAACACTACATTTCTTGCTGCGCCCAACATGGTGACTGAATCTGGACTAAGCCCTGCCTGACCTTTCCCCCCCCCCCCCCCCCCCCCCCCAGTCTTTTCAGAATCATTACTTTTTTTCACCAGATGGTGGTTCCAATTTAATTCTTATCACTCTTTGTGTATCTCAAGTGTTATAGCGGACCATACACCACAGCTTGTTAGTGAACATCTGGGTCTCTAAGAGACATTTCACATAGAGAATAGCAAAGGTAAATTTTGTTACTGATTTCATGTATTTTCCTTATGGTCCCTTTCATATATGTATACATGAAATATCTACAATATTCCTAAGATGGGTTTGTTTTTCACTTCAGGTTGATCACTAGGGTACCACTGATCAACATATGTGAACTTAGTTCTACCAGTTTAACCACATATACGTTTCCTGTGGTACGTATTTTCTATATAATCCTTTTTTACATGTATGTCATGTATATTAGGGTCTCTCAATTGTACGATCATGAATTGATAATTTATACTATTGTACATTGGGTTTTCTGTTTGTTATACGTATAGTTCTAAAAACGCCAAAAAACATTGGCCAAATTTTTGTTACATGCACTACGTATATAATTGACTGTATGTGTAAAATCAACTGTATATGTATATGAGATTTGATATTGTATTTTTCTTTTTTCCTTTGTTCCAGCACATTTATTTGATAAAGGCCAGAATTGTATGGCCGAAACGTCATAGCACAAACCTTTGCATGAAAAATAAAAATAAAAATTGGCATTGACAAGCATCAATACTTTCGTTTTTTCAATTCTTTGAGTGCCCGAGCTACTTCTTGCTCCATCTTGGATGAGGCACAGAGTCTATATAAGACCCTGACACACGCCGCATGGCGCTCAGTCCTCTTGGTTCATGCATAAGAGTAGACGCTCTGTGCGCGTTCCTCTAGGCATTCCTCTGTCTATGCTAGGTGAGCGCTACCGGCAGGGTAGCGTTCTTATACCTTACAGCTTCGGCTGCTGTCCGTATCCTTACCTCTTAGGGGAGCAGACATAGGCAGGTGCCTGAGGCACATGGTCTGGCTGGGCCTTGTGGTTCGACTCGTAGGTGGACGTTGCCGCTAGGGTAACGTTCCTTATACTGCGACTAGCAGTTGTTCGTATCCTCGCACACTAGGGGAGCGAACAGAGGTAGGAGCTTTGTGCGGCTTACGCTGCTGTTCGTCTCTTTTGCACCACTAGAAGAGCGGACCTAGGCAGGTGCCATATCTAGTGGTTCGTGTCCTCGCACACTAGTGGAGCGAACGCAGGTAGGAGCTTTGTGCGGCTTACGCTGCTGTTCGTCTCTCTTGCACCACTAGAAGAGCGGACCTAGGTAGGTGCCATTTCGCACACATTGCCTTTGTCTCTGTGATTATTAACAGAGATCATTCCACACACCCTCCAAGTAAAGGAGGAATTGCTTTACTTTCTTATTATATCCTTCTGTGAGTTAACAGAGGTATTGCACTCTGCCATAGTCTGCAGCAGAGTCTTTGCACGGTGGACCCTGACTGTCTGATACTCCTTTAGGTTATTATCAGACAGCCCCCTGTAACATTAGGACTGAGCCAAGGGTCTGGCAGTTATGGCAGAATATCAGCAGTTACACCGTTACATACAAGTACTTGAGTCACGGCTCAAGAGTATAGAGGATAAACCTCAGACCATGGTGACATCTGCACATGATCCTCGACTTGATCTGCCAAACAGATATTCTGGCGATGCCAGATCATGTCGTGGTTTCATTAGTCAGTGTCAGATACACCTAGAGGTCAACTCTTCTCTCTTCTCTACGGAGAGGTCCAGAGTAGGCTTTATCATCTCCTTACTTCAGGACAAAGCCTTAGAATGGGCGACTCCCCTATGGGAGCACTCTGATGTGGTTACTCTGAGACATCAAGACTTTCTTGATGCTCTTAAGGCGGTATTCATGGGTCCGCAGGTTACCCATTATGAGGCCCTGAGACTGTTAGATCTATCTCAGGGTTCGTTATCCACTAGTTCTTATGCCATTGCTTTTAGAACTCTGGTGGCAGAACTAGATTGGCCAGAGAAGGTGTTGATTCCTATCTTCTGGAGAGGGTTGGCAGGCTATGTCAAGGATGCTCTTGCTACTCGTGAGGTCCCTGCTTCTCTAGAGGACTTGATCACAGTAGCAACGAGGATCGATGTACGCCATAAGGAACGTAGACTCGAGGTCTCTTGCTCACGCCCTAAGCATCGGGCTATTCCAGTTGTTGAGGGTCCACTACCATCTTCCTCAGCATCTGAAACATCTCCCACTCCTATGGAGTTAGGTCATACGTCTTCCAGACTACGCAAGTCTGGTCCTCCTATATGTTACGTATGTCGTCAGGCTGGGCACTATGCCAACAAGTGTCCTAGTCGTCAGGGAAACTCCCTGGCCTAGTAACCATTAGAGGGGGGTTACTAGAGACGTCTTCTGCACCCTCTAAGTGTTGTATCCCAGGTCAGCTCTCGTTATCTGAGAATACATGGCCTATTATGGCTTTTGTGGATTCCGGAGCTGACGGGACTTTTGTGTCCTCAGGATTTGTAAAGGGACACAATATTCCCTCTATCATGTTAGAGGCGCCTATTCCTGTCCGTGTTGTTAATGGAACTATGTTGTCTGACTCCATTACATTGAGGACAGTTCCCTTGCGCCTTTCCCTGTCTCAGGGTCACATAGAGGAGATTTCTTTTCTTGTTTTGCCTGAGGGTATAGAAGACGTCCTTCTGGGTCTCCCATGGCTTCAGACTCATGCTCCTCACATTGACTGGGAGTCTGACAGCATTATTAGTTGGGGTTCGAAATGTCAGTCCCGATGTCTTCCCTTACCACCTAAGGTCATTGCGGTTGCATCTACTGATCTCTCTCCCATACCTACACCCTATCTGGATTTCGCTGACGTGTTCTCCAAACAGGGTGCTGAGGTTCTTCCACCCCATAGGCCGTATGACTGTGCCATAGACCTTATCCCAGGTTCGGTTCCACCTAAAGGCAGGGTTTACCCCCTGTCGATACCTGAGTCGGAGGCCATGTCGACCTATATAAGAGAGAGTTTAGAGAAGGGGTTCATTCGTAAGTCTGTCTCTCCCGCGGGAGCTGGGTTTTTCTTTGTTCGGAAGAAAGAGGGTGATTTGCGTCCCTGCATAGATTACAGGGGTCTCAACGCAATCACAATAAAGAACAAATACCCATTACCTTTAATTTCGGAGCTCTTTGACAGACTGAGAGGAGCTCAAGTTTTTACGAAGTTGGATCTGCGGGGTGCGTATAACTTGGTACGAATTCGAAAGGGTGACGAATGGAAGACTGCTTTTAACACCCGAGACGGTCACTATGAATACCTCGTCATGCCTTTTGGGTTATGTAATGCACCCGCAGTATTTCAGGACTTCGTAAACGATGTGTTCAGGGATTTACTGTTATCCTCAGTAGTGGTGTATCTGGACGACATCCTGATTTTTTCTCCTGATCTGGAGACTCATCGTCAGGATGTCGTTCGTGTCCTTTCCCGTTTAAGGGAGCACTCATTGTTTGCTAAACTCGAAAAATGTGTATTCGAGCAGTCATCCTTGCCTTTTTTGGGCTACATTATCTCACAAGAGGGTCTGGCTATGGATCCTGCGAAGCTCTCTGCTGTCCTGGAATGGTCCGAACCTCATTCCTTGAAGGCGGTGCAACGCTTCTTAGGATTCATAAATTATTACAGGCAGTTCATACCCCATTTCTCTACTTTGGTGGCCCCTTTGGTGGCCTTGACTAAGAAAGGTGCTAATCCCAAAGCCTGGTCTACTGAGACATCTCAGGCTTTTGAGGCAGTAAAAAGACACTTTTCAACTGCTCCCGTTCTTCAAAGACCCGATGAGAGTAAGCCCTTCCTCTTAGAGGTTGATGCCTCTTCAGTGGGTGCTGGTGCGGTCTTGTATCAAAAGAACGGTGCAGGTAGAAAAAGGCCGTGTTTCTTCTTTGCGAAAACCTTTTCACCAGCAGAGAGAAACTATACCATTGGGGATAGGGAACTGCTCGCCTTGAGATTAGCCTTGGAGGAGTGGCGTCACTTGCTGGAAGGAGCGAAACATCCTTTCCAGGTCTATACAGACCATAAGAATCTGACGTACTTACAAACCGCTCAGCGTCTCAATCCTCGCCAAGCCCGCTGGTCCTTGTTTTTCTCCCGCTTTCACTTCTCCATCAACTATCTGTCTGGGAGTAAGAATAACAAGGCAGACGCCCTGTCTCGCTCTATGCTTTCTACCCAGGAAGAGATTGACGAACCTCGTCTTATCCTTCCCTCCAGGGTTTTTCATACGCTCTCCCCTGTGACGTTAGACCAAATCCCACCGGGCAAGACCTTTGTTCCGCCTGATCGACAGAATGATATACTGTCATGGGCCCACACCTCAAAGGTGGGTGGGCATTTTGGTATTAGGCGGACACGAGAGTTACTGGAGAGGTGGTATTGGTGGCCACACTTAGCCAGCCACGTCAAGAGATATGTCGGTTCCTGCTACTCGTGTGCTCGCAACCGTCCATCACGGCAGAGACCGTCTGGGCTCTTGCATCCTTTACCAGTGCCAGATAGACCATGGGAGGTGGTAGGCATGGACTTTGTGGGTGATCTTCCATGTTCACAGGGACATAGATTTGTGTGGGTCATTACGGACCATTTCTCCCGGATGGTTCATCTCGTACCGTTATCGAAAATCCCATCTTCCAGGGTACTAGCCAAACTATTCCTCAAGCATGTCTTTAGGCTTCACGGGATGCCAGATCGTATCATTTGTGATAGAGGCCCGCAATTTACTTCCCGTTTCTGGCGAGATCTTTGTAGCCTTCTGCAAATTGAGTTGAATCTCTCTTCGGCATACCATCCGGAGACCAATGGTTTGGTTGAGCGTACCAATCAATCTATGATTATATACCTTCGACACTTTGTTGCTGAGAACCACGATAACTGGTCCTCCCTCCTACCCTGGGCAGAATTTGCCCTTAACAATTCGCTGGCTGAGGCCACTGGGCAGACACCGTTTGTACTCAATAATGGGCAACACCCTAGGGTACCGGTACCGTTTCCCGCTGCTGCACCTCCTCCTCTTGTGGCCGACTGGGCAACTAATGCCAGAGAGGTTTGGGATCGGACTCAAGAGTCGATCCAAGCAGCTAAGGACCGTATGAAGACGGTGTCCGATCGGTTTCGTCGCCCGGCTCCTGTCTTTTCTCCAGGGGACTTTGTGTGGCTCTCTGCAAAACACGTGAGACTTAGAGTGAGCTCTGTCAAATTTGCTCCTCGCTTCCTGGGTCCTTATGAGGTTCTTCGACAGGTAAATCCTGTAGTCTACCAATTGAAGTTACCCGTCCATCTTAGGATTCATGACAAATTCCATGTCTCACTGCTAAAGCCGGCTATTTTACCTCACGCTCATGAAGTGCACTCTCCTGCCTCTGATTCCTCTCACTCTAGCTATGAGGTACGAGCCATAGTTGGTTCTAAGATGGTTAGAGGGCGCAGGTTCTTCTTGATAGATTGGGAGGGTTACGGCCCGGAACATCGCTCTTGGGAGCCTGAGGAGGCTGTCCATGCTCCCGACTTAGTTGCCGATTACCTGCGTCGCCGGGAGGGGGGCCCTTGAGGGGGAGGTACTGTTACGGTTGCTGCGAGCACTGGAGACAAAGTCCAGATTTCTTGCTACTGCACATGTGCGAGCGCTGGAGACTAAGTCCAGATTTCTTGCTACTGCACATGTGCGAGCACCAGAGACTAAGTCCTATCTTGGAGCCATTGCACATGTGCGGGTGACATCATCGCTGACACGAGGTCACATGTCTCTGACACCTTCTATGCCGATTGGTCGCTGGTCATGTGCTTGTGATGCCTTGCTCGGTGATAGGCCAGCATGATGTCACTCCTGTCGTTCTGGCAGCGGATTGGCTCTGGTGTCCTCCATCTTGGATGAGGCACAGAGTCTATATAAGACCCTGACACATGCCGCATGGCGCTCAGTCCTCTTGGTTCATGCATAAGAGTAGACGCTCTGTGCGCGTTCCTCTAGGCATTCCTCTGTCTATGCTAGGTGAGCGCTACCGGCAGGGTAGCGTTCTTATACCTTACAGCTTCGGCTGCTGTCCGTATCCTTACCTCTTAGGGGAGCGGACATAGGCAGGTGCCTGAGGCACATGGTCTGGCTGGGCCTTGTGGTTCGACTCGTAGGTGGACGTTGCCGCTAGGGTAACGTTCCTTATACTGCGACTAGCAGTTGTTCGTATCCTCGCACACTAGGGGAGCGAACAGAGGTAAGAGCTTTGTGCGGCTTACGCTGCTGTTCGTCTCTTTTGCACCACTAGAAGAGCGGACCTAGGCAGGTGCCATATCTAGTGGTTCGTGTCCTCGCACACTAGTGGAGCGAACGCAGGTAGGAGCTTTGTGCGGCTTACGCTGCTGTTCGTCTCTTTTGCACCACTAGAAGAGCGGACCTAGGTAGGTGCCATTTCGCACACATTGCCTTTGTCTCTGTGATTATTAACAGAGATCATTCCACACACCCTCCAAGTAAAGGAGGAATTGCTTTACTTTCTTATTATATCCTTCTGTGAGTTAACAGAGGTATTGCACTCTGCCATAGTCTGCAGCAGAGTCTTTGCACGGTGGACCCTGACTGTCTGATACTCCTTTAGGTTATTATCAGACAGCCCCCTGTAACAATATGCAAGGAAACATCGATTCCATTATTGTGCAACTTGAGCCCTGCTCATTTTAGGCTTCCAATCTGGATAAATTGCCTGAGCTCGCCACGTACGCCTTGGGGATCTTGTCGTGTCCTGCAGCCAGCGTTCTCTCGGAACCTGTCTTCAGTGCTGCTGGGGGTCTGCTGGCAGATAAGCACACGTGTCTGTCCACTGACAATGTGGACATGGCTCTTAGAGGACTTTTCTTCCCCGGGGTCAGCCAGGGGAGGCGAAAGGCACGCGTATTTTTGAGAGTGCTTCATGCAAAGCATCTTTTTCTTTTTCAAAAGGGGGCTCAACCGATGCCAGTCAAGTGGGGTGTGTGTGGCCCAGTTAGTGGCAACGAGGGAGACTGTGGTTGGAGTCCCCTCGCTGGGTTTCTAAAAGAACCAAGATGAACAAGTCATGGCTCTCAGAGGACTTTTCTTCCCCTGGGTCAGCCAGGGGACGGGAAAGGCACGCGTATTTTTGAGAGTGCCTCATGCAAAGCATCTTTTTCTTTTTCAAAAGGGGGCTCAACCGATACCAGTCAAGTGGGGTGTGTGTGGCCCAGTTAGTGGCAACGAGGGAGACTGTGGTTGGAGTCCCCTCGCTGTGTTTCTAAAAGAACCAAGATGAACAAGTCATGGCTCTCAGAGGACTTTTCTTCCCCTGGGTCAGCCAGGGGACGGGAAAGGCACGCGTATTTTTGAGAGTGCCTCATGCAAAGCATCTTTTTCTTTTTCAAAAGGGGGCTCAACCGATGCCAGTCAAGTGGGGTGTGTGTGGCCCAGTTAGTGGCAACGAGGGAGACTGTGGTTGGAGTCCCCTCGCTGTGTTTCTAAAAGAACCAAGATGAACAAGTCATGGCTCTCAGAGGACTTTTCTTCCCCTGGGTCAGCCAGGGGACGGGAAAGGCACGCGTATTTTTGAGAGTGCTTCATGCAAAGCATCTTTTTCTTTTTCAAAAGGGGGCTCAACCGATGCCAGTCAAGTGGGGTGTGTGTGGCCCAGTTGGTGGCAACGAGGGAGACTGTGGTTGGAGTCCCCTCGCTGTGTTTCTAAAAGAACCAAGATGAACAAGTCATGGCTCTCAGAGGACTTTTCTTCCCCTGGGTCAGCCAGGGGACGGGAAAGGCACGCGTATTTTTGAGAGTGCCTCATGCAAAGCATCTTTTTCTTTTTCAAAAGGGGGCTCAACCGATGCCAGTCAAGTGGGGTGTGTGTGGCCCAGTTAGTGGCAACGAGGGAGACTGTGGTTGGAGTCCCCTCGCTGTGTTTCTAAAAGAACCAAGATGAACAAGTCATGGCTCTCAGAGGACTTTTCTTCCCCTGGGTCAGCCAGGGGACGGGAAAGGCACGCGTATTTTTGAGAGTGCCTCATGCAAAGCATCTTTTTCTTTTTCAAAAGGGGGCTCAACCGATGCCAGTCAAGTGGGGTGTGTGTGGCCCAGTTAGTGGCAACGAGGGAGACTGTGGTTGGAGTCCCCTCGCTGTGTTTCTAAAAGAACCAAGATGAACAAGTCATGGCTCTCAGAGGACTTTTCTTCCCCTGGGTCAGCCAGGGGACGGGAAAGGCATGCGTATTTTTGAGAGTGCTTCATGCAAAGCATCTTTTTCTTTTTCAAAAGGGGGCTCAACCGATGCCAGTCAAGTGGGGTGTGTGTGGCCCAGTTAGTGGCAACGAGGGAGACTGTGGTTGGAGTCCCCTCGCTGTGTTTCTAAAAGAACCAAGATGAACAAGTCATGGCTCTCAGAGGACTTTTCTTCCCCTGGGTCAGCCAGGGGACGGTAAAGGCACGCGTATTTTTGAGAGTGCCTCATGCAAAGCATCTTTTTCTTTTTCAAAAAGGGGCTCAACTGATGCCAGTCAAGTGGGGTGTGTGTGGCCCAGTTAGTGGCAACGAGGGAGACTGTGGTTGGAGTCCCCTCGCTGTGTTTCTAAAAGAACCAAGATGAACAAGTCATGGCTCTCAGAGGACTTTTCTTCCCCTGGGTCAGCCAGGGGACGGGAAAGGCACGCGTATTTTTGAGAGTGCCTCATGCAAAGCATCTTTTTCTTTTTCAAAAGGGGGCTCAACCGATGCCAGTCAAGTGGGGTGTGTGTGGCCCAGTTAGTGGCAACGAGGGAGACTCTGGTTGGAGTCCCCTCGCTGTGTTTCTAAAAGAACCAAGATGAACAAGTCATGGCTCTCAGAGGACTTTTCTTCCCCTGGGTCAGCCAGGGGACGGGAAAGGGACGCGTATTTTTGAGAGTGCTTCATGCAAAGCATCTTTTTCTTTTTCAAAAGGGGGCTCAACCGATGCCAGTCAAGTGGGGTGTGTGTGGCCCAGTTAGTGGCAACGAGGGAGACTGTGGTTGGAGTCCCTTCGCTGTGTTTCTACAAGAACCAAGATGAACAAGTCATGGCTCTCAGAGGACTTTTCTTCCCCTGGGTCAGCCAGGGGACGGGAAAGGCACGCATATTTTTGAGAGTGCCTCATGCAAAGCATCTTTTTCTTTTTCAAAAGGGGGCTCAACCGATGCCAGTCAAGTGGGGTGTGTGTGGCCCAGTTAGTGGCAACGAGGGAGACTGTGGTTGGAGTTCCCTCGCTGTGTTTCTAAAAGAACCAAGATGAACAAGTCATGGCTTTCAGAGGACTTTTCTTCCCCTGGGGCAGCCAGGGGACGGGAAAGGCACGCGTATTTTTGAGAGTGCTTCATGCAAAGCATCTTTTTCTTTTTCAAAAGGGGGCTCAACCGATGCCAGTCAAGTGGGGTGTGTGTGGCCCAGTTAGTGGCAACGAGGGAGACTGTGGTTGGAGTCCCCTCGCTGTGTTTCTAAAAGAACCAAGATGAACAAGTCATGGATCTCAGAGGACTTTTCTTCCCCTGGGTCAGCCAGGGGACGGGAAAGGCACGGGTATTTTTGAGAGTGCTTCATGCAAAGCATCTTTTTCTTTTTCAAAAGGGGGCTCAACCGATGCCAGTCAAGTGGGGTGTGTGTGGCCCAGTTAGTGGCAACGAGGGAGACTGTGGTTGGAGTCCCCTCGCTGTGTTTCTAAAAGAACCAAGATGAAAAAGTCATGGCTCTCAGAGGACTTTTCTTCCCCTGGGTCAGCCAGGGGACGGGAAAGGCAAGCGTATTTTTGAGAGTGCCTCATGCAAAGCATCTTTTTCTTTTTCAAAAGGGGGCTCAACCGATGCCAGTCAAGTGGGGTGTGTGTGGCCCAGTTAGTGGCAACGAGGGAGACTGTGGTTGGAGTCCCCTCGCTGTGTTTCTAAAAGAACCAAGATGAACAAGTCATGGCTCTCAGAGGACTTTTCTTCCCCTGGGTCAGCCAGGGGACGGGAAAGGCACGCGTATTTTTGAGAGTGCTTCATGCAAAGCATCTTTTTCTTTTTCAAAAGGGGGCTCAACCGATGCCAGTCAAGTGGGGTGTGTGTGGCCCAGTTAGTGGCAACGAGGGAGACTGTGGTTGGAGTCCCCTCGCTGTGTTTCTAAAAGAACCAAGATGAACAAGTCATGGCTCTCAGAGGACTTTTCTTTCCCTGGGTCAGCCAGGGGACGGGAAAGGCATGCGTATTTTTGAGAGTGCTTCATGCAAAGCATCTTTTTCTTTTTCAAAAGGGGGCTCAACCGATGCCAGTCAAGTGGGGTGTGTGTGGCCCAGTTAGTGGCAACGAGGGAGACTGTGGTTGGAGTCCCCTCGCTGTGTTTCTAAAAGAACCAAGATGAACAAGTCATGGCTCTCAGAGGACTTTTCTTCCCCTGGGTCAGCCAGGGGACGGGAAAGGCACGCGTATTTTTGAGAGTGCCTCATGCAAAGCATCTTTTTCTTTTTCAAAAAGGGGCTCAACTGATGCCAGTCAAGTGGGGTGTGTGTGGCCCAGTTAGTGGCAACGAGGGAGACTGTGGTTGGAGTCCCCTCGCTGTGTTTCTAAAAGAACCAAGATGAACAAGTCATGGCTCTCAGAGGACTTTTCTTCCCCTGGGTCAGCCAGGGGACGGGAAAGGCACGCGTATTTTTGAGAGTGCCTCATGCAAAGCATCTTTTTCTTTTTCAAAAGGGGGCTCAACCGATGCCAGTCAAGTGGGGTGTGTGTGGCCCAGTTAGTGGCAACGAGGGAGACTCTGGTTGGAGTCCCCTCGCTGTGTTTCTAAAAGAACCAAGATGAACAAGTCATGGCTCTCAGAGGACTTTTCTTCCCCTGGGTCAGCCAGGGGACGGGAAAGGGACGCGTATTTTTGAGAGTGCCTCATGCAAAGCATCTTTTTCTTTTTCAAAAGGGGGCTCAACCGATGCCAGTCAAGTGGGGTGTGTGTGGCCCAGTTAGTGGCAACGAGGGAGACTGTGGTTGGAGTCCCCTCGCTGTGTTTCTACAAGAACCAAGATGAACAAGTCATGGCTCTCAGAGGACTTTTCTTCCCCTGGGTCAGCCAGGGGATAGGAAAGGCACGCATATTTTTGAGAGTGCCTCATGCAAAGCATCTTTTTCTTTTTCAAAAGGGGGCTCAACCGATGCCAGTCAAGTGGGGTGTGTGTGGCCCAGTTAGTGGCAACGAGGGAGACTGTGGTTGGAGTCCCCTCGCTGTGTTTCTAAAAGAACCAAGATGAACAAGTCATGGATCTCAGAGGACTTTTCTTCCCCTGGGTCAGCCAGGGGACGGGAAAGGCACGCGTATTTTTGAGAGTGCTTCATGCAAAGCATCTTTTTCTTTTTCAAAAGGGGGCTCAACCGATGCCAGTCAAGTGGGGTGTGTGTGGCCCAGTTAGTGGCAACGAGGGAGACTGTGGTTGGAGTCCCCTCGCTGTGTTTCTAAAAGAACCAAGATGAAAAAGTCATGGCTCTCAGAGGACTTTTCTTCCCCTGGGTCAGCCAGGGGACGGGAAAGGCAAGCGTATTTTTGAGAGTGCCTCATGCAAAGCATCTTTTTCTTTTTCAAAAGGGGGCTCAACCGATGCCAGTCAAGTGGGGTGTGTGTGGCCCAGTTAGTGGTAACGAGGGAGACTGTGGTTGGAGTCCCCTCGCTGTGTTTCTAAAAGAACCAAGATGAACAAGTCATGGCTCTCAGAGGACTTTTCTTCCCCTGGGTCAGCCAGGGGACGGGAAAGGCACGCGTATTTTTGAGAGTGCTTCATGCAAAGCATCTTTTTCTTTTTCAAAAGGGGGCTCAACCGATGCCAGTCAAGTGGGGTGTGTGTGGCCCAGTTAGTGGCAACGAGGGAGACTGTGGTTGGAGTCCCCTCGCTGTGTTTCTAAAAGAACCAAGATGAACAAGTCATGGCTCTCAGAGGACTTTTCTTCCCCTGGGTCAGCCAGGGGACGGGAAAGGCACGCGTATTTTTGAGAGTGCCTCATGCAAAGCATCTTTTTCTTTTTCAAAAGGGGGCTCAACCGATGCCAGTCAAGTTGGGTGTGTGTGGCCCAGTTAGTGGCAACGAGGGAGACTGTGGTTGGAGTCCCCTCGCTGTGTTTCTAAAAGAACCAAGATGAACAAGTCATGGCTCTCAGAGGACTTTTCTTCCCCTGGGTCAGCCAGGGGACGGGAAAGGCACGCGTATTTTTGAGAGTGCCTCATGCAAAGCATCCTTTTCTTTTTCAAAAGGGGGCTCAACCGATGCCAGTCAAGTGGGGTGTGTGTGGCCCAGTTAGTGGCAACGAGGGAGACTGTGGTTGGAGTCCCCTCGCTGTGTTTCTAAAAGAACCAAGATGAACAAGTCATGGCTCTCAGAGGACTTTTCTTCCCCTGGGTCAGCCAGGGGACTGGAAAGGCACGCGTATTTTTGAGAGTGCTTCATGCAAAGCATCTTTTTCTTTTTCAAAAGGGGGCTCAACCGATGCCAGTCAAGTGGGGTGTGTGTGGCCCAGTTAGTGGCAACGAGGGAGACTGTGGTTGGAGTCCCCTCGCTGTGTTTCTAAAAGAACCAAGATGAACAAGTCATGGCTCTCAGAGGACTTTTCTTCCCCTGGGTCAGCCAGGGGACGGGAAAGGCACGCGTATTTTTGAGAGTGCTTCATGCAAAGCATCTTTTTCTTTTTCAAAAGGGGGCTCAACCGATGCCAGTCAAGTGGGGTGTGTGTGGCCCAGTTAGTGGCAACGAGGGAGACTGTGGTTGGAGTCCCCTCGCTGTGTTTCTAAAAGAACCAAGATGAACAAGTCATGGATCTCAGAGGACTTTTCTTCCCCTGGGTCAGCCAGGGGACGGGAAAGGCACGCGTATTTTTGAGAGTGCTTCATGCAAAGCATCTTTTTCTTTTTCAAAAGGGGGCTCAACCGATGCCAGTCAAGTGGGGTGTGTGTGGCCCAGTTAGTGGCAACGAGGGAGACTGTGGTTGGAGTCCCCTCGCTGTGTTTCTAAAAGAACCAAGATGAACAAGTCATGGCTCTCAGAGGACTTTTCTTCCCCTGGGTCAGCCAGGGGACGGGATAGGCACGCGTATTTTTGAGAGTGCCTCATGCAAAGCATCTTTTTCTTTTTCAAAAGGGGGCTCAACCGATGCCAGTCAAGTGGGGTGTGTGTGGCCCAGTTAGTGGCAACGAGGGAGACTGTGGTTGGAGTCCCCTCGCTGTGTTTCTAAAAGAACCAAGATGAACAAGTCATGGCTCTCAGAGGACTTTTCTTCCCCTGGGTCAGCCAGGGGACGGGAAAGGCACGCGTATTTTTGAGAGTGCTTCATGCAAAGCATCTTTTTCTTTTTCAAAAGGGGGCTCAACCGATGCCAGTCAAGTGGGGTGTGTGTGGCCCAGTTAGTGGCAACGAGGGAGACTGTGGTTGGAGTCCCCTCGCTGTGTTTCTAAAAGAACCAAGATGAACAAGTCATGGCTCTCAGAGGACTTTTCTTCCCCTGGGTCAGCCAGGGGACGGGATAGGCACGCGTATTTTTGAGAGTGCCTCATGCAAAGCATCTTTTTCTTTTTCAAAAGGGGGCTCAACCGATGCCAGTCAAGTGGGGTGTGTGTGGCCCAGTTAGTGGCAACGAGGGAGACTGTGGTTGGAGTCCCCTCGCTGTGTTTCTAAAAGAACCAAGATGAACAAGTCATGGCTCTCAGAGGACTTTTCTTCCCCTGGGTCAGCCAGGGGACAGGAAAGGCACGCGTATTTTTGAGAGTGCTTCATGCAAAGCATCTTTTTCTTTTTCAAAAGGGGGCTCAACCGATGCCAGTCAAGTGGGGTGTGTGTGGCCCAGTTAGTGGCAACCAGGGAGACTGTGGTTGGAGTCCCCTCGCTGTGTTTCTAAAAGAACCAAGATGAACAAGTCATGGCTCTCAGAGGACTTTTCTTTCCCTGGGTCAGCCAGGGGACGGGAAAGGCACGCGTATTTTTGAGAGTGCCTCTTGCAAAGCATCTTTTTCTTTTTCAAAAGGGGGCTCAACCGATGCCAGTCAAGTGGGGTGTGTGTGGCCCAGTTAGTGGCAACGAGTGAGACTGTGGTTGGAGTCCCCTCCCTGTGTTTCTAAAAGAACCAAGATGAACAAGTCATGGCTCTCAGAGGACTTTTCTTCCCCTGGGTCAGCCAGGGGACGGGAAAGGCACGCGTATTTTTGAGAGTGCCTCATGCAAAGCATCTTTTCCTTTTTCAAAAGGGGGCTCAACCGATGCCAGTCAAGTGGGGTGTGTGTGGCCCAGTTAGTGGCAACGAGGGAGACTGTGGTTGGAGTCCCCTCGCTGTGTTTCTTAAAGGACCAAGATGAACAAGTCATGGCTCTCAGAGGACTTTTCTTCCCCTGGGTCAGCCAGGGGACGGGAAAGGTACGCGTATTTTTGAGAGTGCCTCATGCAAAGCATCTTTTTCTTTTTCAAAATGGGGCTCAACCGATGCCAGTCAATTGGGGTGTGTGTGGCCCAGTTAGTGGCAACGAGGGAGACTGTGGTTGGCGTCCCCTCGCTGTTTTTCTAAAAGAACCAAGATGAACAAGTCATGGCTCTCAGAGGACTTTTCTTCCCCTGGGTCAGCCAGGGGACGAGAAAGGCATGCGTATTTTTGAGAGTGCTTCATGCAAAGCATCTTTTTCTTTTTCAAAAGGGGGCTCAACCGATGCCAGTCAAGTGGGGTGTGTGTGGCCCAGTTAGTGGCAACGAGGGAGACTGTGGTTGGAGTCCCCTCGCTGTGTTTCTAAAAGAACCAAGATGAACAAGTCATGGCTCTCAGAGGACTTTTCTTCCCCTGGGTCAGCCAGGGGACGGGAAAGGCACGCGTATTTTTGAGAGTGCCTCATGCAAAGCATCCTTTTCTTTTTCAAAAGGGGGCTCAACCGATGCCAGTCAAGTGGGGTGTGTGTGGCCCAGTTAGTGGCAACGAGGGAGACTGTGGTTGGAGTCCCCTCGCTGTGTTTCTAAAATAACCAAGATGAACAAGTCATGGCTCTCAGAGGACTTTTCTTCCCCTGGGTCAGCCAGGGGACGGGAAAGGCACGCGTATTTTTGAGAGTGCCTCATGCAAAGCATTATTTTCTTTTTCAAAAGGGGGCTCAACCGATGCCAGTCAAGTGGGGTGTGTGTGGCCCAGTTAGTGGCAACGAGGGAGACTGTGGTTGGAGTCCCCTTACTGTGTTTTACATGCTTTTAGAAGGGCATGACACGGCTTACAGGTTGACTTTCAGCATCTGGAAACTGTTAGCTACCAAAATGCTGCCTTTCCAACCTTTTTAACCGTGGATTTTCGTGACATTATGCCCATCGCAGTGCCCCAAAAGCCGATGCCCAGGCGCCACTCCTTCTCCAACAAAGACGTGCATGCGCTACACCAGCATGTCGCACTAAACATCACTGATTCCTTGAGAAACTCTGTGTGACAGGGTGCATTTCATCACAGATAATTGGCCCAGTAAGCATGGACAGGGGCGTTACATGTCGCTGACTGGGCAATGGGTTACTGTGGGGAGAGATGGAGAAGGGTCTGCTGTACAAGTCTTGCCGGCCCCATGAGTTGTTTCAATCCTTCTTCTGTTTGTAGAAATTAATACACTGCTTCTTCCTCTTCAACCTCGTGTGGGTCCTCCACCTTGGCGCAAACCCTGTGTGGTCAGGCCACCCTTCCTTGTAACTGCGCACAAGGAATACCACACACCTCCTTACTATGCTGGCCGCAGAGCTCAATGCCATCAGGCGGTCAAAGGTTTACTTTGAAATGTATGGGAAATGTTAGTCACACCGCTGAGAAGTTGTGGACGGTTAGCTCTGGAGACCGAGTTTCATCAATGGTTGTCTCCACTCAACCAGCAGCCAGGGAAGGCCGGGTGCGACAATGATGCAAACATGGATGTGGCCCTTCGCTGTGACAATGTGACACACGTGCCTTGTGTGGTTCACGTGTTGAACCTGGTTGTCCAGCAATTTTTAAAGCACTATCCTGGCCCACATGGCCTTCTGCAGAGAGCACGGTGTAACGCCTTCCTTGATCCACACACTCAGATGGGCTGTAAATGATAGGCTAGAGGGAAGCCACTCACCAAGCAGGACCCCTAGAACCCTGAAACCCTTTAACCCCTATACAGGGATTAGGAACTACACAGGGCCCAAGGTGATTAATACCTGTGGAAGGCTGCAGTTCCAGAGAATAGTAGTCAGGCAGGGACAAAACATTAATTGAGGAACAGGAACAGAATGGGACGGCCAGGACTTAATCAGAAAACAAGCAGAGGTGAAATGCGGATCGGCCAACAAGGTACATAAACAGCAAGCAGGAAAAGTAGTCAGGTAACAAGCACACAAAATCATAAAACTGAACTGGGGGTAAAATTAACCAGAGGTTCATAGCTATGTCTGGCAGTGGTCTGCAGACAGGATGGGCATAAAAAAGGGTGTGGTGTCTTCCCATTGGTTGTAGCTGAATGATGGTATTTCATCTGTGAGATACCCACCAGCTACATTCAGCCAGAGATTCTGCATCTGTCAAGGTAATGCAGCCCAGTGGGTGAGCATAACCTGCGTCCACCTGCGCCGCTGGCATCGACTCCTCTCCCATCATCAGCACTATGCATGAAAGGAACACGTTGTCACCTGGCGACCGGAGTACAAATTGACGGAGCGTACTCCGTTGGTGACTTAACAGCCGTGTGCGGCAATGATGCAAACCTGGCTGCGGGCCATCGTCAGGGCAATGTGACACACGTGCCTTGTATGGCTCACGTGTTGAACCTAATTCTCCAGCAATTTTTAAAACACCATCCCGGCCTACATGGCCTTGTGCAGCGGGCACGCTCGCTATGTGCTCACTTCCATCGTGCGCACACAGCAGCTCAACAACTTTCGTCGCTACAGAAGTCTTTAGGTCTGGTGGTTAAACACCTGAAATGCGATGTGCCGACACGCAGGAATTTGAATCTGCACATGTTGCAGCGTTTGTGGCAGCACCGCCGAACACTGCTGCAATACGTTATTACATATAGCCTGGGATAACTTGATCCAGAGGTGGTGCAGATCACGCTGCTGGAGTGGTGTCAGATCAAGGACCTATGCACCCTGCTACACAGTTTACAAATGTCGACAAAGATGTTTAGCACTGGCAATGTCATTCTCAGCGTGACAATTCTGGTCATCTACATGAAGGAGCACTCTGTATTTATTATTCGGAGTCAGGTGTTGGGACAAGAGGAAGGGGAGGAAGTACAGGAGGAGTCATATGCGGAAGGGATAACAAGATCTACGAGGTCCAGATGGTCAGCGGCACCTATGCGGCAGTCATGGTGAGGGAGAGGGATTAACAAGGGCGCATAGTATCAGCAAAAAGTGTTGAGGAAGGTGCAGGAGCCCATGAAGAAATGGAGGATGAACTGGCGATGGGCATGGAAGACTCAGCAGATGAGTGAGAGCTTGCTCACATTTCGGTTGTGCGAGGTTGTGGGGAGAGGGCAGAGGAAGGAGGCACGATTCTCACCTCTCTGCCACCAACACACCAAGGACTTGGTCCTCCTGGATGCACAAGACACATGGGCGCCTTCTTGCTGCACTACCTACAACATGACCCTCGGATTGTACGAATTCAAAGTAATCCTGAATACTGGGTTGCCACACTGTTAGATCCCCGGTACAAGACAAAATTTGGCGAAATAATTCCTGCCATAGAAATGGACGCACGTATACAGGAGTATCTGCAGAATGTGGTACGCAATCTTAGATCTGCTTTTCCACTAAACACCAGTGCTGCACAGAGTGAATCTCAACGCTTTGTCATGGATAGGAGGAAATGGTCTTTTACTTGTCCACATCTGAGGGACCGAGGGCTGGCTGCTGTGCTGAGATGGCGTTGAGTACGGTGTCCCTGCAGAGTTGCACTTTTGGTCATATACCAAAATGAGTTGAAAAAGGACAGATGCTGGTGGAAAGGGGAACAGGTGTGTTGGAAAGGGGAAAAAAGTTTTGGTCCGTGGATTTGGTGGTTAAGCAACAGTAACATTTGCTGAAGAAACACCATCTGTTACAGTGGGACTGGCAGATTTGGATAAAGTGGTATATACTATGTTACCGCTATATAACGAAAATTAATAAGAAAAGAAAGAGAAAGGTATATATCCCCATCAGCAGTCAGTGTCCACCGTGCTCCCAGTTGGAAAAGGAGAGGTTGGCAACTGGAAGGTTTGGTGGAGGATACAGAGCTGTGTGGCTATGAAACTAATAGTAGCCTGAACCGAGTTAGACGCCATTCGGATCTGGAGACTAGGAGCCCTGTTAGCGTCACAGGGTCCACATGCCCACCCAGCCCAGGAACTCCCTGTTAACAACACAGGGGCCATTGAGTACGCTGACCGTGTGCGTAGGGGCCACACCTGTGGACAGCAGGCGCATCAGCAGCAGCAGGCCTGTTAATGCCACTGGGCTGCACAAGCAGGACTGGTAGGACAGGAGCTGGTCTTAACCGTTCTGCGTTACCAACTGTGGTGGTGGCCTGCATCGACACCCTATCCCTGCCTACCTCTGGCCTAAAGCCGCAATGGGTTCAACACATGGAGGTGTGCTCTTTCGGAGCATAATAGAAGACTGCGCACCTCCTTGTTGGCTCCAGCCCCTTTTATAACCTGGGTCCGCCCCAAACCAGGGTGAACCACAATGCACCTCCTGGAGACAAAAGTAGAGTGACACGTCATGAGTGGCATAACTAGCGTCCTATTTGGAACCGCAACTTCAATGATGACCTCATGGCTGCCATGACCCAAACACCTCACCAGTCATCGTCTGACCATCAATAATGCGGTGACAAGTCATAGGGGTGGGCCTCTGCAAGCCATTTGGGAGGACACCTGATGCCCTGTGGTCTATATGGGACCCCCACATCAGGGGCAGGGATAAAGAGTTCATTACCGGACCTAGTCTCTGATGCAGTAAGTGCCTGAGCATGCTCAGTAGCATGAAATACAGTCTCTGAAAAAAGACTATCAGCTTTAGCATGGTGTCTAGGCACAAAACAGGACTTAGACCCGGCACCGAATGCAAGTACCTGTGCAAAGAGGCTTTTCACACTTAGTGTGGGAGCATGCGCTGTATCCCGAAATGAAGACTTAGCGTCAGGAATGGCACAATCAGGCTGAGCATACTCACTAGGCGAAATCCAAGGAAAGTGTATGTATCCGCTCACCTGTGGTATGAAGGAGACCAATGCTTCCCAGACACGTGCAAGGATAAACCAGCTGGCAATCTTGTATGGAGACTTTTTCAAAAAAATCCAGCACCGAATCCAGGAAATGTATTAAAAATTAATGACGTTTATTGAAACATATTAAAAAGTCCAAATAGGGTCCAGAGCAAAGAAACGGAGAGGACGCGTTTCGAAATGTTTTTTTTTTTGCAGTATACAGGGACACATGAGGGATTACCACCAAGTGGTTCGCATCATCAAGAAATTTTTACCTATTTTGTCATCTGATGATGTTTTGCAAAAAGTGCTGGATCAGGGAATAAAATTTGTACCTAAAAGAAACGTTACCCTGGGCAACCAATTGGCTCCCAGTGATCATAGAAAATTCCATAAGGCTATTAATAGCAATGATCACCGTTCTTGGCTCCCCACATGCGGTTCCTATAGGTGTGGGTGCAAATTATGCGGTTTATGCAAATTTATGGTGGGTACAAAAATGGTCTCTTCCTATGTTAATGGTAAATCTTTTTTGATTAAGGACATGATCAATTGTGGTACTGACCATGTAATTTATTGCATATCTTGCACTAAATGTTGTATTCAATATATTGGCAGTACTACACGCCCCTTGAGAAAGAGAATCTCGGAACACGTGTACGATGCAAGCCATGTAACAACAAGAAATCTGTCAGGTGCCTCCCAACATTTTATGCTAAAACATGCGGGGAATACAGATACTATGCAAGTAGTCGCCTTGGAAAAGGTTAGATTACCTAAAAGAGGAGGTAACTTGAAAGATTTATTGTTACGGAGGGAGACCAAATTGATCTTTCTAATGGGCACTAGATCACCTTTCGGCATGAACCTTAAAAATGATTTGTTTTTGACATATTGATTGTATAAAAATGATCCTATGAACCTTAAGAGTGATTTGCTTTTGACATATTGATTGTATAAAATGATCCTATGGCCTTAATCGGCCTTATTATTTATTTCATATTGCTCTTATATCAACTTTGCTATTCTACCCCTTTTTTTTTTTTTTTTTTTTTTTTTTTGCAGTATACAGGGACACATGAGGTAGTATATAGGGATATATGAGGCAGTATACACGGTATACAAGATATATGAGACGGTATACACGGTATATGAGGCGGTATGCAGGGATATATGAGGCAGTGTGCCCGGTATACAGGATATTTTTTTTTTTTTTTTGCAGTATACAGGGACACATGAGGCATTATACACGGTTACAAGATATATGAGACGGTATACACGGTATATGAGGCGGTATGCAGGGATATATGAGGCAGTGTGACCGGTATACAGGATAATACATTATTTTTTTTTTTTTTTTTATTTTTTTTTTGCAGTATACAGGGACACATGAGGTAGTATATAGGGATATATGAGGCAGTATACACGGTATACAAGATATATGAGACGGTATACACGGTATATGAGGCGGTATGCAGGGATATATGAGGCAGTGTGCCCGGTATACAGGATATTTTTTTTTTTTTTTTTTCCTCTTCTTTCCTCTCTCCTCAACTTTCTGTCTGCTCCTTCCTCCCCTTCTCTCCGCCCACCATTGTTCATGTCCGGTTCTCAGCTTATTTTAATCAGTCCATTTCATTCATTAGCTAGAGACAGACTAAGAACTATACAGTTCGAAACGCGTCCTCTCCGTTTCTTTGCTCTGGACCCTATTTGGACTTTTTAATATGTTTCAATAAACGTCATTAATTTTTAATACATTTCCTGGATTCGGTGCTGGATTTTTTTGAAAAAGTCACTAGGCGAAACATTGTAGTTAGGCTGCAGCTGGGGAAAAATCGGCACACGCATGCGCACTAGCTGCCTCTCCACACTTAGACGTGGAGGAGAAATTGCTCTTCGGGTGTGAACTTGGAGATGCTGTCTATGAACAGAAGGAAAAGCTAAAGGAAGCCTCACTTTCTATCCCTCCGAATTATCAAATGCAGCAATGAATTCCCTGAGTTTGCTATAACATTAGCGTAGCAAAATGTGCATGAGGGTGTCATGTAGAGGTGCTAGAAATAGCTTGGCACCAGTGGGGCACTAATGGAATACAACAGCCAGTTCTATGATGCCACTAAATGGCAGTATTTTTTGCTATCATTATAGCTTATTAAAAACAGAGCAGGAGGGTGTCATGCAGAGGTGCTAGAAATAGCTTGGCACCAGTGGGGCACTAATGGAATACAACAGCCAGTTCTATGATGCCACTAAATGGCAGTATTTTTTGCTATCATTATAGCTTATTAAAAACAGAGCAGGAGGGTGTCATGCAGAGGTGCTAGAAATAGCTTGGCACCAGTGGGGCACTAATGGAATACAACAGCCAGTTCTATGATGCCACTAAATGGCAGTATTTTTTGCTATCATTATAGCTCATTAAAAACAGAGCAGGAGGGTGTCATGCAGAGGTGCTGCACATAGATTTGCACCAGTGGGGAACTAATGGAGTACAACAGCCACTTCTTGTATGCCACTAGGTACACTGAGTGTTTGCTAGTATAATGGCTTAGTAACAATGAGTTTGAGTGTGCAATGCAGGCAGAGGTGCTGCAAATATCTGTGCACTAGTGGGACTATACAGAAGTCCAATAGCCACGTTTAGGATGACACTAAGTTCACTCAGTGTTTGCTAGTATAATGGCTTAGTAACAATGAGTTTGAGAGTGCAATGCAGGCAGAGGTGCTGCAAATATCTTTCCACTAGTGTGACTACACAAAAGTCCAATAGCCACGTCTAGGATGCCACTAGGTACACTGACTGTTTGCTAGTATAATGGCTTAGTTAAAAAGAGTTTAAGTGTGCAATGCAGGCAGACGTGCTGCAAATATCTTTCCACTAGTGTGACTACACAAAAGTCCAATAGCCACGTTTAGGATGCCACTAGGTCCACTGACTGTTTGCTAGTATAATGGCTTAGTTAAAAAGAGTTTGAGTGTGCAATGCAGGCAGACGTGCTGCAAATATCTTTCCACTAGTGTGACTACACAAAAGTCCAATAGCCACGTTTAGGATGCCACTAGGTACACTGACTGTTTGCTAGTATAATGGCTTAGTTAAAAAGAGTTTGAGTGTGCAATGCAGGCAGACGTGCTGCAAATATCTTTCCACTAGTGTGACTACACAAAAGTCCAATAGCCATGACGTATCTATAAGGGATAAACGGGTCTCCAGTGACAAACTTCCCCTTAATTTAAACATATTAGTAACGACACAGACTCCAACTTTATTGCCGAATGGCCACAGCTTTATTCAACAGTATATATGTACCAAACTTGTGGCTCAACATGCCACCCCATTAACACCTGAACCTGTACATATATACATATTCTCCACAAAATGACACCTGATAGGTCCATCTGAGAGCCAAACCATCATTCCTATCCCCCGGCCGTAACCTCCAACCGGCCCAGGGGACCACCTCGGCCGTGACCAAACCGACCCGAGGTGTAGGGTAATTAACGTTCCATCGTTAATTACCCCTCCCCAGAACCTGCAGGACCTCCGCCTACAAGTTCCCATCCAACTCAAAGCCACTCCCCCTGAGTGGCTTCATACCAACAAACCTACTGTCGGTACACCAAACCTCTCTGAACGGACCTATCACCCCGCTGTGACAACAACTCAAAAGAAAACATTCCTTTTTTTTTTTTTTTATATATTTTCACATTTATTTTCCATTTTATATTAATTTCTTTTTCTTTTTTTTTTTTTTTTTTTTATATACTCGTTATTCATTTTATTATTATTATTATCCTTTTTATTTATTTATTTATTTATATATATTTTTTTTTTTTTTTTTTTTTTTTTTTTTACATTATTGCAGGGCGGGTGGGCGGGACACGCTGTCTGTAGGTCAAAAGGGGCAGTGACCTCTGCACAGCCCCCTTTATACCCACACACCAACCCTCCCATATCCTGTCCCTCACCCAATCCCTTTTCCCGACTCTCCCACCAATCAGGCAGCCCCTATGTGCCTCCAACCTTAGCACTTAACTCTTTCCTACCCTAACCCTCCCGATCGTCATGGGCCTGTTCACCCCTATGGGGCTCTCTGGCCGTCTCGTTTAGGATGCCACTAGGTACACTGACTGTTTGCTAGTATAATGGCTTAGTTAAAAAGAGTTTGAGTGTGCAATGCAGGCAGACGTGCTGCAAATATCTTTCCACTAGTGTGACTAGACAAAAGTCCAATAGCCACGTTTAGGATGCCAATAGGTACACTGACTGTTTGCTAGTATAATGGCTTAGTTAAAAAGAGTTTGAGTGTGCAATGCAGGCAGACGTGCTGCAAATATCTTTGCACTAGTGTGACTAGACAAAAGTCCAATAGCCACGTTTAGGATGCCACTAGGTACACTGACTGTTTGCTAGTATAATGGCTTAGTTAAAAAGAGTTTGAGTGTGCAATGCAGGCAGACGTGCTGCAAATATCTTTGCACTAGTGTGACTAGACAAAAGTCCAATAGCCACGTTTAGGATGACACTAAGTTCACTCAGTGTTTGCTAGTATAATGGCTTAGTAACAATGAGTTTGAGTGTGCAATGCAGGCAGACGTGCTGCAAATATCTTTCCACTAGTGTGACTACACAAAAGTCCAATAGCCACGTTTAGGATGCCACTAGGTACACTGACTGTTTGCTAGTATAATGGCTTAGTTAAAAAGAGTTTGAGTGTGCAATGCAGGCAGACGTGCTGCAAATATCTTTGCACTAGTGTGACTAGACAAAAGTCCAATAGCCACGTTTTGGATGCCACTAGATACACTGACTGTTTGCTAGTATAATGGCTTAGTTAAAAAGAGTTTAAGTGTGCAATGCAGGTAGACGTGCTGCAAATATCTTTGCACTAGTGTGACTAGACAAAAGTCCAATAGCCACGTTTAGGATGCCACTAGGTACACTGACTGTTTGCTAGTATAATGGCTTAGTTAAAAAGAGTTTGAGTGTGCAATGCAGGCAGACGTGCTGCAAATATCTTTCCACTAGTGTGACTAGACAAAAGTCCAATAGCCACGTTTAGGATGCCACTAGGTACACTGACTGTTTGCTAGTATAATGGCTTAGTTAAAAAGAGTTTGAGTGTGCAATGCAGGCAGACGTGCTGCAAATATCTTTCCACTAGTGTGACTACACAAAAGTCCAATAGCCACGTTTAGGATGCCACTAGGTACACTGACTGTTTGCTAGTATAATGGCTTAGTTAAAAAGAGTTTGAGTGTGCAATGCAGGCAGACGTGCTGCAAATATCTTTGCACTAGTGTGACTAGACAAAAGTCCAATAGCCACGTTTAGGATGACACTAAGTTCACTCAGTGTTTGCTAGTATAATGGCTTAGTAACAATGAGTTTGAGTGTGCAATGCAGGCAGACGTGCTGCAAATATCTTTCCACTAGTGTGACTACACAAAAGTCCAATAGACACGTTTAGGATGCCACTAGGTACACTGAGTGTTTGCTAGCATAATGGCTTAGTTATAATGAGTTGGAGTGTGCAATGCAGGCAGACGTGCTGCAAATATCTTTGCACTAGTGTGACTAGACAAAAGTCCAATAGCCACGTTTAGGATGCCACTAGGTACACTGAGTGTTTGCTAGTATATTGGCTTAGTTATAATGAGTTGGAGTGTGCAATGCAGGCAGAGGTGCTGCAAATGTCTTTGCACTAGTGTGACTAGACAAAAGTCCAATAGCCACGTTTAGGATGCCACTAGGTACACTGAGTGTTTGCTAGTATAATGGCTTAGTTATAATGAGTTGGAGTGTGCAGAGGACAGGAGGGTACAGTGCCAGGATTGTGGGGCTCTGGGTAGAGGAAAGGAAGCCTGCCTTTCTATTCCCTCCTAATGGGGAAATGCAGCGACGAAATCCCTGACCTTAGCTACACAGACGCTGTCGCTGTTTTCAGGACCTGTCACCTATGGCTCTGACCCTGCCGGTACGAGCCCTTAAAAGGACTGATGGAAAGTGCTATCCCTATGCTGTCCAGCGCTGTGTATGGAGCGCATACAGCTGTATCAGCGATAGGACTCAGGACGGAGCTGCGCCAGTGATGTCTGACACCAAGGACGCAGAAGAGATAATGGCGTCCTGGAGGAAAATGTCCGGTTTTATAATGCAGGGACATGTGACATGGACATCCTATCACACATGCCGTTGCTTCTCTGGCTAAAAGTTCACTTAGCTGTGTGTGTGTCTGGGATTGGCTGACATGCTGGTCCGCCCCACAAGACGCGCGCGCTTAGGGAAGAAAGACAAGGAAAAAAAAAAAAAAATGGCGATCGCCATTATACAAACAGGAGTGATCTGAAGGCGCTGTTCACGCACACTATACACTGAAATGTCATAATAGTGTGAGTCACAGAGTGACTTACACTATTACAGCGGAAAGCCAGCTAGGAATTAGCTGTTTTTTTGCTGCTAGAACCGTTCTCGAACGTTTCTAGAACTATCGAGCTTTTGCAAAAAGCTCGAGTTCTAGTTCGATCTAGAACAGGCCCCAAAATCACTCGAGCCTAGAACTGGAGAACCTCGAACCGCGCTCAACTCTAATAATAATCCCTTCAATGTTTTTTTCACCTATTTGGTAAATTCTGAACACATCAACTATTTAGACATGACTTTGACTGGCTGTGTAAATGATCATCAAATTAAATGCACATTATATCGCAAGGCTGTTGTTGCAGGGAATTCGCTCCTACATGCTGCTAGCAGCCACACCTGTCACATTATCACTAATCTACCTGTGGGGGAGTTTGTACAGGCCAAGCGCTGCTGTTCAACAAATGAGGATTATCAGCAGGAATGCCATCCCATTCACAGGAGATTTCACAACGGGGGTTATTCCTAGGACACAATTGCTAAAGCACAATTGAAAGTGCAATCACGATGTAGACAGGATCTTCTCAAATACAAGGATTCCACTACTTCTGATCCATTACAACCAGCAGTGGGTCAAGTGACTTTTTCTACAGGATTTAGTGTGAACCATTCCCAAATTGTTGGCATAATCAAAAAATATCTTCCAGTTTTACACTCGGATGAAACAGTCTGAAAGATTCTTGATTTGGGGGTCAATTTTGTTTCTAAAAAAGGCAAAAGTATTCGCAGTACCATTTCTCCTTCTGATCATACTAAAAAAATGTGTAAAAAAATCACATCGTAACTGGCTGTCATTGACAGATTTTTTTAACCCCTTAAGGACGAAGCCAGTTTTATACTTAATGCCCAGGCCATTTTTTGCAATTCTGACCAGTGTCCCTTTATGAGGTTATAACTCTGGAACGCTTCAACGGATCTTGGTGATTCTGACAATGTTTTTTCGTGACATATTGTACTTCATGATAGTTATAAATTTAGAACGATATTTTTTGCTTTTATTTGTGAAAAAATCGGAAATTTGATGAAAATTTTGAAAATTTTGCAATTTTCAAACTTTTAATTTTTATGCCCTTAACCCAGAGAGTTATGTCACACAAAACAGTTAATAAATAACATTTCCCACATGTCTACTTTACATTAGCGCAATTTCTGAAACAAAATGTTTTGGGGTTAGGAAGTTAGAAGGGGTCAAAGTTCATCTGCAATTTCCCATTTTTTCAACAAAATTCACAAAACCATTTTTTTAGGGACCACATCACATTTGAAGTGACTTTGAGAGGCCTAAGTGACAGAAAATACCTAAAAGTGACACCATTCTCAAAACAGCACCCCTCAAAGTACTCAAAACCACATCCAAGAAGTTTATTAACCCTTCAGGTGCTTCACAGGAACTAAAGCAAAGTGGAATGAAAAAAAGCAAAAAATAAAATTTTACCTAAAATGTTGCTCTACCCCAAATTTATTCACTTTTAGAAGAAATAACACAACAAAATGAACCCCAAAACTTGTTACCCACTTTCTTATGAACGTGCCAATACCCCACATGTGGTCAGAAACCTTTGTTTGGACAAATGGGAGGGCTCGGAACAGAAGGAGCAATATTTGAATTTTGGAAAGCAAATTTGGCTGAAATAGATTGCGGGCACCATGTTGCATTTACATGTCCGCTAAGGTACCTATACAGCAGAAACCCCTCACAAGTGACACCATTTTGGAAACTAGACCCCTTAAGGCTTCTATCTAGGGGTATAGTGAGCATTTTGGATCCACAGGTACTTCACAGATTTTGATAACGTTACGTTGTCACATTGAACATTTTCATTTTTTTCTCAAAAATGTTGCTTTAGCATCAATTTTTTCACTTTTTCAAGAGGTAATTCCAAAAATTTGACCCCAATGTTTGTTACCCACTTTTTTATGAGCGCGGTGATACCTCACATGTGGTCTGAAACCTTTGTTTGGTCAAATGGGAGGGCTTGGAACGAAAGGAGCAATATTTGAATTTTGGAAAGGAAATTTGGCTGAAAAAGATTGCGGGCACCATGTCGCATTTGGAGGACCCCTAAGGTACGTAAACAGCAAAAAAACACCACAAGTGACCCCATATTGGAAACTAGGCCCCTCAAGGAATTTATCTTGATGTTTGGTGAGTACCCTGAACCTCCAGGTGCTTTACAGAAGTTTATAACGTTGAGCCATGAAAATAAAAAAATAAAATTTTACCACAAAATTGTTACTTCAACCAGGTAGCTTTTTTTTTCACAAGGGTAACAGGAAAAAAATCACCATGAAATTTATTGCGCAATTTCTCCTGAGTTTGTTGATATCTTGTATGTGGTGGAAATCAACTGTTTGGGCACACTACAGGGCTCAGAAGAGAAGGAGTGCAATTTGACTGCAAAATTGGCTGGAATCAATAGCGGACGCCATGTTGCATTAGGAGAGCCCCTGAGGTGCCTAAGCAGTAGAGGTCCCCCACAAGTGACCCCATTCTGGAAATAAGACCCCTCAAGGCTTTAATCTAGGTGTATATTGAGCATTTTGAATCCACAAATACTTCACAGAATTTGATAAGCTTAGGTTGCCATATTGAAATTTTAATTTTTTTCACAAAAATGTTGATTTAGCGACACATTTTTCACTTTTTCAAGAGGCAACAACAAAACGTGTACCCCACAGGTTGTTATCTAATTTCTTGTGAGCGCAGGGATACCCCACATGTGGCCAAAAACCTTTGTTTGGATAAATGGGAGGGCTTGGAATGGAAGGAGCACCATTTGAATTTTGGAAAAGTTGAAGTAAATTGCGCGCACCATGTCACATTAGCAGGGCCCCTTGGGTACCTATACATCAGAAACCCCCCACAAGTGACCTCATTTTGGAAACTGGACCCCTCCAGGATTTTACTCAGGAGTATAGTAAACATTTTGAATCCACAGGTACTTCACAAAAATGTTGCTGTAGCAACAAATTTCTCACTGTTAAGGGGGCTTTACACGCTGCGACATTGCTAATGCGGAGTCGTTAGGGTCACGGAATTGGTGACGCACATCCGGCCGCATTAGCGATGTTGCTGCGTGTGACCCCGATGAGCGATTTTGCATCATTGCAAAAACGTGCAAAATCGCTCATCGGTGACATGGGGGTCCATTCTCGATTATCGTTACTGCAGCAGTAACGATGTAGTTCGTCGCTCCTGCGGCAGCACACATCGCTATGTGTGACGCCGCAGGAACAAGGAACCTCTCCTTACCTGCCTCCCGGCCGCTATGAGGAAGGAAGGAGGTGGGCGGGATGTTCCGGCCACTCATCTCCGCCCCTCCGCTTCTATTGGGCGGCCGCTCAGTGACGTCACTGTGACGCCACACGGACCGCCCCCTTAGAAAGGAGGCGGTTCGCCGGTCACAGCGACGTCGCCGGGCAGGTAAGTATGTGTGACGCGTCTGCGCGATGTTGTGCGGCACGGGCAGCGATTTGCCCGTGTCGCACAACAGATGGGGGCGGGTACCCACGCTAGCGATATCGGGACCGATATCGCAGCGTGTAAAGTAGCCTTTAGGCTATGTGGCCATGATCCAGCGACACGGCGTCTAGTACCCAGTGTCAGCCTCCTGCAGAAATGTGAGTGTGGTCCACGGGAGAACGCAGCTGCCCATGGGTTCAGGCTGCTGTGGACTTTAGCTCTATGCTACCTGCAAAGAACACTCATCTCCGCAGCATAAATTGACATGCTGAGGCTCGGGAAGCTGCGCCACAGGTCGATTTATGCTGCGGAGAAAAGAAACACAGTGGCCACGGGATTTCTAAAAATCCTGTCACTGTGCTTCTACTGCACAATGCAGCGTTATGGACGCAGGGAAAACACTCTGCGCCCAAAACGTTGCAAACCCTGATTGTGGGCACACAGCGTAAAATGCTACAATGGATGAATGGATAGATGTCAAACATATATAACGTCCCACCCCCCTGCATATTCTAAGCTGGCGCCCTTTAGTGCCTTTCATGTGACACTAAAGGATGCCTAGCCTTGTATTTAGCCCAAAAAAAAAAAAATAATTAAAATAAATGACGTGGGGTCCCCCCTATTTTTGATAGCCAGCTAGGGTAAAGCAGACAGCTGTAGCCTGCAAACCACAGCTGACAGCTTCACCTTGGCTGGTGATCAATTTGGAGGGCTCCCCAAGCTGTTTTTTTTTTTTTAATTATTTATAAATAAATAATTAAAAAAAACAAAACAAACGTGGGGTCCCCCCAAATTAGATCACCAGCCAAGGTGAAGCTGACAGCTGGGGTCTGGTATTCTCAGGATGGGAAGAGCCATGGTTATTGGACTCTTCCCAGCCTAAAAATAGCAGGCCGCAGCCGCCCCAGAAATGGCGCATCCATTAGATGCGCCAATTCTGGCGCTTCGCCCCAGCTCATCCCGCGCCCTGGTGCGTTGGCTAACGGGGTGTGAGACTGTGACCGGGGTTATCTATGACGGCCGGTATGTCTCGCCCCGGTTGTGCTCACTCCATGATAGAAAGTAAATCCACTCTAGGGTTAATGCTGTTTCCCTACAGGCTGAAGGAAGGGTTAAATGGAAACAGGAACAAGGGCAGGCGTGCCGGGTGTGAGGGAGTGAACACAACTCCCTGAGTTCTCTGCTGGAGAGGCACATGTATATTGGTGTGGATTCTTGTTTGGACATTAAACCGTGTGCTGTGAAACTTAATGCCTGGATCCCGTGTCTTCTGCTGCGCAGCCGACCGTGCTACCTCACTTATGGTGGAGAATCGGCGGGCATCCCAGCCGGTGAGGTGTAGCTTCCTTTTCTGGTGACCCGGTAGCACATGTCCTGGATTCAAGCGGCTATACTACGGCCCAAACCCAGCGACGCCATGGAGGACATACTAAAGCATTTGGCTCAGGCTAATGCACAGCAGCAACAAGCTAATGCACAGCAGCAACAGACCAATGCACACCTGCTCCAATCCTTGAAATCGCACCAAGAACAGCTGGTTCAGGCCAATGCACGTCAGCAGCAAGCCTTACAATTGCAGGAACAAAGACATCAAGAACAGATGGTTCTCCTGGCCAAGTCGATCCGTGCTGGACCGGCAGCAACAACCCCGGGACCGGGTGATGACGGCAGCGTCCGGAAAGCGGTGAGACAAGCGTTGCAAAAGATGACCCCGGGGGATGATGTGGAAGCGTTCCTGGCGGTGTTTGAGCGGGTGGCCGAGCGGGAAAAGCTGCCGACCCCCCAGTGGGCTGAGGTATTGTCGCCCTATCTGACGGGGGAACCCCAAAAAGCGTACCTGGACCTCTGTACCGAGGACGCCATTGACTATGTGACCCTAAAAGCCGAAATACTGGCACGATTGGGGGTGAATACCTATGTACGGGCTCAGCGGGTAAATCAGTGGTTCTATGAGGAAGCCAAACCCATACGCTCCCAGGCCTATGACTTGTTGCATCTTGTAAAAAAATGGTTGCAGCCTGACACTCTGAGCCCGGTGCAGATGGTGGAAAGGGTAGTAGTGGATCGTTTTGTGCGCACTTTACCCGTCACCGTTCAACGGTGGGTAGGACAGGGTGACCCGAGTACCCTGGACCAATTAGTGTCCCTGGTAGAGCGGCATGTGGCTACGCAGGACTTGATACGGGACACTGAGACTCTGCGTACCGCCCGTCGGTCCGGCCCCTCCAAGCCTAGGGCCAAGGACCCACCGCCGACAACGGTGCAGGAGTCCCCTACCGTCCCGCCTGAGGCCGCGGCCGCCAATCCTGAGGTCCGGAAGGTTCTGTACCCTAAACGACAACCCATCAAGGGGGTTTCCGTCCCCATTAGATGTTGGCGGTGCCAGCGGGTGGGACATATGGAAGCCCAGTGTCCACTCACCACGGAGCCCATGGATTGTGGGGTTACCCGGCGGGGTTCAATGTATGCTCAGGTGGTGTGTACCGCTGACCTGGTCTCCCCAGAGACGGAGCCCCACTTGTGCCAAATACAGGTGAATGGATGTCCGGTTACAGGATTGTTGGATTCTGGAAGCTTAGTGACCCTTGTGCGATCCACCTTGAGGGCTAAAGTAAAGGCCACAGGACGTACCGTGGGGGTGGTTTGCATACATGGGGACCGCCGAGACTATCCCACGGGGATTGTCACCATCACAGCACCTTGCGGTCAGGTGCAACATGAGGTGGGACTTCTTAACACTCTTCCTTATGACGTGATCCTAGGAAGGGATCTGCCCTATTTTTGGACTTTATGGAAGGGACCCCCTAAGTCTCCTCAGATATTGGTCAGTCCGGGACCTGAGCCCTACAATCCTGAATCCGGGACACCTGCCGTAGGGGTCCCCATGATAGGGACAGAATGTGAACCTGATAGGTCGCCCCTAGAGGTATTGGCAGGAGAGGCTGAGACGGTCGAACCCATCCCGGAGTTGGAGGCGTCCCCGGATACGTTTGGGACTGCCCAACTCCAGGACCCTACATTAATACATGCCCGGAGTCGGGTGACAGTAATTGACGGGGTGGCACAGCTGCCCGGTGCCCAGGTAAGGTACCCCCATTTCGCTCTTAAGCAGGATTTACTCTACTGGGTAGATGAAATACGGGGCGTGGGGGTAGAGCAGTTGGTGGTACCCCAGCCGCATCGTCGGCGGGTCCTCGACTTGGCTCATAAACACCTGATGAGTGGCCACCTAGGGGTCAAGAAAACGCAGGAGCGAATATTGCAAAGGTTCTATTGGCCCGGAGTCTTTGGGGAGGTAAAACGGTTCTGCGAAACCTGCCCGGAGTGTCAGCTT
This sequence comes from Anomaloglossus baeobatrachus, assembly GCF_048569485.1. NCBI lineage: Eukaryota > Metazoa > Chordata > Amphibia > Anura > Aromobatidae > Anomaloglossus > Anomaloglossus baeobatrachus. Next base: position 92,299,568 of record NC_134363.1, on the reverse strand, counting down.
ACCGCACCCCTGACCCATTTTCGCAGTCCGTTGGTACCGTTACCCATTATAGAAGTCCCTTTTGAACGGATAGGGATGGATCTGGTGGGGCCCCTCGTAAAGTCCGCTCGAGGGCACCAACACATCCTAGTGATCGTTGACTATGCCACCCGGTATCCCGAGGCGATACCTCTCAGACATACTGCAGCAAAGCTTATAGCTCGGGAGTTGTTTGCTGTGTTCTGCCGGGTGGGGTTGCCCAAGGAGATCCTTACGGATCAGGGGACCCCATTCATGTCTAAAGTGACCAAAGAGCTATGCCGGCTACTCCAGATCAAGCAGTTGCGTACGTCTGTGTATCATCCTCAAACGGACGGTTTAGTCGAGCGTTTCAATAAAACCCTGAAAACCATGCTAAAAAGGGTAATTTCAAAAGACGGGAAAGACTGGGTTATGATGCTTCCCTATTTGATGTTTGCCATCCGTGAGGTGCCACAGGCATCCACGGGGTTTTCGCCTTTTGAATTGTTATACGGGCGACATCCCCGGGGATTGTTGGACCTGGCAAAGGAAACATGGGAGCAAGAGCCCACCCCCCATAAAAGTGTGATTGAACACATTTTGGGTATGCAGAACCGCATAAGCGCGGTCATGCCAATTGTGAAGGAGCATTTACAGGAGGCTCAGGCCGCGCAAAGCGGCCGCTACAATAGACAAGCCACCGTGCGGACCTTTAAACCCGGGGATCGGGTGTTGGTATTAATCCCCACGGCGGAGAGTAAATTCCTGGCTCAGTGGCAAGGCCCCTACGAGATAAAGGAAAGAATCGGGGTGGTTAACTATAAAGTATTGCAGCCCGGTAGGCGGAAACCTGAACAAATATACCATGTCAATCTATTAAAACCTTGGCAGGAACGGGAAAGCCTGATGGCTGTTTTTTCCCCATCTCCCTCCTCTTCGGGTCGTTCACCTCCGGCTCCAGCGACCTCCGGAGAGGACGAACCGGAAGTAAGGATTGGAGAAGCCCTCACCAAGACTCAGAGGCGAGAGGCCAGACGGTTGGTTCAGCAGAACCCCGATGTCTTCTCCGAGCTGCCCTGTAGGACCAGTCTGATACGACATGATATTGTCACCGAGCCCCACCTGAAGGTACGCCTGAAGTCATACCGGGTACCGGAGGCTCGACGACAAGCCATATCGGAGGAAGTAAAGACAATGTTACGCCTGGGGGTCATCGAAAAATCCCGGAGTGAATGGGCTAGTTTGATTGTCCTAATACCAAAACCCGATGGCTCCTTAAGGTTCTGCAATGACTTTAGGAGATTGAACGAAATATCCAAGTTCGATCTCTACCCCATGCCCAGAGTGGATGAGCTGATTGATAGGCTGGGACAGGCGCGGTATTTTACCACGCTCGACCTGACCAAGGGGTACTGGCAGGTGCCACTGACGGAGTCCGCCAAGGAGAAAACCGCTTTTGTTACGCCGGAGGGTCTCTTCCACTATGTTGTCTTGCCTTTTGGGTTACATGGCGCTCCGGCCACGTTCCAGAGGTTGATGGACTTAGTGCTGGAACCTCACCAGGCGTATGCATCAGCGTACCTTGATGACATCATTATTTACAGCTCCGATTGGCAGACCCACTTGGAACAGGTACAAGCGGTGGTGGACGCGCTTCGAACAGCCGGATTGACAGCCAATCCCAAGAAATGTGCGTTGGGACTCACGGAAGCCCGCTACTTGGGCTACGTGATAGGCCAAGGAGTGATTAAGCCCCAAATTAACAAGGTTGAGGCGATCCAGAAGTGGCCTAGACCCCTGACCACGAAGCAGGTTAGGGCCTTCCTGGGTATCGTGGGGTACTACAGGAGGTTTGTAAAGGATTTTGCGGGACTGTCAGCCCCCTTGACGGACCTTCTCAAAGGCAAGAAGTCCGTCATGGTGCGCTGGACTCCGCAGGCCGAGGACTCCTTCCGGGCCCTGAAGGGGGTCCTGTGCGGATAGCCCGTTCTCGTACACCCTGATTTCCGGAAGGAGTTCATAGTACAGACTGACGCCTCTGAGGTCGGCCTGGGGGCAGTGTTGTCTCAGGTGGTCCAGGGGGAGGAACACCCCGTCACCTTCTTAAGTAGGAAGCTCACCCCTCCCGAGCGGAATTATAGCGTAGTGGAGAAGGAGTGCCTGGCGATCAAGTGGGCCTTGGAGTCCCTACGCTATTACCTGCTGGGACGGCAGTTTCGCTTGGTGACGGATCACTCTCCACTGGTCTGGATGAGGTCCGCCAAGGAACGGAATGCCCGGGTTACCCGGTGGTTCCTTTCTCTGCAGAACTTCCGGTTTACGGTTGAACATAGGGCCGGTGGGTTGCAGGGCAACGCCGATGCCTTGTCCCGCGGGCCGTGTTTGATGGCGGGAGTTCAACCCCGCACGCTTGAACTGAGGGGGGGGTATGTGAGACTGTGACCGGGGTTATCTATGACGGCCGGTATGTCTCGCCCCGGTTGTGCTCACTCCATGATAGAAAGTAAATCCACTCTGGGGTTAATGCTGTTTCCCTACAGGCTGAAGGAAGGGTTAAATGGAAACAGGAACAAGGGCAGGTGTGCCGGGTGTGAGGGAGTGAACACAACTCCCTGAGTTCTCTGCTGGAGAGGCACATGTATATTGGTGTGGATTCTTGTTTGGACATTAAACCGTGTGCTGTGAAACTTAATGCCTGGATCCCGTGTCTTCTGCTGCGCAGCCGACCGTGCTACCTCACAGGGGTAATAAATGGGGTTGATACCAGGTGTGTAATGTCACCTGGCATCAAGCCCAGCAATTAGTTATGTCACGGCGTCTATCAGATACCCGACATAACTAATTGACAGTAATAAAAAAAAATTGACAACAAAAAAAATTTATTTGAAAAAACACTCCCCAAAACATTCCCTGATTGACCAATTTATTGAAAAGAAAAAGAAAAAAAATCCGCTGTAATCCATTTGGACGTCCCACGTCGACTCTGGACCTTCTAGAATATGGGGGACACGTTCAGGGAACGTATCCCCCATTTTCTAGGAGGGCAGACCCTCCATTTGAGGAGAGTGGGTGCAAAGAATCTGCACCCACCCTCCCTGGGTCACAGCTGCAGACAGTGTGCTGAGCAGCAGCAGCAGCCAGCGTCCTGAACACAGGAAGCTGTCAGCTGCTCGGCACATGTGACCGGCGTCTGCTGAGAAGGAGCCGGAGGAGGGGGCCGCGGGGGATCAGTGCTCCGACAGGTATGTATGACACCGGGGAACACCGGGGGGGACAGGGGGGGACCTGGGGAGCAGGTTTCTGTCGTATGTGTTATGGCACATACGACAGAAACCATAGGAACAGTGTAAATGCGGCCGGCGCGCTGCTGTGCTTGCCGGTGCGCGCGGCCATCTTGGATTTTCGGGAGGGGGTTGGGGGTCGGGGGGGGCACTTTGGGGATACCGAGGGGACCGGAGGGAACCGGGGAAAAGATTTATCTCCCATCTGGCATGTTTGATCATGCCAGATGGGAGATAAATCATTTTTTACCGGCGCGGTCATTTGCTATAACTTGATGATCGGTATACGGTGTATACCGGTCATCACGTGACTGGGGACCGGAAAAACCGGCCCGAATCATGATCTCCAGGGTCTCAGCTACCCCCGGCAGCTGAGACCCCGGAAATTTTCTGACTCTTGGGGGCGCTAGACCCTTTTTTCTGACCGCCGTTAAAAAGCGGCGGTTTGGAATAAGTACCCTAATTTGTCGACGTTAAAAGGCGTATCGGCGGTCGTTAAGGGGTTAAATGAGGCTGGAGGGCATGTGGTTTATGTCCATTCATGACTAATGAAAAATTCATTCTGTCCACTGCCACCAACAAAATTCTAAAGAATGATGTCTTTTTGAATTGTAGTGATTCTTTTGTCATTTATGTCATTGTGGCGCCCTGGACAAGCCAGGACGTCACAGGTACTGCAACAACACACCCCACACCTCGGTTAGGCACATCAGTCACACACACAAATCCTTGTTGCCTCCCTCCAGGGGCTGATGTCCACACCAGGTGGGGTGGAGCCAGGCGGTTGGCCCCACCCACCGAGGAGTTCACAGTCCTGGAGGCGGGAAAGGAAGGGAGTTCAGTGAGGGAGAGTGAAGTGGAAGGATTGAAGTGGTAGTTGAGGAGCAGACTGACCGTGTCCGGGTACGTGGCCCGGGCACATACAGCAAGGTTGGCAGACGGTGGTGACCGTATGCAGGCGAGGTTGATTGACGCACAACCGTGAGGACCGGGGACGGGCGGTGGCCCGCCGTTACCGAACCGGGGAGCGAAGAGGAGCCAGCACCATTCGGCAGGGCCTACGGACCCCGACCAGGCTTGGAGTCACCGTTAAACCGGTCAAATCTGTCTGCGACGGGAACCTCCGGGGTTTCCCAGCAGCAAAGACCCGACTGAAGGCAACCGCTCAACCGTGATGGGAAATACAGCTACCGCCACAGCTAGAGTTCCCAGGGCCAGAGCCTGCTGGCAAAAGGGGGCTCCTCTGGCAAATACAACCCTGGGAATCGGGTTACCGGTGGGAAGCCATCAGAACCGACAACACATCACAGGTGCAGGGAGAGACAGTCACCGCCAACCTACCGGGAGTGACCATCGCAGCTGGCTGCGGTACCCGTCCATCCAGCCGTTTGTTTTACCAGAGACTCCGTCTACGTCATTGGCTGAGTGAGTACCACCGTGCCGCCTGGCACTGCGCTGCTGCCCCCCCGCGACCCTGCACCTCGCCAAACCCCGCCATCCACCTTACAGTCATCATCACCAGGCCCCGGGACCACCAAAACCCCATACCCACGGAGGGGAGAGAAACATCTCCGCTGCTCCCTGTCATCGCTCTCGGGATCCCCGTCCAGAGCAGCGGTGGTGCCCCCAACCTCACCACAAACCGTGGGTGGCGTCACGGACTGACTTCCCAAACCCAAAAATTATCCCCTTTCACTCACGGGCGAGGAGCGCCACTCGAGTCCCCGGATCCGGCCCACCACTCGAGCCACCGAGCAGCAGCAGCACCGGACCTGAGCGTGGTGAGCGCAGCACCTTCCCCGCCCGCGACATCATCACTTGTCAGTAATGCCATCTTCAGTATGTCGGTTGTACTAGCCGCCCCTTACGTGTCCGTATCTCCAAACATATTTATGACATACGCAACCCCACTTCTAGGAATCTTTCTGGTGCTTCATCTCATTTTGTACATGCCCATTGTGGTGATTTGAGTAATTTCAAAGTACATGCCCTGAAACACATTACAACCAATAATACAGGTGACAAGTGCTTTTTTTGCGGTGTTACGCGCCGGTACGGCGTACCGTAAAATCTGAAGAGCGCTGAGGATAAGCACCTCTGGCTCTATCCACATGGCTAATTTGGAAATTTGCTATATTATCAGCCATTGCCTGGAGCAGGGTGACCTCTGTGTCCCCCCCCTCCAATCTGATTGGAGCTAGCAGCCATGTGACACTATCCCTCCAATCAGATGTGGAGGGGCGGTGGGTGCCCGCCCTCTTCAAGATGTTCATGGACGCTGAAGATCGATGTCACGGCCGGTCACCCCGATCTGCTGCCATCCAGTAAGGTATTTGCTCCCCTCTGCTGTCTTCCACTCCCCCCCCGACCTCCGTTGCCCCCTGTCGCCCGATTCAAACCCCCCCACCGACCTCCACTCCCTCCCACCTGCCCTGTAATCACTCTGCTGCTCCTGCCGCCGGAGATTGTGTCCCCCCAGTACTCGCCCCCCCTCCCGTCCCCCAGTGCTCTTCTTCCCCCTGCTACCACTGGCGCCATGTCCGCTCCCAGCTGCTAAGCGGAAGCATTAGAAAAAAATCTCTCACTTACCGGTGTGCAGCCTCCCGGGACACGTCTGATCAGCTTCAGGACCTGCCAGTAATTAGCTGGTGCAGTCACGCTACGGCATCAGCTGACAGTCTAAGTCCAGCGGTGGGGCCGGCTTTTTACTGCCCAGCTGGTTTAAGTGATCAGGTGATGCTCTGAGGTGACTACAGCAGCTGATTAGGGGTGGCTCCTGGAGCGATCAGTCGTGTCCCGGGAGTTTGCAGACAGGTAAGTAGCTTTTTTTTTTTGCACCGATGCATCAGCTTATTGTATAAACGGCTTTTATACAATCAGCTGCTGTGTCATGTGATTCATGTCCTTTAACCTGACATCATCTGATCGCTTCGCCTTCCAGCAAACCGATCAGATGATATTGGATGATATTGGATCCGGATTGAACGGCGCGGGGCCCTTGACTCAGGATTACTGCGGAGGGTGGTTCTTTATTTCAATAAAGATGGAGTCACTAATTGTGTTGTGTTTTATTTCTAATAAAAATATTTTCTCTGTCTTGTGTTTTTTTATCTTTACAAGAAATACATGGTGGCCATATCTAATATTAGCATGACACCATGAATTTCGGGCTTAGGGCCAGTTTATAATTATACAGCTGGCCCTAAGCCCTTATTACCCAGCGAGCCACCCGTCACCAGGGTCGCTGGAAGAGTTGGATACAGCACCAGAATATGGCGCTTCTATGAAAGCGGCATTTTCTGGGGAGGCTGTGGACTGCAATTTGCAGCAGGGGTGCCCTGAAAGCTTGGGCACTCTGCGGTGCGGATTCCAATCCCCAGCTGCCTAGTTGTATCTGGCTGGACACAAAATTTGTGCGAAGCCCACGTCATTTTTTTTTTCTTAAATTATTTCATGAAATTCATGAAATAATTAAAAAAAGGGCTTCCCTATATTTTTGGTTCTCAGCCGGGTACAAATAGGCAGCTGCGGGTTGGGGGCAGCCCGTACCTGCCTGCTGTACCTGGCTAGCATACAAAAATATGGCAAAGCCCACGTCATTTGGTTTTTTTTACATTTTACGTTTTTGGGCAAAAAAACTCCTGCATACAGTCTTGGCTGAAGGATGCTGAGCCTTGTAGTTCGGCAGCTGCTGTCTGCTCTCCTGCATACACTAGTGGATAGAGTATGCTGAGCCTTGTAGTTCTGCTGCCCCTGCCTCTCTCTCCTGCATACACTAGTAGATGGATAGAAAGGGAAATCACCAGCACTTGAATCCAGGCAAATTTCTTAAAATGAAAAATTCTTTATTTTCGTGTCATTAAAAGTCCATAAATTGGTGGTTATGCCCTGTAACAGAGAGGACGCGTTTCGAACGTCTAGTTCTTATTCAATCTCTACACCAACTAGTCAACGGATTGTTTAAAAAGGGGGCTAAACCCAACCACATGATCAATGGTAACAAGGAGCATGGTGTCTGCTAAGAAATTAACTCTATATGGTAAACTCATTTACATTTCAATATATACATTTGAGACATGTCCATATATATACAACAAGTTTAGTAAGCAAACATTATTTCATTCCTTTTATTCAAACCTTGAGGAAATCTTGTACCCATTAAGAAAATCCATTTTATTTCTCTTTGGAAAAGTATATCCCTTAAATTTCCGCCTCTTTTAGGTAATTTAATTTTTTCAATGGCATTGACTTTCATGCCATTGAAATTGCCAGCATGTGCGTCCCGAAAATGTTGGGACGCACCCGACAATTTTCTGGTAGTGGCATTATTCACATCGTAGATGTGTTCTGATATTCTTTTTTTAAGGGATCTACAAGTGCTGCCTATATATTGTAGTTGGCAGATCGTACAAGATATCAGGTAAACTACATGATCTGAGCTGCAGTTTATTAGGGACGTAATTTCATAGGTTTTTTTATCTGTATATGAGGTAAAGTTTTTGGTATTTGACATGTATTTGCAAAGACCGCAAGCTTTATGGCCACATTTGTAAGAACCTGTAGTGGACAACCAACTGCCAGTGTTTTTTTCTTTTCCGTTGGAAAAGTCGCACCTGTTAGTATGGTCGCTAGGTGATAATACAGATCCTAAGGTACTATTTCTTTTTGAAACAAATTTAACCCCCTCTTTCAGAATATCATGAAGAATATCATCAGTAGCTAGAATCGGTAAGTATTTTTTAATGATTTTAATTACTTCATGATAGTTTTTACTATACATTGTGGAAAAAACCACTTGTGATTCCTTTTGGGGGTTAATTCTGTTCATTTCCAAATATTGAGATCTACTTTTGGTATTAGCTTTAATTTTAGCTTTCTCAAGATTTTTAGAACTGTATCCTCTAGCTAAGAATCTTTTTTCTATGATGTTACATTCCGTCTCAAAACCAATTTCAGTAGTACAACACCTCTTGGCACGGATAAATTCCCCAGTAGGGATGTTATTAATAACATGTTTGGGGTGGCAACTCCCCGCATGTAAAAGGGAGTTCCCTGAAATGGGCTTCCTATACAGACCACAATTTATTTCTCCATTAATACTATTCCCATAGAGTTGTATATCTAAAAAATTAATTTTTGATAAATCTTGGAGAAACGTAAAGGAAAGATTGTGGGCATTGTTATTAATATAAGATATGAAATTTTCAATCTTTTGATTGGGATTTTGCCACACAATAAGTATATCGTCTATATACCTTAAATAAAGTGCAATATCCGATGAAAAAGGATTGCATTGGTTGAATATAAATTGTTCCTCCCACCAAAACATGAATAAACCTGCTAGCGAGGGAGAGAACCGTGCGCCCATAGAACATCCCTGCAATTGTAAATATCCGTTGCCAAGAAAGGTGAAGTAATTATTTTTAAGTAAAAAAGTAGTTACTTCCAATAAAAAATTCTGAAGTTCAAAAGAATAATTAGAGTATTTTTCCAATAGATCTTTTAAGGCTAAAATAGCAAGTGAATGCGGAATGGAAGTGTATAACGATTGTACATCGCATGTTACCCAGCTATAGTTACTAAGCCATTTCATTTGTGAGATTATATTCAATACGTGTTTACTATCTAACACGTATCCAGGAGACATTTTTGGAAGAAATTGTAGATGGTTATCCAACCATTCTGACAAGTGTTCAGTAATTGAATTTATACCTGAAACAATAGGTCTCATTTTAGGGGGGAATGTGTTCTTGTGTGATTTTGGTAGAGCATGTAGGAGTGGTATTAGAGAGGAAGAGGGATTGAGAAATTCTTTTTGTTTTTCACTTATTAGGCCAAGGTGAAAACCATTCTCAAGAATTCTTTCCAAAGATTTTTTAATACCGGCAGAAGGGTCGTACTCGACTCTCCTGTAGGTGTTACAATCCTGTAGCATTTTTAATACCTCCTTCTCATATAATCCCGTATCTAACACTACCACTGCCCCCCCTTTGTCAGAATTTTTAATAATAATGTTGGTATTGTTACGTAAAGAAAAAACCGCATCTTTCTCTGATTTAGATAAATTGTGGGCCATGACTTTTTGTTGTTTGGAAAGAGCGGTCAATTCTTTTTCCACTACATTCTGGAAATCTGACATCTGCTCACATCTTGAAGCAATAGGGTAAAAAGACGGATTAGGAACATTCATTTGAGGAACCGCACAATATGCATTGCAAGTAGTGTTATTATCACTGGACAAGTCATATAGATTTTGTAAAGACATTTGTTCTTGAAAAGATACAGGGGAAAAGTATGTATTTTCTGATGTATCCGAAGCAACAGGAACATTCTCATTATGAAAAAAGTGTTTTTTAACTGTTAATTTCCGAACAAACTTGTTGACATCTAGTATTGTTTTAAAAAGGTCAAATTTTTTGTTAGGAACGAAATTAAGACCCTTTTTTAGAACACTTATTTCACTGTTGTTCAGGATACATGCTGACATATTTATAACAGAATAACTGTTAACAACATTTATTTCTTCTTCCCCCTCGTATAATGGCCATGCTGGTATCCATTGTTTTCTATGTTTTCGACCCCCCCTCCTTGTTTTTTTCGATTTTTTTGGAAAAAGGATTGACTTTTCAAGTTTTTTGAAACATTGAGGGAGGTAGAGGGAATGTCCAAATTAGTATCCGATGTGTCGGTATTATAGTCCGTAGTATCAGCATCCGTAGTTTCAAGATCTGTAGATGAAAAACTAACGCGGCTCGAAGTATTACGTTTTTTGTTGTTTTTTAATATAGATTTAGGACCAGTCCGAGAAAATTTTCTGAAGTTATGCCAATTATAGACTTTATTGTCCTCATAGTCTCTTAAGTCTCGGACAAATTTCTTCTCCTTAAATGTGGCAATCGTGTCCTCTAAGGTTGTGATTTTGGCATTTATTTGGTCTCTCATATTTTTATATGATTCCAAGTTGTTATATTGGACAAGAGAGATTTCTATTTCTTTAATTTTCGTTTCCAACTGTGATATTTTATTTTGCTCTTCCTCCACAATCAGTTGAATAAGCTTTTTAGAACAATCAGATAAAATTATGTCCCATTTTCCAACAAAATCTTGGTTGAACTCCACTGTGGGTCTTTTATTCAGGCGGAGTCCTCTGGGGATCATGCTTCTATCAAGATAGGCTTGTAAAGTCTTATTGTCCCACCAGGTGCGTATTCTCGCCGTCATAACTTTTTCCAGTTCCCACAAGAGTTGGTTCAGCTCAGCATGCGTTTCCGCAGGAATGTCATGTTTATTTAGAGAAAAAATCTTAGCAGCTCTCTCCGTTCTAATTTGGTCAGACATAGAGAAATTTTCATGGTTTTGTATGTCATCAGCATTAGTAATCTGGTTTTCCATTTTGTTAGGAACAATAAGTCATATAACACATCATATATGGGAGAACTAATCTTCTTTGTTATATTACAGTCCAAAGATGGTAATACATATGACTTACTTCAAGTTCCTGGTTGGAACAATCAGGGAGCACGGATGGAATGGTTCAAGGTAGAAGGTAAAAGAGATTTTCCGGCTCACCTAATCTGGAAACACCCAGAAGCCATGGATAGTGCACGGAGAAGAAAGGAGTAGCCAGTCCTTGTAGTAATAATAGAAAGGGAAATCACCAGCACTTGAATCCAGGCAAATTTCTTAAAATGAAAAATTCTTTATTTTCGTGTCATTAAAAGTCCATAAATTGGTGGTTATGCCCTGTAACAGAGAGGACGCGTTTCGAACGTCTAGTTCTTATTCAATCTCTACACCAACTAGTCAACGGATTGTTTAAAAAGGGGGCTAAACCCAACCACATGATCAATGGTAACAAGGAGCATGGTGTCTGCTAAGAAATTAACTCTATATGGTAAACTCATTTACATTTCAATATATACATTTGAGACATGTCCATATATATACAACAAGTTTAGTAAGCAAACATTATTTCATTCCTTTTATTCAAACCTTGAGGAAATCTTGTACCCATTAAGAAAATCCATTTTATTTCTCTTTGGAAAAGTATATCCCTTAAATTTCCGCCTCTTTTAGGTAATTTAATTTTTTCAATGGCATTGACTTTCATGCCATTGAAATTGCCAGCATGTGCGTCCCGAAAATGTTGGGACGCACCCGACAATTTTCTGGTAGTGGCATTATTCACATCGTAGATGTGTTCTGATATTCTTTTTTTAAGGGATCTACAAGTGCTGCCTATATATTGTAGTTGGCAGATCGTACAAGATATCAGGTAAACTACATGATCTGAGCTGCAGTTTATTAGGGACGTAATTTCATAGGTTTTTTTATCTGTATATGAGGTAAAGTTTTTGGTATTTGACATGTATTTGCAAAGACCGCAAGCTTTATGGCCACATTTGTAAGAACCTGTAGTGGACAACCAACTGCCAGTGTTTTTTTCTTTTCCGTTGGAAAAGTCGCACCATATAGAGTTAATTTCTTAGCAGACACCATGCTCCTTGTTACCATTGATCATGTGGTTGGGTTTAGCCCCCTTTTTAAACAATCCGTTGACTAGTTGGTGTAGAGATTGAATAAGAACTAGACGTTCGAAACGCGTCCTCTCTGCACAGGGCATAACCACCAATTTATGGACTTTTAATGACACGAAAATAAAGAATTTTTCATTTTAAGAAATTTGCCTGGATTCAAGTGCTGGTGATTTCCCTTTCTATTATTACTACAAGGACTGGCTACTCCTTTCTTCTCCGTGCACTATCCATGGCTTCTGGGTGTTTCCAGATTAGGTGAGCCGGAAAATCTCTTTTACCTTCTACCTTGAACCATTCCATCCGTGCTCCCTGATTGTTCCAACCAGGAACTTGAAGTAAGTCATATGTATTACCATCTTTGGACTGTAATATAACAAAGAAGATTAGTTCTCCCATATATGATGTGTTATATGACTTATTGTTCCTAACAAAATGGAAAACCAGATTACTAATGCTGATGACATACAAAACCATGAAAATTTCTCTATGTCTGACCAAATTAGAACGGAGAGAGCTGCTAAGATTTTTTCTCTAAATAAACATGACATTCCTGCGGAAACGCATGCTGAGCTGAACCAACTCTTGTGGGAACTGGAAAAAGTTATGACGGCGAGAATACGCACCTGGTGGGACAATAAGACTTTACAAGCCTATCTTGATAGAAGCATGATCCCCAGAGGACTCCGCCTGAATAAAAGACCCACAGTGGAGTTCAACCAAGATTTTGTTGGAAAATGGGACATAATTTTATCTGATTGTTCTAAAAAGCTTATTCAACTGATTGTGGAGGAAGAGCAAAATAAAATATCACAGTTGGAAATGAAAATTAAAGAAATAGAAATCTCTCTTGTCCAATATAACAACTTGGAATCATATAAAAATATGAGAGACCAAATAAATGCCAAAATCACAACCTTAGAGGACACGATTGCCACATTTAAGGAGAAGAAATTTGTCCGAGACTTAAGAGACTATGAGGACAATAAAGTCTATAATTGGCATAACTTCAGAAAATTTTCTCGGACTGGTCCTAAATCTATATTAAAAAACAACAAAAAACGTAATACTTCGAGCCGCGTTAGTTTTTCATCTACAGATCTTGAAACTACGGATGCTGATACTACGGACTATAATACCGACACATCGGATACTAATTTGGACATTCCCTCTACCTCCCTCAATGTTTCAAAAAACTTGAAAAGTCAATCCTTTTTCCAAAAAAATCGAAAAAAACAAGGAGGGGGGGTCGAAAACATAGAAAACAATGGATACCAGCATGGCCATTATACGAGGGGGAAGAAGAAATAAATGTTGTTAACAGTTATTCTGTTATAAATATGTCAGCATGTATCCTGAACAACAGTGAAATAAGTGTTCTAAAAAAGGGTCTTAATTTCGTTCCTAACAAAAAATTTGACCTTTTTAAAACAATACTAGATGTCAACAAGTTTGTTCGGAAATTAACAGTTAAAAAACACTTTTTTCATAATGAGAATGTTCCTGTTGCTTCGGATACATCAGAAAATACATACTTTTCCCCTGTATCTTTTCAAGAACAAATGTCTTTACAAAATCTATATGACTTGTCCAGTGATAATAACACTACTTGCAATGCATATTGTGCGGTTCCTCAAATGAATGTTCCTAATCCGTCTTTTTACCCTATTGCTTCAAGATGTGAGCAGATGTCAGATTTCCAGAATGTAGTGGAAAAAGAATTGACCGCTCTTTCCAAACAACAAAAAGTCATGGCCCACAATTTATCTAAATCAGAGAAAGATGCGGTTTTTTCTTTACGTAACAATACCAACATTATTATTAAAAATTCTGACAAAGGGGGGGCAGTGGTAGTGTTAGATACGGGATTATATGAGAAGGAGGTATTAAAAATGCTACAGGATTGTAACACCTACAGGAGAGTCGAGTACGACCCTTCTGCCGGTATTAAAAAATCTTTGGAAAGAATTCTTGAGAATGGTTTTCACCTTGGCCTAATAAGTGAAAAACAAAAAGAATTTCTCAATCCCTCTTCCTCTCTAATACCACTCCTACATGCTCTACCAAAATCACACAAGAACACATTCCCCCCTAAAATGAGACCTATTGTTTCAGGTATAAATTCAATTACTGAACACTTGTCAGAATGGTTGGATAACCATCTACAATTTCTTCCAAAAATGTCTCCTGGATACGTGTTAGATAGTAAACACGTATTGAATATAATCTCACAAATGAAATGGCTTAGTAACTATAGCTGGGTAACATGCGATGTACAATCGTTATACACTTCCATTCCGCATTCACTTGCTATTTTAGCCTTAAAAGATCTATTGGAAAAATACTCTAATTATTCTTTTGAACTTCAGAATTTTTTATTGGAAGTAACTACTTTTTTACTTAAAAATAATTACTTCACCTTTCTTGGCAACGGATATTTACAATTGCAGGGATGTTCTATGGGCGCACGGTTCTCTCCCTCGCTAGCAGGTTTATTCATGTTTTGGTGGGAGGAACAATTTATATTCAACCAATGCAATCCTTTTTCATCGGATATTGCACTTTATTTAAGGTATATAGACGATATACTTATTGTGTGGCAAAATCCCAATCAAAAGATTGAAAATTTCATATCTTATATTAATAACAATGCCCACAATCTTTCCTTTACGTTTCTCCAAGATTTATCAAAAATTAATTTTTTAGATATACAACTCTATGGGAATAGTATTAATGGAGAAATAAATTGTGGTCTGTATAGGAAGCCCATTTCAGGGAACTCCCTTTTACATGCGGGGAGTTGCCACCCCAAACATGTTATTAATAACATCCCTACTGGGGAATTTATCCGTGCCAAGAGGTGTTGTACTACTGAAATTGGTTTTGAGACGGAATGTAACATCATAGAAAAAAGATTCTTAGCTAGAGGATACAGTTCTAAAAATCTTGAGAAAGCTAAAATTAAAGCTAATACCAAAAGTAGATCTCAATATTTGGAAATGAACAGAATTAACCCCCAAAAGGAATCACAAGTGGTTTTTTCCACAATGTATAGTAAAAACTATCATGAAGTAATTAAAATCATTAAAAAATACTTACCGATTCTAGCTACTGATGATATTCTTCATGATATTCTGAAAGAGGGGGTTAAATTTGTTTCAAAAAGAAATAGTACCTTAGGATCTGTATTATCACCTAGCGACCATACTAACAGGTGCGACTTTTCCAACGGAAAAGAAAAAAACACTGGCAGTTGGTTGTCCACTACAGGTTCTTACAAATGTGGCCATAAAGCTTGCGGTCTTTGCAAATACATGTCAAATACCAAAAACTTTACCTCATATACAGATAAAAAAACCTATGAAATTACGTCCCTAATAAACTGCAGCTCAGATCATGTAGTTTACCTGATATCTTGTACGATCTGCCAACTACAATATATAGGCAGCACTTGTAGATCCCTTAAAAAAAGAATATCAGAACACATCTACGATGTGAATAATGCCACTACCAGAAAATTGTCGGGTGCGTCCCAACATTTTCGGGACGCACATGCTGGCAATTTCAATGGCATGAAAGTCAATGCCATTGAAAAAATTAAATTACCTAAAAGAGGCGGAAATTTAAGGGATATACTTTTCCAAAGAGAAATAAAATGGATTTTCTTAATGGGTACAAGATTTCCTCAAGGTTTGAATAAAAGGAATGAAATAATGTTTGCTTACTAAACTTGTTGTATATATATGGACATGTCTCAAATGTATATATTGAAATGTAAATGAGTTTACCATATAGAGTTAATTTCTTAGCAGACACCATGCTCCTTGTTACCATTGATCATGTGGTTGGGTTTAGCCCCCTTTTTAAACAATCCGTTGACTAGTTGGTGTAGAGATTGAATAAGAACTAGACGTTCGAAACGCGTCCTCTCTGTTACAGGGCATAACCACCAATTTATGGACTTTTAATGACACGAAAATAAAGAATTTTTCATTTTAAGAAATTTGCCTGGATTCAAGTGCTGGTGATTTCCCTTTCTATTATTACTACAAGGACTGGCTACTCCTTTCTTCTCCGTGCACTATCCATGGCTTCTGGGTGTTTCCAGATTAGGTGAGCCGGAAAATCTCTTTTACCTACTAGTAGATGGAGTATGCTGAGCCTTGTAGTTCTGCTCACCCTGCCTCTCCTGCATACACTAGTGGATGGAGTATGCTGAGCCTTGTAGTTCTGCACCCCCTGCCTCTCTCCAGCATACAGTACCGTATGTAGTATGGAGTAAACCGTGCACAGGATCTCCCGGCAGCATGACAGCAACAACAGCACTCCCTCCCACTCCTCAAACTCGCCTAACTGCACCCCCCCTTCCCCACTCCTTGTCTCAGAGATGCGTACCAGCAAATATTTTTTACAAAAAAGCACTGCAGGTGACAATCATATTCAAATGTTACACCAACAAGAAGCCTTCATGATATTATATATGAATACCAGACAACCTGCAGGTTTAAACAAACGGACTGATCTTTGGTAAATTTATTGAGTCTAAGGTCATATACTCTTTTGCATATTTAATGTCCTCTATTTTGCATAATTAATTGTTTTGACCATGTCATTTCCTCTTTTTTTTAGCTTTCACAAGACTATTTATATTTCACTAGTGTGGTTTCTCCTCATGATTATGACTAAAGACCCAGCGTCTGAAACACGTCAATCATAGGAAATTTTATCCTCACCATGTTTTTTATCTATTAAAAATGAAAAATGTTTTTTTAATCTTTAACAATTTTTGTCTGCATGGAGGTTTTGTGTCGGAGTACCTCCTCACTTTGATTGTCAACAGTCCATAAAGGCCCTGTCCTCCGCAGGTTAATTGCTGGGTTGCTTGAAGCCTCAAACTCCTCTGGGTCCAGACTACCATCTGCAACCCAATCTACTTCTCCCCTTGGAGCTCCAACTCCCAGCTTCCCTCAAGCTCCTCACTGCTCGAGGGGTACCACACCACTGACTTGTCACCTCACACCTCCCTGCATGACCACTAGGTGGGCGGCCCTATTCCAGCCTAGCAGCCCACTGGTGTGCCTGACAGGGTGTGGTTCGAAGTGTGATTGGGATTTTGGTTGGTGATGGAGGGACTACTGCAAGTTGGGAACCCAGAACCAAGAGGAGTTGAGTCCAGCAATAGAGATAAAGAGTGTGCAGTACCCTGTGACGACCTGACTAGTCCAGGGGCGTCACATATCTAGACTTTCTGGCACCTGGGGCAAGAATTCTGTTTGGTGCCCCTCCCCCGCAGTTTGGTTAGTCTTCTTGTGACTGCTCATGACCTGCACAATTACTCATGTACAGATGAGCTGCTGTTCCTAATTCTCTCGATGTTCAATAAAAAACAGAGAAGTAGAAAGAGAAGCAAATTGTCACATGACTAAATATGAAAATTGCATGTGAGTGGAGCAGACATGTGATGACTGCTAGAGCCAGAATGAAGAGCTGAATCCTGACAGTGAGTACATTACATGCTGTTAGTATTAGGCTACAGGGCTTAATTTTATAATTAAAGGGATTGTCCAGGTTTACAGTGAAAGTCTGCAGTCACTCTAGGTGACTGTAGACTTCTCGATTCCCACAACGAATGCTCTGCACACTTAGGATTCTCCAATGTACGACGCAAGAGTGGACGATCATGTGAGCTCAAGTATGCCGGGTACTGCACATGCACCTCATTGATTTGAATAGGAGCGGATGTACAGTACCAAGCCATGGCTACAATCAGAAAATGGAGCCAATCCGGATTTGAGCATTTCCGGCCACCTGCTGCAGCCGCCAGTAACTGGAACAGCTGATTGGCTGGCAGGCCAGACCCCGTTTGATCAGAAATTAATGACCTATCCTAAGGATATCCTAAAGATATCCTTAGGATAGGTCATCAATGTTAAAGTAATGAACAACCTCTTTAATATAGAAACGTATAACACAATCTTACAAGTTAGGAATTCTTACTTGTGTACAAGATCAAAACTAATAACAGCACAGGTATACAACCACCAGCAG
This sequence comes from Anomaloglossus baeobatrachus, assembly GCF_048569485.1. Lineage (NCBI taxonomy): Eukaryota > Metazoa > Chordata > Amphibia > Anura > Aromobatidae > Anomaloglossus > Anomaloglossus baeobatrachus. Next base: position 92,281,705 of record NC_134363.1, on the reverse strand, counting down.
TACAGAAATTCCCGACCAGAACCACCAGAAATTCCCCACCAAGTGCCATGCAGTACAGAAATTAATTATCAAAACCACCGGCAGTACAGAAATTCATTATCAAAACAGCCAGCAGTACAGAAACTCCACACCATAACCACCAGCAATACAGAAATTCATCACCAGAACCACCAGCAGTACAGAAATACATCCATATAACCCGATAAGTACAGATACACAGCATTAAAACCAATATCAATACAGAAATACATCAGAAGAAATACCATCAGTATATGGTACATCAATTGTAATGTCAGGTCAGTCCCATATACATTTGTATTGCATGAACCTACAACCTCCAGTACATGCTTAACAATGTTAAGGAAATGTGCCGCCCCCATGCCAGCAGCCGGCGCTGCTCGGATCCAGACCTTCAGGGGTGGTGGCTAGAGGGTCTCTGGACCCGAATAAAAGGGGGACGTATATGTACGGGCTGGGCCGTATTAAGTTTGTGACACCATTCACGGTGCGTGGTGAATTGGGACACCACCGCTGCAGTTATGGGGCATCCGGGGGGAGATGTGGTGCAGCAAGTTGTTAGCCCCTCCGTGGGCAGGGATGGTGGCCCTGGGGCCTGGTGGCTCAGTGCAGAGGATAGCGACTGCAGGGGGTACTGATGTACTCACTGTTAGTAAAACACATGAGTCTCTGGTAAACCAAGGTGATGGTGGCCGGTGCCGCGGCTGGTTGCATTCAAGATCCCCCACCCGGCTGGTGGTCTCTATCTCTGTCCTCTGCACTGTTTCAAGTAGAAATGACTTCCCAGTTTGAAACGTAGGAGTCTGCTCCAAGCTGGATGTGGCCTAAGGAGCCGTGCCCGCAAACTCTGGCCCAAGGGATCTATGGGCCCTGGCGGTGACCTCTTATCAATAATCGGTGGGCTGTTGTCTTCTATGAGGGACTTTTGGTGGGACAGGACCTCTAGTCCTGACCTCAATCGGTTAATTAATCAGTCTGCTTGGTTCTGGTTCTGGTCCGAGTACCCCCCTTGTGCTACGGTTTCCGGGTCGGTTCCTCGTGTCGGTACCGGCGGGCTACAACCCTGTCCCGGTCCACTTCGGTTCCACCGAGCCATCTTCCCGTCTCCTACTGATGGAGACCACCGTCTGCCACCTAGCCAGTGGCACCAGGGCTCCTAACCTGGTACCGTTCAATCTAGACTTCTCCTGCTGGAGCTACACTTAGCTTCAGCCCACGCTCTTCTCCAACTTGAACTCTAAAACTTATCTATTTGCTTTCCCGCCCCGGGCTTTGTAAACCCCTAGGTGGGCGTGTTCCAACCACCTGGTCAAGCTCACTGGTGTGTCTATCATTCCCTAAGGGGGGTGACTAGGGTTTCAAGTCGGCTGTGTGTTGCCTAATGAGGGAAGGTGTTATGCCGGGGCCTAACTGAGACTACCTGGTTTTGCCAGGGTGTCACATTCCCCCTTGGTTGAATACAGACCATCCGCGGGCTGTCCGACCACCACCGTTTATTGAACTAGAAAAAGAAAATAAAACGGGTAAAACATCTTACAATTATAATAACATATTTACATAGAAGTATATTTTAACTCTTCTCTTACGGGAGGTATTTTGCTTAAATGTTGCACATATAAACAACCGCGACGGGTCCTTCTCACCTCACCCACCCAAAACAACCTAACCTTGATGCCACCTCTAAACACAGGTTGGCACCCCTTGCCCATGTCCAGGTTAGGTCCGGGTGTTGCCCATACGGGCCGGGTAAAAAGTTCCTTACCCGGCAGTCCTTTACAGGGACCCCACGTCAAGGGGACCCCTGACCCGGAGGATAGTCACCAGTCCCAATGGTGACTGGGCCTCGGCAGACTCTACTGCAGGCCCTTCCTCCAATCAGCCTCTCCGGAGACTGCTGCATGGTGAGAAGGTAGGTCGGGGGCTATTTACAAGACCCAAAAGTTTATGGGTTGGCTCGCAAGTTCTAAGCCATTGTCTTTAGAAACGGGGATTTAACTGTAAACGGGGACCAACAGACAGTCCCAACGGGGACTTTGCAGGGGAGGGAGCCGGGAACCGCTACCTAACTTTCTTAATCTGATGAAGTTGCCGGGGAGAGGTGGGTGTGTGGTGCTGGGCCTCGGTTTTTGTCCACCTCTTCACATCGAAAGCAAACCACCCCCTTTCCTCGCAGTGTCAGGTGTAGACCACCAACTCCCCGGTCTCCAGGTCTTGGTCGGGATGGCCGACGAGCAAAAGCGGGTATACTTCCCTCTGGGACACGAATATCTCGGCCTCCAGGCCCGGCTCGAAGATAAAACCCCATCCCCTCTGGGGGTCAAAGTGCCAGACATGACCCTGGCAGACCGGGCCCCGCACCCAAAACGTAGCATTCCGCAAATTGTCCTTCTCCGTGTAGGTCCGCGACAGGACCTTTAACTTCCACTTTTCCCGGGCGGCTATTTCTTTACCCAGCTGCCGCCGCTGCCGCTCCCAATATGGAGCTTCTGCTGCCTGCTCCGGGTCAACCTGCGTGGGAGACGGGCCCAGCCGGAGTCCCTCCATGCCGGCTACAACCGACGCTTTCTGCAATGGGGGACCCCGCTGTGACATGGCCTGCTCTGCTGCCTGGCAGCTACATCCTTGCCATGCCTTAGCCGAGGCCGGGTATCTGGGAGCGGTCAGCGTGACTTGTGGTACTGGCTTCCGGTTGGGGACTGCCTCTGCTGTGGCCGGGCC